>NC_142483.1:43237803-43540833 GCF_049115385.1 Moschus berezovskii | reverse complement strand
AAGCCCAGCCCTTCTTTTTTTTTTTCAGCAGAATGTGGACATTTAGATGTTCTCTGTGGAATCTCACAATTTTTCATTATTGTTAACTAATAAAAATGCTTAAACTCTTGCTGGTGTGGAAGGGGTGCTATGGCCTGAGTCCCACTGGACAGCTCTCTGCCAAGCATAATATAGTCCTGATTTCAAAGGCGTAATTGTAGCTTAATTTGAATGCCTGGAACCCAGGTTATTGCGCCGAATGACTTGTGTGTGTGCAAACCAAGAGACCGGGTGTGGAGGTGGGGTGGGGGGCGGGCAAGAGCCAGAGTGGGCTATGGGCCCCACGGCGGCAGGAGGCCCAGCTCTCCACCCTGACTGCAGGAAGCCTGGATTCTAACACACAATGAGTGGTCAAAGTACAGTCCCTCCACTTCTTCACTTCAATCTCTTCCTTCCAACATAGAAACAGTAATCCGTCCTTCTCAGAGCTGGTTGGTGGAGAAAACAAGGGCAGTAATTATATCTGTGGTGATGACTGTCTGCCACATGCAGCTGTCTGTTCTCTGCCTAAACGAATGCATTTAACACAGCGATTCTCTGAGGGCATTATGATGTACTACTTTTTATGTGGGTAAACTGAGGTGCAGAGAAGTTAAGTAACTTGTCCAAGTCTGTGCAGCAGGGACGTGCAGAACAGGGTTTCCCCAGGCTTCTGTGCTTGCACGCACTGTGCTGTCTTCTGAGATGTGGATGATCCTGACACTTCGTAGGCCCGCAGCCAAGTTATTCATTCATTCAGTTGATATTTATTATGCGCCTGCTGTGTGTTGGGCATGGTACTAGGCTCTGGAGGTAGAGCAGTGGGCTAGGTAGGTGGGATTCCTGCCCCCGTGTGATCTTTGCGTGGGGTTTGCTGAGTGCCAGGTTCTGGTGGCTCAGTGGTAAAGAATCTGCCTGCAGTGTGGGAGACCTGGTTTCAATCCCTGGATTGGGAAGATCCCCTGAAGGAGGGCATGGCAACCCACTCCAGTATTCTTGCCTGGAGAATCCCATGGACAGAGGTGCCTGGTGGGCTATAGTCCACAGGGTCGCAAAAAGTCAGACACGACTGATCAACTAAGCACAGGCTCTGTGTTTGCGGATAGGAGACTGTATTCAAATGTAGGGCTTATTACTATTTATGTGTCATGAGGCAAACAGATCAGGATAGGACAGCCCTTCAAAAGAGAGTCTGTTGCTCATTCCCAAGAGGAGGGACTCATAATGCCATGGGGGGCTGTGCAGGGAAACGGCAGGGTCCTCAGGAAGCAGGAAGAGAGAGGAGAAAGAGTGGGCAGGGGCCTTTATTGTGGTTTTCACAGGAAGGCATGGGAGAGGCAGGGTGAATAAGCTGAGCTGTCTAGGGCTGGGTAGGTTGGAGAATTTTATGTGAGCTCTGGACTTACAGGAGGGTCCCTTCTTGTCCAGTACGAAGCCTGGGGGTGACTTAGGGCAGGGGAGTAGTGTCTCAAATTGCAGGAGTCTGATCAAAGGTGATGGATGAGAGGCAGGATCAGATTGGTTTCCATATCAAAGGCCTGTTGTTTAAGATCTCTAAGGAGTGACCAGCCCTGGGAGAGACAGTCAAGAATACAGAAAGTAAGAAAATGCAGTTAATATAAAGACACCTTCTCTGCATGAAACAGACATGGTTCTGCTCTGGAGAAGCTTTCAGGCCAGGATGGGAGGACAAAACAGTAGCAAACTCAAATATAGGCTGTTCATTCCTTTGTCAAACATTTATTCCTTCATTCAGCCAGATTTATTGACTGCCTACTATGTGCTGGGCACTGTTGACAGTCCTCAGGGATAAAGCATGAACAAGGCCCCTGTTTCATGAAGCTTACATTCTGGTGGAAAAATAAGAAACTAATAAACGTGATCCACCCCTATATGTTGTACACAAGAAAATAGATTTTTAAGTCATATAAGAAATATATGTGTCTTGGTCTCCGCTCCTGCTTCCTGACACAAAATTCCTAACACCCTTGGAATTTCCTAGGTGAGAGGAGATCTTTGGTTCTAATGAGGCCTCCCTGGTTGGGCTCCTGAATGGGGCCGGTCACCAGAAAGACCAAATCCTGACCAAATTAGTAGCTTGGGGCTTTCAGCTCCCTCCCCCAATCTAGGAAGAAGGGGAGGGACTAGAAATTGAGTTAATAAGGGATCAGGTCCAAGTGATGAAGCCTCCGTAAAAATCCATAAATCATGGGGTTTGGAGAGCTTGCAGAGTGGTAAACACATCCATGTATCGGGCGGGGTGGGAGTGATGTTCTCCAGCTCTGTCCTTGGGACCCTTCCAGACCTCACCCTGTGTCCTTCTCCCTGACTGTTCATCCATACCCTTTATCGTGTCCTGTAGTAAACCTGTAAACATTACAGAGTTCTCTGAGCTGCTCTAGCCAATTATCAAACCCATGGAGGCGGTCGTGAGAACCCTGATTTATGTCTGATTGGTCAGAGGTACAGGTGACGACTGGGGACATGTGACTGGTGCCTGGAGTGGGTGCAGTGTTGTGGGGCTGAGCCTTTAGCCTGTGGGGTCAGTGTCAGAACTGAATGGTTGGACACTCAGCTGGTGTCAGAGAATGGTTGAGTCTGGGAAAGACCCCTGCCTCTGGTCACAGAAGTGTGCTATGAATAGCGAGCATACTGAGTTGGACAGAGGAGGGTCTTCTCTTAGTTGGTGTAGAGAAGTTCTTGTGTCACAGGCAGGGATGTGACATAGAGTGACTGGGGATGGGCCTTATGGAGCAGATGGTGGGGCCGCGTCTCTGTAGAGCTGGCGTCCAAGTCGATGCTGGATGGCAACGTGGAATCGGTGTGTGATGACCTAGGGAAGAGGCAGCATCCCTGTCCCCAGCAAGTGCTAAGGTCCTGGGGCTGTTATAGCTCAGCACTGTGGAAAGGCCTGTGTGGCTGAAACCTAATGAGTGAAGGTGGGGGTGTTGGAGGGTGAGATTTGGGAGGCTGGCAGGCACTGAATTATCCCAACCACAGAAAAGAGACTGGCCTGGATGCTATGGGAGACCCCACCAGGCTGTGGGCAGGTGGGACTTGGGCATGTCAGCACCAGCTGTGAAGAATGGGTCATGTGGGGACAGGGGTACAAACCAGTTGGGGGGCAAGTGCCAGGTGCTAACCTGGACGATAAAGTGCCCTGGGATGGATCCTCAGGGATTCCCTGTGTAGAAAGCAGAGAGCACTGGAGACCAGACCTCACAAACCTGGGACAGAGTTCCCACCCCCAACACCTCAGCCTCTTCATGGGGTTTCTGACCTGCCCTACTTTCTCTTCAACATTTCTCTTCTGCTGTGAAACCAGCAAAGCTTCTGGTAAAGCTTCTTCCCTTGTGGAGCCTTGTTGAGGCCGGGGAAGAGCCCATGATGGATTGTTCTGGACCCTGAGTTTCCCTGTCTGTGAACAGAGCGCCAGGACCCTGGCCCCTGCCTTGAGCCGGAGAGCTTAGGGCCGTGAGCTGTCTGTCCAACCTCCTATTATACTTCTCGAGTGTTTCCCGGGCCAGTCAATATTTTAAAGTGGATTCTGTGAGAATGGAGGTCATATTTGCCTCTCAGTTCATTGAACTGCAGTTAAACCCTGGTTCAAACAGGGTTTCTCTGAGCCGGCAGGAACCAGGCCATTGTGGATGAAACTAATTGGGGTGGCAGGATTCTGTTTGCCTTTAAACTGCCTGCCCTGCAGGCAAACTATATGGGCAGGGTTACAATAAAACAAAAATACGAGTGTTTGTTCAAGATCAATTCCTCCTTCAATGGCCAACCTCAACTAACTTCTCTGACCTTAGGCAAAAAATTACAAGGAAAACAACAAAAATAGTGACAAAAACAGCCTTAGTAATTGCTGCTTGCCTCACTGGCTACCAGCACTGCTTTTACAGAGGAGGTGAAAGGCCTCAGGACAGGGAACCAGGAAAACGGGTGTCCAGGCCCAGTTCTGTTACTTCCCAGCTGTGTGGTCCCGAGGCCTCAGTTTCCTCCCAAGTAAAATCTCTTCTACCCAGGTTATCATCACTCCCGGTTTGCCGGCTGTCTGCCAAATGACCCGAGGCTTGTTCCATAACCTTCCTGAGCCAGTTTCATCATGTGCAAAAAGGAGATGAGCAAGCTGAAGTGTGAGGGTCCCCAGAAACACTGTTTCTCAGCTGTTATTGGTACAATATAGTAATGTCCGCTTACTTGAGCAGTCTTGACATTTTGCCCAGAATAATCTTCCTCGGCTCCATGCTGGATATCTGGCAATCTTCAATGACAGTCAAGGAAATAAACACAGTGGTTTTGAGCTTGCTTTCCTAAGAGCCACACAGTCAGTCGGTTTAGGGGAAAAGCAGGACAGAGCCAGTCCTTGCAGTGATGTAAGACCGAGAGCCACAACCGTGTTTTGCGTTTAGGATCTGTTGTTTCCTGATGGAGGCTGAGGTAGGTCAGACAGAAGGGGGGACCCCCATAGCAGCTCCAGATCCTCCTCAAGGCTGGGTGCCTTCCTGACGTCAGCATCTCGGGTGGGCTGGGCCCCCAACCTTTATCTACAGGGCCCTGAAGCTGACCTGGAAACCAGCTGCTCCAGGGCCATGATGCAGCTCCAACTGCTTGGCTGGTTAAGCAGATCGAACGTGTGGAACCTCCCCTCAGTTCGCCTCCATCCATCACCATGTGGGTTGTTTGGACAAGAGTTGGGGTGGTGGTTTCCACTTGCAGTGTGTAGTGAGAGGCTAAGCTTGACAGAGATTGCAGGAGAGTCATGAACGTGACCTTTCCAACCTGGGCCCAAATTGCCAGCTTTGTCTCAGACCATTGGCCTTGTCAGAGCCCCCTGCCCTAGTGACCCCCCTTTCCTGCCCTCAGACCTGAACTGTGTAGTCAAATAAATGGTCTATTTTGTTTTCTCTTCTCTCCTAACGCCCTTCCTTAAGGAACTTTCAGGAGGATGGGGGTCTGGCTCTGCTCCTGCCTCAAGGATGAGCCTTAATGTCAAGAGCCCCTCCCCAGCCGCCTCCGTGGTTCCTGGGAGCCCTGGGGTCTGTGAGGAGGCTTGTCAGTTGCTGTCAGTTGAGTGCATACGTGGATTGGGTGGGTCTCTGGCTGCCTTCCCCCTGCTCGTGCTTATAGCCCTGCTTTCATTTATTTCATGTATGAGGAAGCTGTATAAATTTTATTGACATAGAGCGTTTGGACAGTGTTTGCACATGCCTGAGTTAGGTCATCAGGGGCTGCCGAGAGAATGTTCTTCTCAAACCGGATTAGCAGAAAGCCAATGTTTTCTTCCGAGAATGTCAGAGAAGCAGGCAGTGCATGACTAGGACTCTTTACAATATACACAGACCATTCCCATCCCATCTCTCGTTCCGTCCGCAGCAGTGCTGAGGGCTGGGCGGGAGGGATGCTCTGGGCCCCTTTTGCAGGTGATACTGGGGTGAGAAAGGCTCTCAGGGAGCAGGAAAGCCCAGGACTGAGCTCCAGCTTTCTGCCTTCTGGGCTGGTTTCCTGTCATCCCCTACCTAGAACCCCCCCACCCCCCAAGAAAGAAGGCCCTGTTTAGAAAAAGTCTAGGTTAATGACATTTGGTGTTGGAGAAGACTCTTGAGAGTCCCTTGGACTGCAAGGAGATCCAACCAGTCCATTCTAAAGGAGATCAATCCTGGGTGTTCATTGGAAGGACTGATGCTAAAGCTGAAACTCCAATACTTTGGCCACCTCATGTGAAGAGTTGACTCACTGGAAAAGAGTCTGATGCTGGGATTGATTGGGGCAGGAGAAGAGGACGACAGCGGATGAGATGGCTGGATGGCATCACCGACTCGATGGACATGAGTTTGATTGAACTCCGGGAGTTGGTGATGGACAGGGAGGCCTGGTGTGCTGTGATTCATGCGGTGGCAAAGAGTTGGACACGACTGAGTGACTGAACTGAACTGAACTGAATTTTAAAGAATGATAGAAAATTTCTCTGTTTCTTCATTATAAACGGAACAGACAAGATTCGCCTATTCTAAATACTGTTCCTTTTCTCTTGGCAAGTTTCCTAGCATGGGGGTTACCACATGGTGTCCTAATGGTTGCAACTGGGTTTGCTTTCGGAACAGAAAGAAGTTTCTTGGAGTGAACAGTGCCCCAACCCCCAGTGTGAGATGGATCCCCATGTCGCTCTCTGTATGAAGCTGATGGCTGGATTTTAGGGCCATGTGTGCATTCTCCCATGGGATTCCCTTGCCAGGCAACAGAAGGCAGTCTCGATTTGGGCAGAATCTGGAAGATCTCACTCTGACTGACAGATGGACAGCCTGACAACAACCAAACTGAAATAGATGCATGTACTCATCAGAAGGCACTTGAAACTCTGAATATGGAAGAAGAAATAAGAGTTAGAAGAAAAGCCGGACTCCGAGGCCATGGCAGGCTGCCAGCTATTTTCTCACTTCATGGCAGTTCAGAGGACATGTCTCTGGAGCCACGTAAACTGGTGTTCGCCTTTCCAGCATGAGGTGTTTTCATTTTAGGCTGTGGGTGTTTCATCTAGAATGCTTGGTATTCTCTTCCAGGCGTCTATTTTAATAATCTTTTGATTTTTAAAAAATGTTTTATTTAAAAAACAATGAATACATAGGTATAATCACGGCTCATTCCCTCAGACCCACATGCTCATTTGGAATTTGTGATAATTCAGCTCCTACAGAATCGATTCCCTTTAGGGAAGTTGCATGCATACTCAGTCATGTCCAGCTCTTTGCAACCCCATGGACTGGAGTGGGTTGTCATTTTCTCCTCCAGTTAGGAAAGTTACACCAGTCATATATGGTAGGGAAACCACTTTGGGGATAGTAGGGGGGTTTCGGGTAGTTGGTGGCAAGGAGACATGTAACTTCTGAAGGTAAATTGCAATTTTCTTTTTTATAATTTTCTTTTTTTAATTGGAGTGTAGTTGATTTACAATGTTGTGCCAATCTCTGCTGTACAGCAAAGTGACTTAGTTATACACATAAAGATATTCTTTTCCATTGTGACTTATCATAGAATATTGAACGTAGTTCCCTGTGGTATACAGTAGGACCTTGTTTATCCATCCTATATATAATAATTCATATCTGCCAATCCCAAACCCCAGTCCTTCCCTCCTCAACCATCCTCCCCCTTGGCAACTGCAAGTCTGTTCTCTGTGAGTCTGTTTCTATTTTGTGGATAGGTTCATTTGTGCCATATTTTAGATTCCACGTGAGTGACGTCATCTGATATTTGTCTTCCTGTGACTTCCTTCACCCAGTGTGACCATCTCTAGTTGCATCCATGTCGCTCCAATTGGTGTCATTTCATGCTTTCTCATGGCTGAGTTGTATTCCATCGCATATAAAAATTTCAGTCTCCAGTTCCACATGAATCCCATCCGTTTACCAAAGTTTGGCCGTACAATTTCTCCTAGATGGAAAAGCGCTGGTTGCCCTGACCTAGAACTCGGGCTCGTCACACCCTGTTGTGCTGTGATGGGAGCCAAAGAACGCCGTGTCCTAGAGTAGACCCTAAAAGGAGGGTTTTCTCCATGACTTGTTGCCAGTTGATCTGTTGTGTCCTCCATGGGTTTTTGCTCACTACTCGTACCATTCACTCAACTGACAACTTTGTATGGGGCTGCAGGGCGGAACTCGACCACTTGCCACCCCGAGATAAGTCCCCATCCTAGGAATGTCATGTTTTCACTTCATGTGTACTTTAGAACCAAGAAAACAAGATAGTTAGCCTCCACTCTTTGTCCCTGCATACTCACAGAGGACAGCCCTTTACCAACTAGAAAGATGCATGTTGCATTTTTAAAATCCTCTTTTAGAAGGGATTAGTTGGTAAAAATAGAGAGCATTGCCCCTGCCCCCTGACCCTGTTTGTGTAATTAGCTAAGTGAATGCTGGCTCACTGGCCACATCCAGCCTACCACCAGTCAAGTTTTATTGGCACCCGGAGTGCTTGTTTGTTTCCGTTTGTCTGTGGCTACTCACCCGACACCATGGCAGAGTTGCGAAGTTGCAACAGAGGCCATGTGGCCCGCAAAACCTAGAATATTTACTGTCTGGCCCTTTACAGAAACATGTTGCTGAATCCTGGCCTTAGGTTGGGGCGATGCAAACTGGCTGCCTTCAGAGCAGTTGTAGCAACAGGTTGTGTTGGTGTGTTAGAAAGCGAAGTGACAGGCAGCCACACAAGCAGCTTGGCCCCTACTGTTGGCACGTGGCCTGCTTCACGGATGGACCTCATCACCTGGTCCCTGTAGGCACTGGAATCCCATCCCTGGTTAGCAGGTTTAGGAAGGTTGTTGACTTTGAAGCCAGGAGACCTGGGTGGTGGCCTTGGCCGTACCTTGAGCTTACGGTGTGACCCTAATAAAGCTCTTCTACTCTATGGTTTGAGTTTCCTCACTTCTCAGGCAGGGGGTCAGGTTGCCTGGCCTCAGATCAGCCTTTGCAAGTCTAACATGCTCCAGCCTGGCTACACCAAGGGTGGTCCTTAGACCAACTGCATTGCCACCTGGAGCTTGTTGGAGAGGCAGAGTCTCAGGCCCCACCCCAGACCTACTGAATTGGTTGTTCAGTCGCTAAGTAGTGTGTGATTCTTTGCGACCCCATGGACTACAGCACACCAGACTTCCTTGTCCTTCACTGTCTCTGAAACTGCTCAAACTCATGTCCATTGAGTCAGTGATGCCATCCGATCAGAACTGAATCAGAACCCACATTTAACCATCTCCCCAAGCGATTCTTCTAAACACTACATCCGAGAGGCCTTCCTCAAGAATGTCACCTTCCTGGTGTCAGCAGTGAATGCACATTAGTCGCTCTAGTCGTGTCCGACTCTCTGTGACCCCATGGACCATAGTCCGCCAGGGTCCTCCGTCCATGGGATTCTCTAGGCAAGAATACCCAAGTGGGTTGCCATTTCCTTCTCCAAGCAGTGAATACTGGGCTCCATGTTTTAAATCAGAGGCCTTTGGGGATTTCAATTCCTGAGCTGTTTTCACTCCTCGACTGAGTTAGGTGAGACATAAAATGTATGGCATTTTCAGAGGAATGTTTCCCCTACCTTTTCCCAGGTATTGCCTTAAGACTTCACGGAACTCATTGTTGTGAGTCTGGGGGTCAGCAGAGCCACTCACTGTTCTTGTTTTTAATGTTTAACTGAAGTATAGTTGATTTACAGAGTTGTGTTAATTTCTGCTGAACAGAGAAATGACTCAGTTATACCCACATATGCATTTTTTAAAATATCCTATTCCATTATGGTTTATCCTAGGATACTGAATATAGTTCACTATGCTCTACAGCAGGACCTTGTTTATCTATTCTGTATGTAATAGTTTGCATCGTCTAATCTCAAACTCACAATCCATCCCTCTCCCCCGACTCTGCCCCTTGGCAACCACAAGTCTGTTCTCTGTCAGTGAATCTGTTTCTGTTTCATAGATGAGTTCATTTGTGTCATATTTTAGATTCCACATGTGAGTGATATCATGTGACATTTGTCTTTCTCTTTCTGACTTACTTCACTTAGTATGAGAATCTCTAGGTCCACCCGTGTTGTTGCAGATGGCGTTATTTCATTCATTTTTTTATGGTTGCCACTCATCATTCTTAAAATGCACATGACACAAGCACAGGGCGGGCATCACCTGGCTTTGAAAAGGCCAATAGACTTCACTAGCAAAGTGGGGGTGTCTGCATTCACAACTCTGTGTGTGTAGGGGTAGCAGGATGCTGAAGTCTCTCTCTCAGTGGGCATGTGGGTCATTTTTGGGCATTTACCAGATGGTCTCAGAGATTAGAAATAAGAAAAGGAAGTCTGCTGATAAACTTAAAAAAAACCCAAAACACCCTTGCTAAGAGTAGAGGAGATTTCAGTTAAGCCATCTTCTTCCAGGGCCCACTGCTGGGCAATACAAGCAACACTTACTTACTTAGTTCGGTAATTACTGAGCATTTACTGTGGACCGGGAGCTGTCCTGCAGCTTTTAATGTGCACACTCCCGTTTAATTTTCAGAACAGCCCTATAGAGGAAGTGCTATTACTCCCCCCATTGTATAAAGGAGAAACCTGGGAGCAAAGTGCAGTGACTCATCTAAGCGGCACAGTGGAGGTGGCTTTAACATTGAGGCGTCCAGCGGCCATGCCCGCGCCGTCAGTAGCAGGCTGCACTGCGGGACACGGAGGATCTATTTGGTGACTGAGTGAGAAGGGTCAGGCCTGCTACTGCCCTGTTTTCAAGGAGGCTTGGGAGACCTTGGCAAGGAGCTCAAGCTGGGATTCTGCTAGGATGCAGGCCTGAGTGGATAATGGTGTTATTGGTGGCTCTCCTCTGGTAGATTTTAACTCTGTTAGTGCAGAAATTGTTTCTTTTGTCCACTCTTGTATTTCTAAGGCCTAGCACAGTGCCCATTTCCTAGTTGACATGGTGAGTGAATGGATCAAAGGATGAACGAATGAGTGAGCGATTGCCTTTTCTAAAGACAAACGTGGGTCTGACACGTGTAGTCTGGTCAAAGGCCACGTCAGTCACACAGTTATCTGAGACTCTGAACATCTGGAGGAGGCAGCAAGGGCTTCCTGGAGGAGGGAGCATTTCTGCTGAGACTTGATGTGGAGGTGGCAGAAGGGTGGCATTTGGGGTGGGAACAAGTGCTGAAAGCTTAGTGTTTGCAAGCCCTGGCCCAGATGTCACAGACACCTCTCCTGCAGAGGGGACCACACAGGCACCGTATTGAATAAACACCTTTTTGCTTGGCCTGGGACTCTGGCGGGAGCACATTCATCTGTCCAACTTTGGCACACATGGTCCCCTTGCGTTGGCCAAGGATGTCTGCCCACCCGTCGCTGCCTGTTCCCTCTCCCCTTATCAGCTGAAGATGAACTTCGTGGAGCTCTCCTGTCAAACGATGCACAAACTATTCCCTTGTAGGGCAAAGACTTGTGGTTCTTTGCAACAATATTTCATAATTTATATATTTGATTAAAAACCGGAACCTGTGCCAGCAGTCTGCATAATCTAGCATATTGGGATCATTAGCTGCTTGTGTCACTCTTCTATTTTAAAACTTTCCATATTTGAACTTGTGGACGTACATCCTTCACATTTATTAAACTTTTCCCATAAAAACAGCTTAGTAAGTCTCCATCATCTTCCATGGAATAAAAGAGAAAAAAAAAGGTCCCAATAAAACCCTGCAGACATTTCCTTTAGGGAATACCATTTTATTTGGACCTTTAAAAATATTTGTCTTTTCTTGCCAGTAATTAAGAAAAATACCAAGACAAATGAGAGTTTTAGTAACACGATAATTGCTTCAAGATGAGCTCTGTGTCTTGGCTTCCTCCCTGGCTCTCTGCTGTACTCCTCCCAGGAGTCTGCATTCCCCAATCCCGGGATGGCCTCGTCCTCAGCTTCCTTGGCTTGGTCCTCTTCTGACGTCTCGAAGTGCCCCTTCTCTGTGCTTTGCTCCTGTAGTTTTATCCACCGTCCCTCTCTTTGCCCAGAAGGATTTCCTTTGTCACCTCCAGTTCTGAAGGGACCTGTCTTTTCTACAAGGGCCTGACTTATGTGATTTCGGGGTGGCTGATCCCTTCTCTTCTCCTCAGGGATTGGCTGGTTAATCAAGGCACTGCCCATCAAGGTACCCTGCCTGTCTGGGCATAGTCATTGGTCAAGGGATTAGTCACATAACCCATGTTGGGCCGTTCCCAGAAAGCCCAGAAAAGGGAGCCCTTTCATTAGGCTCACTGGCTCCAAGGACGAATATGAGCTTTGTTGCTTCTGGGTGAACCTGCTTGCGCTTGAAGTCGACACTGAAAAAAACAGAGGTGAGAGCTGGAAAAAGGAAGCAGATTCTCAGCTAGAAAGTAGATTCTAGAATGTGGATTCCCTCCAGTTTTTTTCTTTTCATTGTTGTTTTAACAAGTTTGCGTTGGATTTCCCTCACTTGTGAGAGGCCTGGATAATATTTCTTCTGTCTGCAAGTCCAAATCCTTCCTGTTGTTCAAGAACCAAAGCTGTTCCAGACTTAGACCAAAGAAGCTCATTATGCTGATAGCTGCAGATTCTATCATCATAGAACCGAGGGAATCAGTCCAAGAGATCATTTTGCTTGAAACTAGTAGAATCTGGCTGAACACACATCGTGCGTGAGAAGAAGGAGCAAGCACACTTTTCCCTTCAATAGCATCATCTCCAGTCTCAGGTCAAAAGCAGGGAAGTGTGAATGGTCTGCATGCATGCCATGGTACCCTCTCAGCTTCCATGGAACTGTCTCAGATATGAAGCCAAGCTTTTGGAGCTAAAGTCTGATAACCTAGTGAGTCAAGCACTCATGTCACTATTGCCTGTGTCCCCCTGGACAGACTTGACTAAACGTCCAGATGAGCCAGGTGGTGTAATGGCTTCAAAATGTGTCAGTCAAGCTAAAACATGAGATATCTTGGGTGTTAGTCACATTGTTTCTGGCTACAGTGAACAAGACCTCAATAATGAGAAACTGTGTGGTGAGGAAAGGCATCATACAATTAAGGAACGTGGCGGGAGGAGAAGGGGACGACAGAGAATGAGATGGCTGGATGGCATCACCGACTCTGTGGACATGAGTTTGAGTGAACTCCTATGGGGGACCAGCCTCGATATGACCCAGGGTATCCTCGGGATGAACGGCGTCAGCGTCAGAGAGAGAGAGAGAGAAAGAGAGAGAGACAGGGGCTGATGATTCCTTGGTTTACGCTGGAAACCAATAAAACCCCAGCACGGGGCTTGCTCTGTTTACGTAGGCTGCAGGCGCCCTCTCGAATCACTGGAGGCACCCCACCAGGGCACCCCCTCGAGTGGGTCTTAGAAGCCCAGGCAGATAAGTAAACTCAGAGGGCCCAGCGCTCCAAGGATCTCAACCAGAAAAAGGAGAATAGAGAAAAGGATGGAAAAAGAGAAAGAACGACACGGGGAGACCAAGCTTCAGTGAGCAAGGCCCAAAATTTTATTTTCCAGTGCTGCTTTTATACCCTAAGTTATGTGCATAAGAAACAGAGAAAGGGAGGTATAGAGTCACGCCAAAATCACGTGGGGTCAGCAGTCTTGACCCTTATCAGGATCAGGGCTTATTTTTGTGTGTCTTGTGATAAAAGTTTTAGGTGGTTTCCATCCTCTTCTGGCCAGGGGGCCTGCTAACAGTTTATGGCCCTCTTTCCTAACAGTAGGTTAGTTAGCAAGTAAAAGGCTTATATTCTTTTAAGGTGACTTTCCTAGAGTCAGGTGCTAGACACATAACAAAGTTACATTCCTATAAGGCACCGGTGTAGTGAGCTGCAAGAAAGGAATTTATTAACTTAAGATCTGATGTGGTTAAATCAAAGGCTACTACTTATATTCTCTATATGTGATTAATATATTTCCAAGGATACAATAGATAGAGGAAACTGCAGCAAGCATTGATTCAACAATGAAATCTTTTTTAGTACTACTCTAATGATTTTAACTTCTTCAACAGATTCCTGTATTTTAGAATATTAGGCTTTCTGTCCTTGTATGGCTGGGAGGCTATAAACAGTCACACTCATAGTTGTAAGAGCCCGGACAAACTTGTCATGCAAGTTAGAAAGCTATCAGAAGGGCTTGGATTGGAACACTCCTATTAAGCCGAGGAGAACTTTTAAACTACAGCTCTGAATTAATGTTTTCAGAGAAAGGTGGTTGGGGGGACGCCCTTGTAAGTATTAGAGGACTTGGTAAGAGGCGTAAGATAGTAAAGCAGTCAGACTCCAGTTTTCTTTGGGGTAGATGCTCAGGTAAGTCCAGGGGGTTCCTCGAGCCCTGATTAGCCTTTGCCAGTCAGGCCTCTTCCCCAATTGACCTTTGCCATGGGTAGGATTTCCCTCGCTGGCTCCCGGCAAACTCCGGGAGTTGGTGATGGACAGGGAGGCCTGGCGTGCTGTGGTTCATGGGGTCGCAAAGAGTCGGACACGACTGAGCGACTGAACTGAACTGAGCCCAGCACAGAGTAGAAGGGAATTGTTTCATGTAACAGGAAAGGCAGAAGTGAGCTCACTGTCTTGATGACATAACCAAGGATCTAGGTATTGTTTAAGTCTCGGCTTCCTCTCCCTCAGTTTATTGACTTCGTTCACTTGTCTCTTCATGGTTCTAAGATGGTGCCAGGAGCTCCCACCTGACAGCACCCAACCTAAGAAGACGGGACTTCCTGAGAAACGGCTGAATCCAAAACTGGGGCAGGAAAAGCATAAAATGAGCTGAGAGCTCCTTGTGGTGTCAGAACATAAAATTATGTTCAAGGCATGATGGCAGCCTGTCAGAAGAGTATAACAGCCAGCTTGTAAAAGTATTTGTTGGCCATATTTGGGACAGTTTGAGCATCAAAAGTAATAATGAGAATAATAGATAATAAGCAATTTAATAAAATAGACCTCTATAACTCCAAACTGACAGAACAATACATCAATAGGGAGAAAATAAAGCTTTTCCTTATAGTAGAATGCTAACTGATAAATATGGACAGAATGATTGAATTGGAAAAAAATCAGCATTTGGCAACTGTTATAGTGATAATTAAATCATTCAAGAATCCTCAATGGATTCTGACAAGCAGTGGGTGGAATTTTGATGAGGAACCAGGATATTAACATAGTCTCAAAGTATCTTCCCACAAAAGAGTCATTAAGTACAAAGAGAAAAGGAGTAACTTTATAATGGAAGAATCTAGTATAATCAAGCGTCGAAAATTAATATCAACAGTAATGGAACAAATAAAAATCTTGTATTATCTTATAGGATGCAATGAAAGGAAAACAGCATCACTCCTGTGGCCTTCCTACCAGAAAAGCATAACCTGAATCTAATTATAAGAGAATATCAATTCTCAAACCTGATTTGATGGACATTCTACTCATTCAGTGACCTTTAATCCTTTAAGATGTTGAGGCTGTCATGGCAAGAGATAGGATTATTTTCCAACTGAAGAAAGCCAAACGGGACAAGTTAAGTAGCTGCAGTATGTAATCTTGGGCTGGATCTTTTTGTTATAAAAGACATTATTGGGACAACTGGTGAAACGTGACCAAGATCTGAGAATGAGAAGGTAGTTAATCCCTGTTTTCGATGTTACTTCATGCTTAGGTTGGAGAACGTCCTTGTTTGTAGGAATCACACACTAAAATATTCAGGAGCAACAGGGCATTGTGTCAGCCACACTCCCACATAGTTCAAGAAGTCAAGTTCTTTGTTCTCTTTTTGAGACTCGATGTTTGAAATTATATCAAAAGAAAAGGAAAGTAGGACTGTTTCCTCCAGAGCATCTCTTTTCCTCAAAGAAGAAAGCATTTTTTAAGTAGCTTCCCTATGGCGAAGCCCCACTGGCCTGGCACAAGTCACGTGCCTGTCCCCCAGCTGCCAAAGAGGCCGGGAGAATGAGTGTTATGTCATGAGAATGGGCTGTCCCCACCAAGAAGAAGGAAATGGAGCCAGCAATCTCTGCCTCAGACTGAAGTTCCCATATTTGATTCAGGTGCTTTTGGAACCCACTGCCATTAGCAACAATGAATCATCCCAGGGCTCTCTGCAATTTGTTCTTTGATTTAGTTGCTAAGCATTATTCTAAGGATTGGAGACCAAAGATGATGACAGTATGTATTGTCTCAAGAAGCGAATCAGGAAGCCTTTCTCCAACTAATATTTATAGCACAATAGAGTCAGTTCAGTGGTCACTGTAAGCCTAGGGGATTTGGGGAACACAGGTGAAGGGGAAGGGCACCTACAGAACTTTTGTAGGGAGGGTGAGGCCGGGGAATGGGAATGATGAGAGTGACAGCTGTTCTTCCTGCTGACGTGGGGATAAACCATGCTCGAGTTATAACACTTTAGAGCACATGTCCTTCCAGTTCTGATAAAGAATCCCATTCAGCTCTGGCAGCCCCATGGACAAGGCAGTAATTGGGCACCATGTGGGGAACTCTGGGCAAAGTGAGCAGCCGGAGCAGCCAGCAGAGATGGGGGAGGCTAAAGGAGAGCAGGAAGTAAGGTGGTTGGGGCCGGGAAAATTTAGAAGTTTGACTACAAAGCTAGGAGTGAAAGTCAGTCATGTCCAACTCTTTGTGACTCCATGGACTATACAGTCCATGGATTTCTCCAGGCCAGAATACTGGAGTGGGTAGCCTTTCCCTTCTCCAGGGGATCTTCCCAACCCAGGGATCGAACCCAGGTCTCCTGCATCACAGGCAGATTCTTTACCGGCTGAGCCACCAGGGAAGCCCACAAAGCTTTCCACCTTCTCCTGTGTGTGAACAAGGTGCCCCTGTTTTGTAGGGGAGAGTGCACGGCGAGGCTGTTTCTGAAAGGTCTAGCTGAGCAGTGTGTGGACAGGGCGAGTTTGTGGCAGGAAGACTCACTAGGAGACCATTGTCAGCCTGGGCAGAAAGCATACAAGGTGAAGGACAGCCTTGGGGCTGGAAGGAAGAGGTGATGGGAGAGAGGACTGCACTGAGTGGCCATCAGCAGGGGGTGTCAGAGGGGACTCGGGTGTTCCACGTGCACGGTCAGTGTCGTCAGTAGACGCAGGGCAGGCAGGAGCACGCTTGGGGTGGTGTCCACCAGGGTCTGTGGGGGCATCACTCCTGTCCACAACAGTGTGGACAGAGGCACCAGCACAAACTCAGTCGGGCATCACTCCGGGGCTTCGTGACTCCCGTGGTCTCTCTGTCCAGCCATCACCAACCTCTGCTGAAAACTCTTTGCAGGCTTCCTGTTGCTCTTAGGACAGAGACCAGTCTTGTAGGCTGCCCACAAAGCTGATGACCCCCTTGTGCCTCAGCATCCATGCTCCCTCTCTGGACTTGCCACACCCGCCCATGGACCATGGTCACCACTATGTCTCCTACAGCAATAAATAGGTGCTGAATGAACTGGTGCTGCTTCAGCCACAGGGGCCTTTGCACATGCCACCCCTGCATCCATCCTTAACATCTTCCTTTCCCTCTTCAGATCTCAGTTCACATGTTGCTTTTCCAGGAACACCTTTCCAGACGTCCCTGATTAGGCCCAATCTCTTTCATTTGCTTTATAGAGACACATTTCCCCACCACCACCTTTATGGTATCCATGCGTGCATGCATGAGTGCTCAGTTGCTAAGTCATGTCTGACTCTTCAGCCGTCTCATGAACTGTAGCCTGCCCAGCTGCTCTGTCCATGGGATTCTCCAGGCAAGAATACTGGAGTGGGTTGCTGTTTCCTCTTCCAGGGAATCTTCCTGACCCAGGGATGGAATCTGAGCCTCCTGTGACTCCTGCATTGGCAGGCAGATTCGCTACCACTGGGCCACTTGGGAAGCCATAGCATCTACAGTAGCAGTAATTGTAAATCTACTTGTGGGAATATTTGCCCAAGGCCCATTTCCTGCACAGACTTTAAAGTCCGGGGGTGTTGTTCTTTCTGTGAGCACCATGCCCTCCTGCACTCAGCAGAGGGATTGGAGCTCTATAGTGAATATTTGTGAATGAATGAGTGAGGGAATGTCTGAGTGAAGATCCCACTGGTGCTACAGGAAGGGCTGGGAAGGTTGTGTTTCAGAAGCACCTTCTAGGACAGAATTTCAGTTGGGAGGAGTTGGTCTTCAAGGAACCAGCACAGAAAAGGGTTGGGGGGGGCGGGAGAAGGGGAGGTCTTGATCCAGAGGAGTTTCAGAATGTTTAAGAGAAATAAGGAAATTGAAATCTAGAGAAAGAAAGGTTTTAAGACCAGAAAGACAGTTAAGCCAAGTGTTGGAGGGATTTACATGTGAGAGTGAGGACTTGGTTCTTGAGAGGCGACTGGAAGCCAGGAAAGATGCATCTGGAAGCTTCTCTTTGAGAAGGTGGACATGGCAGAGAAACAGGGTGGCTGGAGGGAGCAGCTGGACACAGGACCACCTGGGAAGGATGTGGCCATAGCTTTCATGGAGCGTGCAAAGCACGTGAACGGGGGTGTTGTAGACCAGATGATGTGAGTGCAAGTTGGGTGGAGAAGGTAAAGAAACTGGGCAACGGATGGGCAGTTTAAGAAGGAGAGGCCATGGTTGACTGGACTGTGAGCTATAAGACTCTGCTCTTTTTACACTTAAATCCCCAGGAGAGAGTGAAATGTCTTTTTTTCCTGAAACTGTGGGAAGGAAATTAATTTGGAGGCTGTAAGTACATCAAGGTCATAAAAGAGAGACTAGCCAATGAGCTAGTCTGTTTGGTTGGCAACATTTACAAAAGGGAGTGAATTCTCATGAAGTCCGAATTTCCTCAGGTCGGCCTGCTCTGGTCACCATGTCCCATGTGGCACCTATTGGTTGAGCTTAGGTGGCACTTTCTGAACACTCTACCTGGTCTCACTCCCAGAGGGGATCACTCATCACCAGCCTCAGCTCTGAGAGCACTGAATTGCTGCTCCTAAGTTTCTAGGAGGCTGCTTTTAGGTGTCCCGTGAAACACAACACTCTCATTTCCATGAGTGCCCTGGGGCTACCTGGAACTGGGCCATGGGGGTTCTGCCCTCAGGACCTACAGTCCCCAAAGAAGTCTGACGAGACACAGCTAAAGAAGAGGTGCACTAGCGTTTCCGGGGCCTTCTGCCACCAGCACCAGCATTCAGGGTCTTGGGGCAAAATAGATGCCCTGAAATGCTGGCCACATGGAAATAAATAATGAGATCAAGGTGTATGTGAACTTCATAAAACTTTTATTGGTTTATTTATCATGCCAACATTATTTTTTTATTTAAAATTCAAATTCCATTTGAAAAGGAGGCAACAAAAGATCATTGGGATCCCAGGCTGCTCCTGGAGGAGTCTCCACATTCATAAGAAAGCACGCACACCCTACAGCTACTGGATTTGATCACTCAGAGTTGCATTCTGGGAAACTCCTCCTAGAGAGCCCTGGCAGGATGCCTTTCATTGGTAGAAGGGAAACAACAACAGCAACAAAAACAAAACAACTGCATCCTAAGACTTCTCAGAACATCTTTGGCTTTGAAACTATTGACCCTGAAGGCTCCATCACCACCCAACCTAGAATATATGTGTATATATATATTCCCACTGAAAAAAGATGGACTGTTTTTGTTGCTGGCTGTCTTGCCAGACCCTTAGGATGGCCTTGGTGCACTGCGCTCCCCTCCTCAGCAGGATCCTGTGGGTTCCGGCCGTGGGCGGTCAGCCCTTCAGGAGCGTTTGGACTTGCTGCATGTTGGGCACAGGAGCTGACCCTTGGTGACAATGTACGCCCGGCCACCCAGCTGCTGCTCGCAGCCCTCACACACAAAGTGCTTCCGGTGCCAGGCCAGGTCTTCTACACGCTGGTAGTCCTCTGAGAAGATTATCTGGGGAGGGGAGCAGAAGACAAGGACAACTCAGTTCTATCTCGAGGAGACAGGGCATGTGAGATGGCGGTCCCTCCTTCCCCATTCTTGTTTTGTTCTTTAAATGTTTCAGTGGAGAAATCAGACATAAGTCTCAGGCAATAAGTACAGTATTTGATGAAGATCACGGTTGCATCTTAGCATCTCAGATGGAAAAAAACCCCACAACAACCCTCCGCTATTGGCAGGTTTTATGAATCCGGCATCTGTGATGCTCTGTGGGTCAAATCCAAAGCCCAGCTGTGCTCTGAGCTGGTGAAGACCGCCTCACTACAGCCAAGGGGCCAATGGCCAGTCTGCAAGAGTAGGCACACCCAGCGTTACTTGGGCTTGGAACAAAGTAAACTTTGGAACATCTGTGTGATCTGCTGAGGAACCAGAGAGCGGAACGGCAAACTGGTTAAGTGTACCTTCTCATTTCGAGGTCAAACAGGGACCAGGGATGAATGTTCGTTTAAATACTTAACAGCCTCATGACTTGGGGCACATTTCTCAACCTCCCTGTGCCTCAGTTTCCACATCTGTAGGACGAGGATATAAATACCACCCAGCCCAGCGGGTTTATGTGTGTTCCAAGTGCTGCTCCAGATGGGGTACTCGGAATGGCAATGGAGACAAAGTCAAGGCAATGGGATTAGCACTGACCCCTCTGAGCTATACTTTGCTCAGATGTCAAATGGAGATAGTGATTCCTTCCCCCTAAGGGGACGTTGTGAGATGTAAACAGCACATCACGG
Organism: Moschus berezovskii; assembly: GCF_049115385.1. Lineage (NCBI taxonomy): Eukaryota > Metazoa > Chordata > Mammalia > Artiodactyla > Moschidae > Moschus > Moschus berezovskii. The sequence continues at coordinate 43,520,657 of NC_142483.1, read as the reverse complement.
AGAAGTCTACAGCACATTAGGATGAGGAGGGGTTACCGCGAGCATCCTGTGGCCCTTAGAATGTAAGCTGGGGGCCAGGCCTGCTCACAGCCCTTTTTGTTTCTTAAAGCTCCTGCTCACACAGTTATGATGGAGGAGGATTACAGGGTCTTAACTTCGCACAGAGAGCAACATGTGGAAGGTGGGAGGGGAAGATACTAGCTCAAAGTGAAGAAGGCATTTCTAACTCTCCTGTGCGCCAAAGGTGAAGGCAGCGAGTCTCCCGTCACCAAGGGTGTGCACACAATTGCTGTTACTGTCATAACGATTGCTGTCACTGTCCACACACCTGTGAGTGTCTCTAGTCTAAACCCAAGTTGGGGAGCTGCGCCCCTTTCCTAGCGTCTCTAACTGTTGGACTGTGTCATGTTGATGCTACATGTTATGATAATACTGTTGTCTCATCGTGTATTACCTGATCCTAAGAGACCCGGCAGCTCCTATGTTTTTAGTCACTAGGTCGGGCCCATGCCAAGCATTTTCGGGCATGATCTCGTTTGACCTCACAGCAACTGCATGGGGTGGGTGCTGTTACCCTCCGATTTTGTAGGTGACAAAACTGCAACCCAGGAGTTAGGGACACATATGCAGAGCCAGGTGTGAATGTGTTTTGTCTGCCTGCGGGCGACACCCCGTGATGTTCTGAGCACTTACTAAGTGCCGGGCCTCTTGCCAGGGATAAGATTTGACAGGTGCTGTGTGTCCCACCCATCCCAACAGACCTGGGGGCAGGAACTAATTTCTGCCCATTTTGCAGATGGGAAAACAGAGGCTGAGAGTGTGAAGGGGGCTCTGAGCCCCAGTTTTCCTACTTGTGGATCACATCATTGGCGAAACCACACTCTCCTGGACCTCGGGGTCCTCTCCTGCAGTCAGAGGCACGCCTATCCCACCGTCCACCCCCGCAGGTCCTCACCTCATCGCAGCCGGAGCACCGGGGCCGCAGGCTCTCGCAGTAATGACGGCCACACCAGGGCGCCCCATCCTTCCAGAAGTAGATGAGGTCCACCAGCGGCTCGGAGCACTTGGTACACACGAAACAGGCGGGATGCCACTGCTTGCTGTAGCCTGCCCTGTCTGAGTAGACCACAGGGCTGTCGGTGGGGGCCACCCCCTTGCAGAGCTCACAGACCTGGAAGGAAGGGTAGGGGCGGACCCCCAGGACACAAGGTAGTCAGGAGTGCATCCTGACCCAGGTTCCAGTGTTAACTCCAGCCCTCTACTTCCTGGGTGATCTCGAGCAAGTTATGGCACCTCTCTTTTCTTCAGTTTTCTCACGTGCAAAGTGGAATAATAATACTACCTACCTAGCAGGTAGTTGTGAGGACTGAAGTATTTGTTTAGTACAGTGATGCTCACACATTTTGTTCTCAGGGCCTTTAGACTTTTAAAAAATTATTGAGAACCTCAAAGAGTTTCTGTTCATATGGGTTAATAGCTCCTGGTATTTACCATATGAGAAATTATAACTTAGGAAAAAGTTAAATAACTACTTATTAATTAATTAAAAATAGCAAACCAACAACATGTTAATATAAATATTTGTAATTAGAAATAACTGCATTTTCCAAAACAGGAAAATTGAGTCTGAGTGTGGCCTTGTTTACATTTTTGCAGACCTCTAACTGCAAGGAGATCCAACCAGTCCATTCTAAAGGAGATCAATCCTGGGTGTTCATTGGAAGGACTGACGCTAAAGCTGAAACTCCAATACTTTGGCCACCTCATGCGATGAGTTGACTCACTGGAAAAGAGTCTGATGCTAGGAGGGATTGGGGGTGGGAGGAGACGGGGACGACAGAGAATGAGATGGCTGGATGGCATCACCGACTCTATGGACATGAGTTTGGGTGAACTCCGGGAGTTGGTGATGGACAGGGAGGCCTGGCGTGCTGTGACTCATGGGGTCGCAAAGAGTCAGATATGACTGAGCGACTGAACTGAACTGAATGTGTGGATCACAATAAACTGTGGAAAATTCTGAAAGAGATGGGAATACCAGACCACCTGACCTGCCTCTTGAGAAACCTGTATGCAGGTCAGGAAGCAACAGTTAGATCTGGACATGGAACAACAGACTGGTTCCAAATAGGAAAAAGAGTATGTCAAGGCCGTATATTGTCACCCTGCTTATTTAACTTATATGCAGAGTACATCATGAGGAACGCTGGGCTGGAAGAAGCACAAGCTGGAATCAAGATTGCTGGGAGAAATATCAATAACCTCAGATACGCAGATAACACCACCCTTATGGGAGAAAGTGAGAAGAACTAAAGAGCCTCTTGATGAAAGTGGAAGAGGAGACTGAAAAAGTTGGCTAAAAGCTCAACATTCAGAAAACTAAGATCATGGCATCTGGTCCCATCACTTCATGGCAAATAGATGGGGTAACAGTGGAAACAGTGTCAGACTTTATTTTTTTGGACTCCAAGATCACTGCAGATGGTGATTGCAGCCATGAAATTAAAAGACGCTTACTCCTTGGAAGGAAACTTATGACCAACCTAGATAATTAAAAAGCAGAGATATTACTTTGCCAACCAAGGTCTGTCTAGTCAAGGCTATGGTTTTTCCAGTGGTCATGTATGGATGTGAGAGTTGGACTGTGAAGAAAGCTGAGCGCCGAAGAATTGATGCTTTTGAACTGTGGTGCTGGAGAAGACTCTTGAGAGTCCCTTGGACTGCAAGGAGATCCAACCAGTCCATCCTAAAGGAGATCAGTCCTGGGTGTTCACTGGAAGGACTGATGCTAAAGCTGAAACTCCAATACTTTGGCCACCTCATGCGAAGAGTTGACTCACTGGAAAAGACTCTGATGCTGGGAGGGATTGGGGGCAGGAGGAGAAGGGGACGACAGAGAGTGAGATGGCTGGATGGCATCACCAACTCAATGGACATGAGTTTGAGTGAACTCCGGGAGTTGGTGATGGACAGGGAGGCCTGGCATGCTGCGATTCATGGGGTCGCAAAGAGTCGGACATGACTGAGCAACTTAACTGAACTGAACTGAATGACTGGCTTAGTAGAGAATTTCTCAATTCCTGTGACTGCTTTAACTTTTCATCTTTTGCATTATGTGGTTTTCTTAGTAATTGAAAAAGAAAGGAAGGCATTTTTAAATAGCCTTACCAGATAACTGAACTATTTTTCTTTGCTATTAATCAAAATTTGACAAGTGGTATTTTCTCAGAAGCAAGTTAATGCAGAGTCTGAAACCATATCAACCAGCCTTTCATCCCTGTTTCAACACAATAAAACCCAGTGGTCCACCTTGCACTTTGAATGAATCTTTTACCTATGCAGGGTTGCCTTTTAATAAACTTAAAATTTTAGAAGTTTTCGATTTGCAAAGAAAATTGTACGGCCAGTGCAGAGAATTCTCGTAGACCCCATACCCACTGTCCTGTTCTCTTGGCATCTTACATGACTACGGGGTACTTGTCACAATCAGGTAACCAGTACTGATATGTTATTAACTAAAGTCCAAACTTTCTCCCAATGTGCTTAGATTTCACCTAATGTCCCTTTCCTTTTCTAGGATCCCATCCAGAATCCAGCGTTACAGAGAGCGACCATGTCTCCTTAGGCTCCTCTGGGCTATGACAGTTTCTCAGACTTGCCTTGTTTTTAATAACCATGGAGGGGTTCTGGTCAAATATTTGGTATTTACCACAGAGGTAAATGGCCGTTCTCATCACATCGTATCCAGACGACATCCTCAATCTGTAAAATCTTTCCAATTGTTTTGGCGTTCTCGCCCACTCCCCAGAACTCCAGTGATGAGGGTGATACTGGTTGTCATCTCCCTGGGGCAGGTGTATATCCAGCATTAAGCTTGGGTGTTTTCACTCCTGACTGACACCCAAGAGAGTTACTTTCTTTTCTAGAGTTATTTTCCTTTCAGGGAGACTTGTATGTCCGCCTCCCCTGCTACCCCTCACCCCCATCCCCCAAACACGGCAAAATCCAGGTTCAGAGAGATTCAGTCACTGTTGAGTAGCACCAGCTGATGGGAGGCAGAGCTGGGATTTTGACACAGGCCCAGTCTGACCGCAAAGCCGAGGTTCTTTCTACTGCACTATGCGGAATTTCCATCAGTGTTGGCGCAACCATGGCAAACACGGCTTCTGCCTGTTCTTGTGGGAACCATCAGCTTCAAATGCATTTTACGTTTGAACTCCAGTTTAGTGACATGTGTTTCTGCCCCCAAAGAATTCCATTTTTCATGAGCTGACCTGTGTTACAGACTGAATGGTTCACCTCCCCCAATTAATATGTTGAAGCCCTAAAGTGTGACTGTATTTGGAGATAGGGCCTTTAAGGAGTTAATTAAGGTTAAACGAGGTCATTAGGGTGGGGCTCTAATCAGACAGAACTTGTGTCCTTAGAAGAAGAAGAGAACCCAGAGATGGGTGGCTCGCTTTCTGCTGTTCTCTCTCTGGGGGTACTCACAGGGAAAGCCGTGTGAGGACACATTGAGAAGGGGGCCCTCTCCAAGCCAGAAAGAGGGGTGTCACCAGAACCCAATCATGCCAGCACCTTGGGCTTGAACTTTCATCCTCCAGAACTGTAAAAAAACGCATTTCTGTTGTTTAAGCCCCCTGGTCTATGATATTCTTTATGGCAGCCTGAGTTGACTAATACAACATGTATTGTAAAAGCCTCTCTTAATTTTCCTACTTTATTTTGAATTTCAAACAGTTGTGGACATCTACTTTCTCCCTTGCCACAGAAAGTTCTTCTGTGATATCACTGATTTTAACTCTTGGCCCATCATACCTAATTAATTGATTACCTGGCCCTCTATAGAAATGCTTGCTGACCCATGGCTTGAAATGAACATACTATCTTCAGTTCAGTTCAGTTCAGTCACTCAGTCGTGTCCGACTCTTTGTGACCCCATGAATCACAGCACGCCAGGCCTCCCTGTCCATCACCAACTCCCAGAGTTCACTCAAACTCATGTCCATCGAGTCGGTGATGCCATCCAGCCATCTCATTCTCTGTCGTCCCCGTCTCCTCCCACCCCCAATCCCTCCTAGCATCAGACTCTACTAGGCACTAATTATATGTAAGCCCAAATAGAGATATTTATTGTTTTGCTATGTAAAGATGAGTAGGCATATATTCAAAGCCTAAACACTTTGTCTAAAGTATTTATATACTTTAAGTGCATACTTAATATATTCTTTTAAACGAAGGAGAAATAAAATTAAAATGGTGATAATCAGGGAAAGAAATCCAAGTGACAAAATAAGTCCATGTACTGACAGTGGTCCCTAAGCACAGCCGTGGTTGAGTGCGTGCCCAGATAGGAATGCGTTTGATTAATTAGTCCTGGCTGCCTGACGACAAGCCTTGGACCATACTGGATTTGTGGTTTCATTTATGCCCATAAGAATGATGTGTGTGAGTTCCTCCCCAGAGTGAAACCCTGTCCCTTTGCACATGACTGAGCCCCAGCTCACCTGGAACTCATCAGAACCTGCCTGTGCATGCCTGCTCAGTCGTGTCCGACTGTGCAACCCCACAGACGGTAGCCTGCCAGGCTTCCCTGTCCATGGGATTCTCCAGGCAAGAACACTGGAGTGGATTGCCATTTCCTCCTCCAGGGGATCTTCCCCACCCAGGAATTGCACCTGCATCTCCTGCATTGGCAGGTGGATTCTTTACCACTGAGCCACCTGTGAAGCCTTACGGGAAAAACAGATAATGGATCCACATTCATTGTCACATCTCTTAAGCACAGCTGGGAAGTGTCAGCTGTCTGGCGAGGGCTGTTTGAGAACCAGGTGAGTTTCCTATCCATCTGTCTTTCCATATTTCACAGAATGAAGTTTCCAGCCCCTTTTCTCCCACACAGAAGGGTTTTCTGTCCATCCATCATGCCTGGTCAGGTATCACCAGGCAACATCAGTGGGGCTCCCGACTTCACATTTCCAGCTGTTTTTCTAACACAGAGGTGGGAGAAGGAAGGGATATAAATGCACCTGGGTGTGTCTGGGGGGAAGTGGTGGTACTGGCAGGTGCCTGCGACCCACAGAAGGAAACAGGGATGTAAGTCAGAGAGGCAGTCTGGGGTGATCACGGGTGACTCTGAACTATGGGGTGGGACCTCACTCTGGAGGTAATGGGGAGCCAGTGCTGGTTCTGGAAGCCAAGAGTGCTGAGTCTGGGTCATACCGTGGAGAGAATTCTGGGAGCACTGTCTGAAAGGGCTTTGTCAGGGCCTCTTTGGGGGAGTGTCTTTTCCCTCATGTCCCCCAGCATTCCTGCTCTGCACCCCATTACTACCAGTAGCCAGTCCTTTTACTTTTAAGCCGATCCTTTTTAAAGCAAACAGTGTCACTGCCATTTTATGAAAACATGATGTTCGAGTAGTAAGTCCTGTCAACAGGCATCAGGAACCAATTTCTTCTTGCCTCTGAACTGTTTTTCATGCCCCCTTCCCTGTGGTCTCAAAGGATGAGAGATCTGATAGTGTCCTGGCTCTATCAATCTGGCGGCCTCTCAGCCACCAGGAGCATCCTGGCAACCAGGAGTCCGACGGCCCAGCCTGCCTGGGTCCTGGGATCCGGGGTCTGCCTTTCTCTGCATAAACTTATTCTATCATCCTCGGTACTGAGGATTACAGTTTCTAAACTGCAGTGGATGCTTGAAGCGGGAGGGGGCTAGCTGTGTGACCTTGGGCAAGTTAACCAACCTCTCTGTGCCTTAGTTTTTTCCATCCATCAAATGGAAAATACTACTAATGATACTCAGAACATCATAGGCCTGTTACAAGGATTAAGTGAGATCCTAGAATAATGCACTTTATAAGGGTTCGGTACTAATTAGCTCAAATCTACTGTCATTCCTACCCAGCCCTGTTTATAAAAAGTTGAGGCTTGGAGGAGCTAAATCCATTTCCTAAGATGACAAAGATGTCTCAGGCAGGATCTGCTTCTGCTTTGGAGGCTTGGGTTCCTTTCAGTAGGACCATGAGCACGTGGAGTGGCAGGAGGTCTTTCCTCCCACCCGTGGGCTCTGTGTGTTTCCATGTCTGTTCTCTTTCTCTGTACAAGGTCAGAGAATTAAGTCAGGCGAGTTCCATCCTGTCACTACCCTACTCAGCTACAACCAGCCCCTGGCTTGGCAGGCCTGCTCGTCTCCCTCTCCCATTGTACCCCCTCTAAGACCGTGCTCTCGGGTTCCAGACAGGGAGGTGTGGCACCTCCCCCACCCTGCAGGGTCTGATGAGTAGATCTGGGGGTGGGAAAGGAATTTGCAGAGTCCTGAGGGATGCTGGTGGAGAAGGAAATGGCAACCCACTCCAGTGTTCTTGCTTGGAGAATCCCAGGGATGGCGGAGCCTGGTGGGCTGCCATCTATGGGGTTGCACTGAGTCGGACACGACTAAAGCGACTTAGCAGCAGCAGCAGCAGGGGATGCTGGGGTAATCAGGGGACCACAGTTCACGAACCACTGTCATGGAGCATTTAAACATGACCTTATATATAAACTCAGCAAAAATGACATCACCAGTTAGGTTCAGTTGGCACAAAAGCCAGTTTGAATTCCTGGGATGCTTCAATTCTATACTGTTCTGAAGAAAGCTCAATATAGTTATTCCCAGGCGATGTCCCCTCTGGAGGAGACAGCGTGGTCCAGTAGAAGTCCTTTGGGACTGGGTTCAAAGGAGCAGAGAAGAACATTGATCACTGGCATGTCAGTAGGTTTTCATTCAGACTCCCAACTGGCTAAAATCAGAGCTTCCTCATGGGACTCTGTCCATGTACTGGTTGCCATTTGACCTAGTTTTCAGACTGTTGTCCCTTGGGGAAAGGAGCTGTAGCAGAGACCTTTCTTATCTTTTTTTTAATATTTATTTGGCTACTCTGGGCCTTAGTTGCATCACTCGGAATCTTTAGTTGCAGCATACAAACTCTTAGTTGCAGCATGTGGGATCTGGTTCCCTGGCCAGGGATCAAACCCAGGCCCTCTGCATTGGGAGCATGGATTCTTAGCCCCTGGACCACCAGGGAAGTCCCCAGACCTGTTATAAGTAGAACATCCATGACATTTCTCCCGTGAACGTCTCTTCACACTGAAGTTTTGCCCCATCCCTGTTCGAACGGTGAAAGTATTTATCACAAGGGTCTCAATGAAAGACTTTTATCTATTCCATTCTTTGGGTCTTTGTAAACATCTGCTTTGAGGAAGCTGCGGAGCATGCTAGGTTCAGTTGCCTCCAAAGCGCAGACCCTGGGGGGCTGGGTTCCGCCCACTGTGATGTGTGGAGATGATGCTGGCAGCTCTGTGGGCATTCCTCCACCAGTGGCTGCCCGTTTCCTTTGTTCACATGGGTCCTGCCTTAGTGACTCATTTCTGTAGAACTGAATGTGGCACACGGGATGCTGTCAATTCCCGAGGCAGGTCATAAAAGGCAGCTCAGCTTCCTCCAACTCTTCTTTGTGAGTTCTGGTGGGGGCAGAGGCGGGGAACTGGGAAAAAATCCTGAGGCCCCCTTTTTAGGGCAACTATGCAGAGAAAAAACAGAGATAGAGGGAGAGGCCAAGGCCCCTGCTATGGTCCAGGCCCAGCCTTCTCCTTCTCCCCAGCATCAAGGCCAGAAACAGGCTAGCCCACTGAGCCGTACCTGAACTGCTGATCTGTGAGCAAAAGTCGTCAGTGCTCTGAGCTGCTGCATCCTGGGGTGGTTTCCTGCGTGGCCCTAGGTAACAGAACCAGCACACGTGGGCACGCAGAGTCATTCAGGCTTCTGAAGTGGAAGTAACCAACACACAAAGCGTTTCAGGAAACAGCAGGTCCAGGCCACTGGCCCCAGGTCCCACAGCCAGAGAACTATCTCCAGGGACGAGACACACTAGCCTTCAGAGACGAGTCTGCAGACATCGAGAACCTTCCAAACCAGCCACAGCCTTTCTGTCAGGGTGGCCAGCAGTTCTGTCCCAATCACGCCCTTCTCTTCTGAAGGCTCTTATCCAAAGGACTGCCCAGTCTAAACTCAGATTACCTCGTGAAAAGCTCACCATTATAACACAGTAAATATTAACACAAGGGCCTTGAATCCAGGCGCTGGGTTCCCTCCAACACAAATACTCAACAATTTATTCATAAACAGCATCTCCCCGTTTCCTCTTATGGCGATTATTCACCATCTTGGCTTTGCAACCTCGTGCATCCCAGAGTAGTTTGGTTCCCCACCCCATCTCTCTGCTCTCTTTCCTGGTCCAGGGTCGTGGTGGGCATCTTCAGCCCCCTCTGCTCTGGGCCGCCACACTGGTGTCTTCCCGGGCTCCTTCAGGTGCAGACGGCATGGGATGGTGCAGGCGTGGTGGTCAGGGTCCCGGGCCTTTGTACAAAGTCCCAGGATCGCTTCATCTTGGGGGCACCTTGGATGACTCAGCTGCCTGTCTGAGCCTCAGCGTCCTCCTCTGAGACACAAGGCGGGCCCTGATGCTGGCGAGTGCTTAGCCACCCTGTGCTTTGCCTCCCACGACTTCTCAGCCCAGCTCCTTGGGGAGGGGGCGCTCTGCCAAGCGAGGCAGAATGTCAGGCGTGTAAGTCTCCCTCACTGGTGGTCTGCTGAAGAGGGAGGTGGGGGCCACAAAGCCTTCTTAAATGCTACACTTGGAAGAGAGACTGTCAGCCAGGGGTGTTCTTGGGTCCCCCTTTGACAAGCGTGTCCTTGCAGAGGGAGAGTAGGGACAAGGCTCACATGTGGCCATCTCCATTGCAGCAGCCTCTCGTGGTCCCCAGGCCCCCTCTGGAGCTTCCATTGTTTGGGGTCTGTGTGGGGTTTGGGGTGAGGCTGGCCTGTGTTCCAGTTCTGGCCTCGGTGCTCACCAGTTAGACGATTAGCTAGGGTGAGAGTCTATCTTGTCGGGTAATTCTTAGAATTGAACAAAACAGCCATGAGAAGCCCCTGGCGTGGCACGACATAGGTCGTCAGTGAGTGGCGGATGACACCACCCTCCATGTCACCTTTGTCACCGAGTAACCTCCAACAGGAAAATAAAAGCCCTCTTTTAGTCAATGGACTATGACGCAGCCCACTTCAAGGGGGGCCAGGCGGGGCAAGATACTTGTGAAGCCTTACGTGGCAACATGGAGAAGTATTTATAGTATCAAAAGTGGGGCGAAAGGAATTTTCTTTGGAAAAGAAAATCTCTTTTAATGTCATTAAAATATCTCCGCCATAGAGGAGGAGGCAGGCGGATGTGGAGGAGCCTGGTAACCATGGCAACTGGGAGGGCTGCCTCCTGGGCCTTTGACCCTCAGCTCAGACGGGGCTCTCAGGCATGGGGTGGTGGTTTCAAGTGTGCAGAAAGAGACTGGCTCTCCTGCCAGCCCACAAGCCAAACATCTGCTCTGACCAAGCTTTGGAAGTCCCTCGCCCACAAATATGTCCCCGTCGGGGCTGGAGCTGGGCTGAGCTGCCAGCTGCTGTAAGTTTCCATCTGCGAGGCCGGCCTCATGGGAGGGAGGGGACCCAGGCCTCCAGTCCCTCCTCTGTGCATTCTTATGGGGAAACGGAGTCGGGGGAGATCCACTGTCATTTGGGACCTGAGGAACACATCATTACGACTTTCAGAAACGTCTCCGCTTCTTTCAGTCTGTTCTCCTTTTAATCTCTCTGGCCTGTGAGGCAGGAGCTGGGGGGCTCCCGGCAGGAATGAAAAATACGGAAGGGTGGAGATGACATTAAATGCTATGTTCTGGCTTGCTTGCTTCTTTCTTCGGTTACAAGTTTGGGGTGTAGAGAAGGGAGGAAATTCCTGGGCAAGATGACCATGCCCAGGAAATCTGTATATTTAATTTCTGAGAACATATCCAGTAAGCTCTGTAAACGCAGGGCAATGGTCTGGTAGAGCTGTTCATGGTCAGTGCATCAAGGTCCATCTGTGGGATCCGTCCAGGTGGGAGGGGTCGGGAGCTGGATGCAGGGCCCTGCCGTGCGGCTGTAGAGTAGTCCAGGCTGCTGGGGTGTGCAGCTTCCTGACCATGGCATGCTTCAAAGCCCCCAAAGACCCCTGGGAACCCATGGCGGGTGGGACAGGAGTGGGGCGGACAAGCCCTTCCCTTCTTCCTGACTTGCCCCCGGATTCTTTGCTGGCTGGGCTGTGAGTGAGTCCACACGTTGCCACTCACCCCAACAAACAGAATGCACACACCTTTGCTTTTGTCCCCACCCTTCCGAGACCACATGGGGCTGGTGACGCAGAAGGACCTGGGCTGGAATCTCACTAGCAAACCAGTTAACCTCTCCGTGCCTCAGACTCCACACCTATAAAATGGGTATAACAACCCCACCCTCTCTCACCCGTTGTTCGGGTGATTCAAAGAGATGAATGAGACTGTGCAATCACAGCCCTGCTCCCCACTCCACGCACATGAAGTGGGGCAAATCAGGGAGAGAGAGGGAGGCTGAACATTATGGGGTTTACTTGGCTTCAGCGGTTTAAAGGGCCTGCTTTGAGAGTGACAGCGGACGAGCTGGTGCCTGGGATTTTTCTGCGTGACTTCCCCACAAAGAGGGCTGACTCTCATGGGCATTTCCCATGCTGCCACCTCTCCTAAGCACAGCGTCAGGGTAGCACTTCCAGGGACCTGCTGCTCCCGCCATGCCGCCACACTCTCTGGCTGCACCCAGCACTCAGCCCATTGGCAGGGATTCCATACGGATGACTCGGAACAGGCTTTGGCAGGCATGCTCCTCTGGTCTGGTCAGTCTGGTGGAGGGAGGACTCGGCAGTCCAACCCTGAGGTCGCCCCGGTCCGGCTCCTCCCAAGGTTTCTGAGGAAGGCCATCACTGTTAACAGGCTGCCCAGCCTCAGGATGGAGCCGAGTGAGCGCTGGGGAGGACCACCTTGGGGTACAGGCTGCCAGGGGCTCAGAGAGGGTGGGGCTCCTGGCCTCTGGCTGCTGAGAGCAGAGTGTTGTGAGCTCCTGGCTGGGGCGACCAGGGCATGTAGAGAGTGGGGGGCTGTGTTATCTGCAAGTGTTCCCTGAACTCCCCGTGGACAGTTCAAGGAATTCGAGAGTGCTGCATAGTGTTCTCGAAGCTGGACACCCAAACCCAGGCAGGGGGAGGCCACACATGTCTAGAACATGCCCAGGTTAGCATCTCACGGACCCTCACTGTGTAACAGATTGGCGATATCATTTTGGCTGAGCTTATACATCAGGTCATTTTCAACCCTCTATAGCAGTGGTTCTCAAAGGGTGGTCCCCAGCCCAGCATTGGCATCAGCCGGGAGACTTGTTGGAAATGCTGATTCTCAGGCCCAACCTGCACCCACTAGTCTGGGGTGGGACCCAGGCGGCTGGATTTTAGCCAGGGTGCTAGGTGCTTTGAGACATTGCCACAGTCTTCTGAAGGCTCTGAGAAGTCCAGCCTGAAAGAAACCCAGTTCGTTTTGACCACTCTGATGTCCCCTTTACACGGCCACATGGCCCTTTAATAGCTTCATATCCATGAGCTTTCTGGGCAATAAGCTTTGGGGACCAGGAAGATGGGCCTGGGGGCTGACAGAGGTAGGTGTGAATCCCACAGCCTCACCTCCGGTGGCTGGGTGGCTGGGAGCTCTATATCAGATGCTCCCCTGCTTAGCACTGTCCTTGGTTCCGCAAAGGTCACTGAACGGTAGCTGCCAACATCAGTGCTGACGCTCACCATCGGGATGAGGAAGCGTGGTGTGTACAGTGGTAGCTCCAGTGTACCGCGTGTCACATGTCCTTCACTTTGCCTCCTCTTTCACACATCACTGATTTGAAATGTCAGTTCTATGCTTCCTCCCTGTACCCGGGCTCTTAGGCTGAATGCCCCGATGGCTTCTAGCTAAGTTCATTTCCCTCCTCAGGGGAGCGAAAGTAGGTTTGTGCCTGACATTTGGCTTTGGAGGCTGTCCTGCTGCCCTTTTACGAGAACAAGAGGAGCCCGGCACACAGGCCGGCCAGCACCCAAGTCCCCTTGATATGCTGCCCCCTGGGTTGGGGCTGCCAGGGACACACTGTCTACAGCCTGGCAGGATATTAGTTACCTTATTAATAGAATTTGCTCCCTAGTTTTGAGGAGATAAACATTGAGTTAAATACAGATAACAGGCAGGGTTTTATATTCAGCATCACACAGTAGAAAGAGTATCAGATCCGGAGTCTGCCCACCCCCCTCCCCTCCACCAGAAACGACGGGGCCTCAGACAAGCTACCTATTTTCTCTGAATCTCTGAGTCCTCACCTGCAACACATGTGTGCAGAGTCATGTCTGACTGTGCAATCCCATGGACTATAGCCCGCCAGGCTCCTCTGTCCCTGGGATTCTCCAGGCAAGAATACTGGAGTGGGTTGCCATGCCCTCCTCCAGGGGATCTTCCTGACCCAGGGATTGAACCTGCCTCTCCTGCATCTCCTACACTGGCAGGTGGAGTCTTTACCACTTGCGATACCTGGGAAGTCCCACCGATAATAAGGGGCTTGTGAAATCCACCCAGCAGGTAACGGTCTGAATTGATCCAAGACCTGAAAGCAGTGAACACAGCATGGAGCACACAGAAGATGATTACGGCATGTGAACTTGAAATCTCATTGTCTTCTCAAGCAAAACAGCCACCTGAGTGGTCCCCATCTTTAGAGGATCAGTTTAGTTTCAACGTTCATTCATTCACGCATCACATAATTACCAACCATCTTCTCTGTATATTACACATCAGTGGTACCTGCTGCAGAGATGGGGTGGTTTGATTTGTAGCCCGAGGTTACAGAGATGGACAAGACAGGACCTCAGTGTCTAGAGGGGGTGACGGATGTGCGTCTATTCGTGACATAATTAGTTATCTAACTAAAATCAGGTTTAGGAAAAGGAAGGTGCTATGGTGCTGGAGAAGACTCTTGAGAGGCCCTTGGACTGCAAGGAGATCAAACCAGTTAATCCTAAAGGAAATCAATCCTGAATATTCATTGGAAGGACAGATGCTGAAGCTGAAACTCCAATACTTTGTCCACCTGATGCGAAGAGCTGACTCATTGGAAAAGACCCTGATGCTGGAAAAGATAGAGGGCAGGAGGAAGATGGGGAAACAGAGGATGAGATGGTCGGATGGCATCAGCGACTCAATGGACACGAGTTTGAACAAACTCTGGGAGACAGTGAAGGACAGGGAAGTCTGGCGTGCTGCAGTCCATGGGGTCACAAAGAGCTGGACACAACTTAGCAACTCAACAACAACTACAAAGGAAGGAAAAGTCTGTCTTCCCCAACCAGCCCAACCCACCAGCACCTTCCTGTGGATTCCCTATTTCCTGCCTGGTCTTGTTTAAATGCTTCTTAAGTGTCAGAGCCATTTCCTAGAGCTGACTGTTGCCAAGGACCTGGGATTTTAGGCCGCCTCTGCCCTACTTCCATGCTGTCCAAGCATGTGGAATCCAGGATGAAATACGTTCTCAGATCAGCATTTCTCTCCTGGGAATGGCAACTGGGAAATGTCACAGACTTAGAGAAGCTGCCTTCCAATTTGGAATTCCGCAGTACTTGCTTGTCAAGAGGTGATGGCTACCGGAGGGTGGATAGAGAGCGGGGCTGGGTAGGGTGCTGGTTTCTGAAAACGTGGTCACTGCATGTAATTTTTAAAAATCAACTCCTGGGGTGTGACTTCTTCCTGAGAAACAGGTCTTTTCAACACCATCACTAATTTGTGTGAGGGAAAATCAGTTTCATTCTTTTGTCTCCGAGTTCATCGGATGGCAATCCCAGATGAATGTGCCCTTGGGGTGGGTGTTGGAAATGCAGGACGCAGGTTTCGGGGAGCCAGTGTGAGTTACTACAGAGAAGAGAGACCCCTTCTTGATGTGGTGACAGCATCATTTAGGTGTGCATTTTCCTGGGGTTCCTGGCTCACGTAGGTGAATCTTGCCTGTTGCCAGCAAGGCAGGTGATTTGCTTGATGGATTTAGACTCATATTTCCAAATGTCATGTAGAGTCATAGGGCCTCCTGACTGATGGGGGTTGGGGTTGGGGGTCACATGAAACTTAGCAGACAGCCCCATGTGGCCCCCAGTCTCAAGCCCACCACTGTTCTCTATGGCCCTTGGAGTAAAATCCTAAGTCCATCATGACATCCCAGTATGGGGACAGGGTCCTCTGCTTGTTTAACTTCCTGGATCTCGGTAGACAGTACAGGCTAATGGATCCTTGAGTGATGGATGGATGGAGTGCATGACTCTTCAGGAAATGTGCCTCTGCTGACCTTGCCAGCCACCCAGTACCACACCATCAGCCACCTGGCACTTTATTCAGTCCTTTGACTGTGCTGTGCTCTGAGACTCTCACCTCTTTTAGGGTGTGCTCACCTCTTGAAGGCAACATAGGCCTTCCCTGAAGAGCCCAAAGGCCTGGGGGACTCCTAGTGACTCTTGCAAGGCCAGAGTGGGCCTCACCTCCCCCCACCCCCAAGCCCACTCTCACCATCCAGCAAGGAGAGATGCCCTTTCTCTGAGCTGGTAGGGTCTGCTTATCTGTGACCGCCTCTGGACCATGACCATAGATGAACGCAGGAATGAAGGAACAGGGCCTGGAGCTGCGGCCCTGACCCTGCAGCCCTGACCTGGGCATTTTCATCCAGACCCGAGGCATGAATGGATGGATGCACCGAGGGGTGGGAGAGACTTACGTATTCCTTGGACGGGTCACCGATGCTGCCGTTGGCGGTCGGGGCGGCGGTCTCGGCTCCCTCAGGCTTCTCCTGCTGCTTCCCCTCCTCCTTGGGCAAGCCGCCCTGCCCGGGGAGGGCCACCTCACCCACACCCAGGGCCTCGCTCTTATACTGCTTCACAAACTCTTCCATCACTTTCAGCTCGTTCTCCAAAAGTCCGCGGCAGCGAGAGGGGTCCTGGTCGTAGATGGGGAGCTGGTGCATGAGCTGGCGCCGGCGGTAGAGGGCGCCCTCGGTGCCGGTCACCGGCTGCTTCTCCTTGGGGATGAGCTCCATGTACTGCAGGCCCTGGGGAGGGGGAGACCCAGCATCGTGATTCCCATGCACCCGGGCGTGAGCGATCTGAGCCCCGGCAAGACCTGGGCTCCTCCAGGTTTCTGGAGAACCCAAGGATTAGTCTCAAGAAAAGGGGTGAATCTTTGGGGAATACCCAAGAAAGGCCTGTCGTAACCACAGCTTCACATGCTTAATGAGAATGGGATAATTTCAGTAGACTTTCATTTTAGATCTGCTGGCTCTGCAACATGGATTTTGTTTCCTTAAAAACTGAAGATTTTAACTTCATTTACCCCATGGCAATGCTCCTCATTAAAAAAAAATCTCATTTAAAATCGCTTTTCTTGGCAAAGTATAATTAAATCCTTATAGGCAGAAGGCATTTCATGGTTTATTAATTTTAAAATATGCAAAGGCACCTTCTAATAGCAGAATCGACAAGGTCTCAGATCAATAACATTTCCACACTGATAGGGCTGGGATAGATGGTAGACCATCTGAATGTAAATATGGCCATGGATAACTGTCCCATTGGCCTTTCATTAGTTTGCTGGCTTGCTTTTCTTTAAAATGAGTAGAAATCTTACACTTAGGTGGGTCCCAGGTCTGGGAGCTAAGGGTCAAGGCCACACAGCGTGAGAAAGTGTGAAATGCAAACTGTTTATCCTCTGCTACTGCTTTCCACCTCTGTGCCCAACCCTGACCCTAACCCTCCCGCCGGATAGCCTGATGCCCGTGCCCCGTGGCTGCTGCCTTCTGTGGAAGCATTGCCTGGTGCCAGGATGCCCAGGCCCTGATTTCTGTGTGGCTCCCACCTTCTAGGGCCTGCACCCCTCCCGGCTTGACTTTATAAATCAACCCTGTGGTTGAGACCATGTGTGTGACCTACAGAGCTAAGGGGTGCCTGGCTGGCGTCCTGGAGACAGAGACGTACTTTTCCTGTTGCAGCTTAAAGCCCCAGCTGGGTACCAGCTCTCTGCCTTTGCACTGACAAGGCCCCAGCATTTGGTTGCTGCTGGTG
This sequence comes from Moschus berezovskii, assembly GCF_049115385.1. NCBI lineage: Eukaryota > Metazoa > Chordata > Mammalia > Artiodactyla > Moschidae > Moschus > Moschus berezovskii. The sequence goes on along the minus strand of NC_142483.1, from coordinate 43,503,607 downwards.
TGTGTTTCGTGATCCTGGCTGACTTGAGACCTATGCTACCACTCCCTACTCACTCACACATGGCAGACATTAATAATCAACCCCAACAAGGGTCTCAGAACCCACCTCAGCATAGCTTTCAGACAGTTGCCATCAATTGGCATGGACTTGGGAAGGGGGCGATGGAAAGAGAGATTGGGTCAGAATCAACTATCTCTCCAGGAAGCCAACCAAGGTCACATTCCCAAAACCTTTAGCAAGAGGCCTTTTCTCAGATAAGTTGGGAAGACTGCTTTAGGTCCTAAACCAATCTTTGGTTTAAGACTGGATGACCTTTCTGAATCATTTGGTGCTTTGCTCTCTGGTGGAGAATTCTTGGGGAAGAGGTTCCCAGAATCAGGCTTTTCCAGGAGTGAAATCAAAAGATCAGAGAGAAAAGTGGAGGAGAAAGGTGCACTTTCCCAGGGCTGGGCCGTAGGACACACACAGGCTCTGAGGTCAGAAGACCCAGTCCTGATTTTGCTTTTCCTGATCTTCTCCAGCTGTCAGACAAGGATAGTAAATGGGCTTCACATTCCATGTGAATCCTGGTCAGTCCTGGCAGCCTAGAGTGCTGTGTTGAGAAGGATTCTGAGGTCCAATAGGGCTCAGTGGGAAACTGATCGGTGGGAGACTGATGAGTGGTGTCCGCCATGGGTTCAGGGGTGGATGGTGGCACATGAGAGTGCCAGTCCTGCATGGACTCCTCCCCAGCCTCTGTTTGCTCCTCTGTAAAATGGGAGCAGTAATGCACCCCCCCCCCAAATGGTTCAGATGGTAAAGAATCCACCTGCCAATGCTGGAGACCTGGGTTCTTCTATCCCTGGGTTGGGAAGATCCCGTGGAGTAGGAAATGGCAACCCACTTCAGTATTCTTGCCCGGGAAGTCTCGTGGACAGAGGACCCTGGCCGGCCATAGTCCATGGGGTTGCAAAGAGTCAGACACAACTGAGCAAATAACACTTTCCATGCATGTATAGCTCTTAGCATGGCGCCTGGCTCACAGTATGTACTCAATAAATACTAGCAATTAGGTTTATCATGACTAGTCTTTAAAAGCTCCAGCATTTCTCTGGTTTTTATTCTGGTTGGGAAGGGTGATAAAGAGCAAGATTCAGGCCATTTCCAAAATGTAGTCAGTCCTCATCACTTGGTAATTTAAGGAAAAGTCGGAAGGGTGAGTGGGAGGAGAGTCATCCAATCTCAGAAATGCGACTTGCTCAGGCAGGCCAGACACAGGGCAGACAGAAGGGCCTTTATCCCATGTGGTTTTATGAGCCGGCATTAATCACGGCCCGACGATGCCTTCCTCTGATTAGACTGGGGCCGAAGCATTTGAGGTTTTCACCAGCCAGTTCCTGTCGCCCACAGCCGGCTCTTTTATGAGCTTCTTGCTTTAGTTTCCACTAACATCTTGGAGACCCAGGGATGGTTCACCCGGGCCCGGGCGCTGGAGGCAGACCTGTGTTCAGAACCACCAGAACCCGGCGCTGCTGTAGTTCAATGCCTCCCTCTGTGGCCCCTGACCTGCCCCTGCCTATCCCCTCGTGCTGGCAAAGGGCAGTTAACCATTCTGTGTCCCCTCACAGGTAAACTGACCCCTGTCTTACTGGTGGCTAAGCTCAGGCATCTCATGCATGCTGTTCTTTGAAAGTGTGTTTCTCAAAAAGCAAAGCTTAAAAAACAACAACAGCAACTTTGTCTCTCTTTGCTTTATCTAGAAGGGATTTCTGCACCCCCACCCCCACCTTAAACTCCAGGCTTGAACCTTCTATGGTAAAGAATCAAGGTTTGTTTGGGGGTTCTGTTGGGTGGTTTGGATTGCAGGACGATCTGTGGGCTCACTGTGCCTGATGAGACGATTCTCAGGCTACGGGAGGCTGTGCACACGAGAATTTTGTTTGGTCATCACGCACTTGGATGTCAGTTGCCACAGAGGTTTCCTGATATTTATTCTCAATTCCTGCGCTTCTGTTTGTGGGCCAGTCACAAGGATTTCTACGGAGCAGGTCCAGCCCACTCACTGACCACACATGGTATGTCACTGGCTGGGAGGTCATGTGGGCACACATACTCATCAAGCCTGCTGCACGCCCTGCGTGGTGTGAGGCGAAGGATACACCATGCACAGGTCAAGTGTGTGCATGCTCTGGGTGGTAATGAAGCACAGGCTTGCATGAGGCAAGCACACCTTGAAATAAGAGCTTCTAAGGATATACCTGTGGCTGATTCATGTTGAGCTTTGACAGAAAACAGCAAAGTTCTGTAAAGCAATTATCCTTCAATAAAAAATAAATTTAAAAAAAAAGAGCTTCTAAGGAGACCATGGAGAATGGAAAGAGAGAGAGAAATGTATCATGGGATGAGTGACATCAACTGTAGATGGGGTAGTGTGGTGAGGCCTATCTGAGACTTGATTGACAGAAGGACCCAGCTATACAGAGAGCCAGGAAAGGACGTTTCAAGTAGAGGAAACAGCATGTGCAAACCCTGAGGAGGGCAAGAGCCTAGAGTGGCCCAGGGCAGGAAGGCAGAAGGTCAGCGCACTGCTCGGTGCTGAGTGAGGGGGCTTGGCAGGAGCTGCGGGAGGAGCCTGCAGGGCCAGGGCCACACAGGACTGGAAAGGCACTTCTTTTCTCCCAGGAGGCATGTGATTCAATGGCAAGTCTGCATTGCTAACATTGTAGCGCTTTTTAAAGTCTCATTAACCTGTGGAAATCACCCAGGTCCTTGCTACTTCAGGTGTGGTCTAGGAGCTGGCCGCCTCCGCATGACCTGGGAGCTTGGCACGCCAGCCCCGAGCCTGCTGGATGTGTTTCTGCAAGCTCTCCAGATAGTTTCCGCACTTGTGGAAACTTGAGGTGCACTTGTCCACTGCTCTGGGTCTTGAAGGGGCCTGCATGGGATGTTACCTGGGGCTTCATTTAAATTCTCATGTCTGATGATTCTGACCCTGCTGTCTGGAGCTTCCCAACTTAATTGTCTGGGGTGAGGCCTGTTCATGGGGACTTTCCTTGGGTCCTTTTAGTTGGAAGCTGAAGGGGGGTGACTTGTGCAGGTCACCTGCTCTCTCTAGGCCTTGTCCTTCTCTGGGTGCCATTTCACCAGAGTTAGGTAAAGTAAACTGGCGTAACTCCCTTCTAAGCCTAGGAGTTAGGGAGAAGAGAGGAGTGTTCCTGTGTTCTCCCCAAGCTTGCAAAAGGCACATCACTTTGATGGAAAATGAACAACTTGTGGATGAAGAAAAGCACTCTGAGAATTCTGAAGGATAAAGCAGCCTCTATTCAGAAGCAGAGAGCCCAAAGGAACCATAAGCAACTGTGTACTGCAGCTGAAATTCCCATGAACACCTCTACCCATTTCATGGATGAGGAAAAATGAGGCCCAGATAGTTTTCACTTCAAGATCCCAGAGGTAGGAGCAGCTATGAAACCATAGCATATTCCTACCATTCTTATAACCTTGCACCTGTGTTCCCTTGTCTTTGACATTCAGGAACCCATGGCATGACTCCTATTTACAAGAGAAGGGAAATAACCACTTGGTTGCAGGAAGCTGTCTTACCAGTTTCTGGGTGACTCCAGGGGGAGCCCACTCATAGGTGATGGTGTCAAAGGTGGGATCTTTCCCTGTGGCAATGGGGTTGGTCATGATCATCCGGTTCCTCTTGTAAATCCGGATGCCATCTCCGCCTTTCACCCGGGCTGTGAGTGTGGAATACTTGGAGTCCATCAGCAAGCGGCCAATTTTCCGATCGTCTTCCAGGTCAGAGCTCAAGCAGTGGTCCTCTTGGCTGCATTTGCATGACTTGCATATTTTCCTGAGGGGTGGGATGGGGACAAGTGAGATCAACCTCCAGAAAAGAGAGGCAGAGTCTCCTGCTGGCAGCATCTCTGCTTTGGAAAGCAAGTGCAAAGTTTAACTTTAGTAACTTGAAAAGGTTAGCAGCAGACAAATGGTAACTGGAGACCAAAAGGCCTTTGGAATCAGCACCTCAGAGTCTTCCTATCAATCTGTCTCTGGGGAATTTGGTATGACTTTTGTTGGTAAAAAGAACAGCACAATTTTTCTCTTGAGAAATTTTCCACTGCATTGGGGTGGCAAAGTCTGGTTCATCATTGGAGATGTTCTAGTTTAGGAATCTTCACAGCCTGTGGGCTGAACCTGGCCCACAACTTGCCTCTGTAAATAAAGTTTTATTGGAACACAGCCATGCCCATTCATTTACTGTGGTCTGTGGCTGCATTTGGGTGGCAACAGCAAGTGAGTAATTACAAAAGAGATCATGAGGCCTGCAGAGCCTAAAATATCTGCTATCTGGCCCTTTATTTTAAAAAGTCTGCTGATTCTTGCTGTAAAGAATTATTAGAATTGTCTCCCAAGATTCATGAGTCTCAGAGCTTCAGCAATTTGTAAACACTTTAGCACTCATCCTGAAGTTAAAATACAGCTGGAAATTTTCTTCAAGAAACTGGTGGACAGGACTTGGGAGGAAAGAGGATGAGCTTAAACCCCTCGGGCTGGAGAGATTGACATCCATTGGCAAGGCTTCGTCTTGGGGCTGGAAGAAGAAAAAGCATCCTGGGGAGGCTTCATAGGCTGACTTGAAAGCCTGATGCTTCCCTCTGACAATTAAAAACAAAAGCAGTTGGCGGCTTTGTGTCATGCTGTTAAGGTTTAGCTATCCAGAGAGTTCCCAGAGTGAGAGGGAAAGCGTTCCCCTCCCTTCCTGGCCGGATCCCCTTAGGCAGGCTGCGTCTCAGCTGCTGGAACACACGCGATGGAGAGCTTGTTAGGTCAAGTGAGCTCCATCACAACCTACTGTGGGACGGGACAGGGCTCAGCGGGGAGATGTCAGGGCAGTTGCCTGAGCGCTTCACAGCCAGGCCTGCTCCGAGGAAATTTTCTCTTCCAAACTCAGGAGACTGATGCATTTAATCAGCACAAATTTTGATTGTGGGGCTATGGGAAGCTTACCTTGATGCTGTACATCAGTGGTTCGCAACCATGGTCAGAACTGTCCCCAGGGGGCATTTGGCAATATCTGGAGACACTTTTTTTTTTTTAATTATTAGGGTACAGTTAATTTACACTGCTGTATAGCAAAGTGAATCAGTTATACAAATGGATGGGCATATATCCACTCTTTTTTTTTTTAAGATTCTTTTAGATTCTTTTCTCATATAGGCCATTACAGAGTATTGAATAGAGTTCCCTGTGCTGTTCTTATTATTTATTTTATATATCACAGTGTGTATATCTCAGTGCTAGTATTCCAATTTATCCCTCCCCCAACCTGATCCCCAGGTAACCATAGTTTGTTTCCTACATTCGTGACTCTATTTCTGTTTTGTAAATAAGTTCATTTGTACCTTTTTCTTTAGGTTCCACACATAAGCAACATCATATGATATTTGTCTTTCTCTGTCTGGTTTACTTCATTCAGTACGACAATCTCTAGGTCCATCCATGTTGCTGCAGATGGCATTATTATTATTATTTTTTTTTTATGGCTGAGCATGGAGACATTCTGGAGAAGGAAATGGCAACCCACTCCAGTGTTCTTGCCTGGAGAATCCCGTGGATAGAGGAGCCTGGCGGGCCACAGTCCATGGGGTTGGAAGAGTCGGACATGACTCAGCGACTAAACCATGGAGACATTTCTGATCATCCCAATGGGGTGCTCTGGTGTCTGGGTAGAGGCCAGGGTTACTGCTAAACATCTTACAATACACAGGACAGCTCCCCTCCAGCAGACAACCATCTAGCCCCTATTATTGGTAGTGCTGAGGTGGAGAAACCCTGGCCTGATATGAAAAGAAGAAGGCCCCATTGCAGCCTTCAAGGAGACTGAGCGGGGATGCGAGAGAAAGATAGGGTGGAAACTGTAACGTAAGGTAGAATCAGGTTGGGCCATGCGAGTTGCATACACTCTGGGGTGGTTCTGCTGCCTGGACCAGTTCCCCCGGGAAGTCAGGATGGGGCACATAGAAAAGTGCTCATGGGTGATGAGTTTGGAGGACAGCGGGCTATAGAAGTTAAACACATTTCTTCAGTGCAAGGCTTGCTTCTTGTTTTTAACGCATGGTGTGCAGTGTGGCGTTCAGGAGAAGAGAAGGCAGCCTTTTAAGCATTATTTGCGGAGAAGCTTCCAGTTTGCATTCAGTGGGCTGCCATTTCAGTCAGTTCAGTTCAGTCACTCAGTTGTGTCCAGCTCTTTGTGACCCCATAGACTGCCGCACGCCAGGCTTCCCTGTCCATCACCAACTCCTGGAGCTTGCTCAAACTCATGTCCATCGAGTTGGTGATGCCATCCAGCCATCTCATCCTCTGTCATCCCCTTCTCCTCCTGCCTTCAGTCTTTCCCAGCATCAGGGTCTTTTCCAATGAGTCAACTCGTCGCATGAGGTGGCCAAAGTACTGGAGCTTCTCCTTCAGCATCAGTCCCTCCAATGAACACCCAGAACTAATCTCCTTTAGGATGGACTTGTTTGATCTCCTTGCTGTCCAAGGGACTCTCAAGAGTCTTCTCCAACACTATAGTTCAAAAGCAACGAATCTTTGGTGCTCAGCTTTCTTTATGGTCCAACTCTCATATCCGTACATAACTACTGAAAGAAAACCATAGCTTTGACTATACAGATCTTTGTTAGCAAAATAATGTCTCTGCTTTTTAATAAGCTGACTAGGTTTGTCATAGCTTTTCTTCCAAGGAGCCAGTGTCTTTTAATTTCATGGCTGCAGTTACCATCTGCAGTGATTTTGGAGCCCAAGAAAATAAAGTCTGACACTGTTTCCACTGTTTCCTCATCTATTTGCCATGAAGTGATGGGACCAGATGCCATGATCTTAGTTTTTTGAATGCTGAGTTTTAAGCCAGCTTTTTCACTCTCCTTTTTCACTTTCATCAAGAGGCTCTTTAGTTCCTCTTTGCTTTCTACCATAAGAGTGGTGTCATTTGCATATCTGAGGTTATTGATATTTCTCCTGGCAATTCTTGATTCCAGCTTGTGCTTCACTCAGCCCGGCATTTTGCATGTCATTTGGGACATCTTAAAATCAACATGCTCAATGATAACTTCAGGGAAGTTATCTCTAAAGATAAATTAGCACCCTAAAGATGGTAGGTAGCAAATGCAAGAAGGCTTTTCTTTTCATTTTCCTGAGAAGGGGTGGCTTGTTTTATGCAATTGGAGCATTTTATTCATGACCAATGGGCTTCTCAGGTGGCTCGGTGGTAAAGAATCCACCTGCCAAAGCAAGTGATGCAGGAGACGTGGGTTTGACACCTGAGTCAGGAAAATCCCCTGGAGAAGGAAATGGAAACCCACTCCAGCATTCCTGCCTGGGCAATCCCGTGGGCAGAGGAGCCTGGCGGGCTACAGTCCATGGGGTCACAAAGACTCGAACATGACGAGCAACTGAGCACACATGCAATTCACGACCTACAGTATTCTCTATGAGCCAGGCATGGGGGAGACTCCTTCTTTAAAGAGACTGGTGAGGGCACTTTTGGTTTATGGGGGTGAGGCAGCAGCAGAGCCAGAAGTGGACAGAGGACGAAGAGGAAGGAAGGAAGGGGAGGGAGGCCCAGAGTCCCATGGGGTCCTCTGGCATCCGCAAACCTTCCGTACTTGGATCTGGGGGAGGAAGCTGCCCTTTGGCAGTTTTGGTTCACGTAGATGCTCAGGATGCTACGAGAGGTGTTGGGATGCAGAATATTTTGAAACGGAAAATGCTGAGAAATATGAGATGTTCTTTGCATCAACATTATTTCTCCTTTATTTGTGCTGTTTTTGTTGCCAGACTCATTTTGGGGACTTTATAGATGAGGAAGACACCTCCTTGGTCCCATTCCTGCTCTTTCCAGGCACCCAGATTGCAGAGGACATACACACATCTAGACAGATCCTCAATAGTGTCACAATGGCCATTTCTTCAGTTTCACAGGCAACTTGAAATTGTGGAAGACGCATGACATTGGAATATAATCTCAGCCTGAACACTAGCCTACCACAGGCTCCTATCAAGTTTCTTATCTGTAAAATCAGGCTTTGTCTACGTCAGGGGTTGGCAAAGTATAGTCCACTGGCCAAATTCAGTCCATCACCTCCTTCCATATGGCCTCTGAACAGTTTTTATATGGTTGAAAAAGATTCGGGAGAAGGTGATTACTTGGGGACACATGAACATGGTGAGAAAGTTGAATTTCAGTGGCCCTCAATAAAGATTTACTGGAACACAATGACATTCATTCATGACAGATTGTCTCCAGGGCCAAGTCAAATAGTTGCCATGGGAGGTCATGTGGCTTGTGTCCTGGACAGGCAGGACCTACAGGCTGAAGTCTGTATTTCTCAATTAAAGTTCACTTGATGTTCTGGGAACTTGTAGGATGATGAGAAAATGTCAGGATGGAAATGATGCTGAAAGGCTTCCGCTCCCAGCTGAGAGGAACAGTGTCCAGAACTGCCCTCCTGCTATAAACAACTGGGAAACCAGAGAGAATACATCAAACACCCATTCTCAGAGGCCCGACAACAGGCAGCGTGGGCCTGTGCATCTTGAGAGAAGGGAAACACTGCGGCACTGACTCCACGGGTACATTTAAGGAAACTATCCCCTGGGCCCAGGAACTCTGAAAGGGAGGCACCATCTTGTCTTCAGGGAGAACTGATGAAGAGCCAGCCTCGTCCTCTGACTCCCTGGTGACAGCGTCAGGACCGGCGGGGTGAGACGATAGGCAGGCAGACCCTCTTCAAGGCCAGGAAGAGCTCACATGGCCAAAACAGGTGTGTGGGGAGAGGACGTCCTCGCTGTGGAGGGAATCGGTGCACGGGACGGGAGTCGGGATTGGATGACCTTGACGGTCCCTGCCATCCGGAAGCCCACATGAGCTCCTCTGAAGTGGGGAGTGTCTGGGAGTAGTAGAGTCAGGGAACAATCTTGGACGCCAGGACTCTGTGCAGAATGGCTGACAGCATGGCGTGGGGCTTTACTCACAGACCTGAGTTTGAAGTCTGCTCTATAGTCTCCAGGCCCTCATTACCCACTGTCAGTTTCCTGATCTGTAACATGGACACACGAACATCTCCTGCTCAGGGTTATTTCAACATTCGAGTAGAGGAGATTTAGCTCAGCTCAGTGTATATTTTTGTTACTGCCATCTCACAGTGGAAATCAACTTCTCTGAGACAAATGCCTCCTGAGATGGGTTCCCTCTCTGAGTGCCCAAGGCCACCCTCCGGCAGTGGAGACAAAAGCTCCTTTTAAGCTGTCATGCCCTATAGAGCTTAGCCTCTCTCTCCCAGGGCTGGGGGGATGGCCCCCTCAGGCTGTGCCCTGCACACCTCCAAGGGGTGCCAGCTACACAGATGCTGATGTGAACAGTGCCTGAGGCTTGTGCAGAATGGCAGCAATATCTCTTGTTTTGAGTCCTCAGTGAAAAAACAAAACAACAACAAAAAAAACAAACAAAAGAAGAACAATGCCTCGAATCCAAGTCCAAGCTAGATCTCACCGCCCTTCCGCATGGATGTGAATACCAGGTCCTGGTTTTCAAGTGCTGTAGACACATGGACTTTTATTTCGGTCCCCGGGGCACTTTGAGACCAGAGCCCCAGGGCGCTGATGGTTTAGGAGGGGAGGATGAAGTCCATGCATCAAACCAACCCCAGGACAGACGGTCTACCCAGCATGGACCAGGCAGCAGCTAACAACTTCCCACTGCTTCCCCAAGCATCCTTGCCTCCACCTGGAAATGGTTTATAAAGCCTGAACTCTTTCTTCATCTTGGCTTCTCAAGGGCTTTTCTGTCATTTCTGAATTAAGCCAAGCAAGAATGCATTCACTCCCGAGCCAGTCAGCCAACAACCCATGCACCCTAAGCAGTCCCAGGGTTCCCAGAAAGGACAGCCAAGAAATGAAGGCAGGCAGAGCCTTTCCTGACAAACTCCGTTACCTCCATGAATGTGGCTCGAAGCCCGAACACGTCCCCTTGCATCTCAGACAAGGCACACCTCTTGCTGACTGCTGCTGGCCCAGCGACATCTGGAAAAGGAGACAGAAAAGAGGGTGTTTTCCTTCCAAACGTCTTGGACCGGAGATGCTGACCTCCAAAGACTTGGCATGCTGGTAAAGCAATTGTGTGGGGGTTCAAACGGTTCGAGATGAATAAGCCATGGCTTTACTGTTTACCAGGAACAGAGGAGACCAGCCGGGAAAGTGGCCACAGGGTAGGCAGGTGTGGAAGGGTGGAGCCCTTCCCATAAAAACGCAGTGGGGGTTCATCAGCTTCTTTCTCCCACCCTCACCCACTCCCCTGATCCACTTGTCACTGGAATGGAATCTTCCAGCGAGTGTTTCTTCTCTCTCATTTATTTGTGATTTATTGATAGGGTGTGATTAAACCAAAGCTACAGGCATAAACAAATGTTCAAGCTGCCAAATGTTTATAGCTCAAAGCATAACTTAAATATTTTGCTAAATCATGGACAGTCAGAAGCATTTGAAATCTGGTCATCCTTTGGAAAGAGAACAAAGCAGGAGACAGGTTTTATTGTTCATTATCAGCCAAAGGTAACCAAAGTGCATTGACTGCTGTTGGCTGATGCATTTAGACTCCAAAATGGGATCTTCAAACCAGCTGCATCACCAGAAGCTTGCAGGAAATGCCCCACCTCTGAGGGTCTCAGCCCTTTTGAATCAGAATCTGTATTTGAAGGAAATTTCCAGGAGGTTCATAGGATGTGAAACTTGGAGAAGCAGTGGGTTAGCAAATGGATCTGCCAGCTGAGAAACTGACTTGATTCTATGCTGGGGATGGGATTGACTTGGGTTGGGTACCATGGGCACTAGGATTTTATAGAAGCATTGCTCCATCAGCCAGTAAGATAAAGGCATAAGCTTCTCATCCCACAAATTGTTGACTCATTGAAATATTTATTTAGCATCTGCTATGTGCCAGGCTTCAAAATCACTGCGGATGCTGATTGCAGCCATGAAATTAAAAGACTCTTACTCCTTGGAAGGAAAGTTATGACCAACCTAGATAGCATATTAAAAAGCAGAGACATTACTTTGCCAACCAAGGTCCGTCTAGTCAAGGCTATGGTTTTTCCCGTGGTCATGTATGGATGTGAGAGTTGGACTGTGAAGAAGGCTGATCACCGAAGAATTGATGCTTTTGAACTGTGGTGCTGGAGAAGACTCTTGAGAGTCCCTTGGACTGCAAGGAGATCCAACCAGTCCATTCTAAAGGAGATCAATCCAGGGTGTTCATTGGAAGGACTGATGCTGAAGCTGAAACTCCAATACTTTGGCCACCTCATGCGACAAGTTGACTCACTGGAAAAGAGTCTGATGCTGGGAGGGATTGTGGGTGGGAGGAGACGGGGACGACAGAGAATGAGATGGCTGGATGGCATCACCGACTTGATGGACATGAGTTTGAGTGAACTCCGGGAGCTGGTGATGGACAGGGAGGCCTGGCGTGCTGTGATTCATGGGGTGCAAAGAGTTGGACACAACTGAGCGACTGAACTGAACTGAATGTGCCAGGCACAGGGATACATTGTGAGACTTGTGGTGCCCTGGAGGAACACACAGTTTAGTGGGAGGTGAAGAAATACACACTTTCTGGAAGCGGTAAGTTTGAGGCAAGGGCAGCTGTATATTGTATGGTAGAAACACACGGACTTTGGAGCCTGAGAGACCTGGATTTCAAACTCAGCTTCATGATTTAGCAGCTGCATGACCTTGGACAAACTAAGCCTCAGTTTCCTTACCTTTCAAATGGTTACAGAGATAATGCATATGATATGCCCAAACACTTTAGGCACTACAGATGGTTCAGTTCAGTTCAGTTCAGTCGCTCAGTCGTGTCCGACTCTCCGCGACCCCATGAATCACAGCACGCCAGGTAGCTGCTATTATTTTGCACATAGACTTTAGGAGCACAGAGGAAGGTTAATCTGAGTGGGAAATCCAGGGAGGCTTTTTGGAGGAACTGGCTCAGAATTGGGGCTGTGCAATGTATGCAGGCACGAGAAAAGAGAAGAGAATTCCTAGCAGAAGGAGGAGGTGTGAAAGGGCAGAAAGTACAAAAGGGCTGGATGGTAGGGTGTCACAGTCTGAGCATGCTCTTCAGGGCATGATGCCTCTACCCTCTCTGCTTGTAAGAGGGAAAAAGACAAGTTGTGATGCTACCATCATTGCTAGAGTTAGAATTCAAAGATGGACATGGAAAGAAACAGTTACTCTTCACATTATTTCTCTCCTCCCCCACCAGTTCATCTCATGACACTACCCAGCTCCATGCCACCTGCTTGGTGCCTTGAACACACCACGTCTTCACACACTATGCTGTTCTAACATACCTTCACAGCTTGGGGAGTAAGAGTTATGTGGCATGTATTTGGAGGGTTGTATGCTCATGTCCATGCCTATTTGGTGTTAGATTCATGTTAAAATGGAAAACCAAGACGATGCTCATGGCCATCTCACTGTCTGAGCCAGGGAACTTTGATTCATGGGTGGGACCTTGCTCCCTAAAGCTATCGGCATAGAAAACCTTGCCTCTCTTTTCTGACCCATTGGCTTCTACTAGCTGAAATACAATGGTCTCTTTACGCTTAATATTTAAATCATTTGAAGTTTAGGGAGGAGGTAAACAATTTATGAATCAGGCTTCATCGCTGGATGGTTTTAGATCAACCCCCGAGGCAACAAAGCCTGAAACAGGAGAGAGCTCTGTGGGAGCGTTTCCTCTCTGGTGAATTACCCTGCCCGCTTGAGCACTGTTGTTATTCTGGCTGATTTAACAGCCATCCTACAAGGGGATTAGTCCTAATGCTTGGCCAGGAGAGCCAACTGCCGGCTCAGGGTCTGGTTTAGAAACAGTGGTGTAAGGCAGCTCAGTGCAGCCGGATTCTGGCCTGCAGGGCGAGGGGCTGGCCCTCTGGTGCCAACTCTGACATTTATTAGCTGTGCAGTTAGAGGTGACTTATTCCCTGTCCAGCCCACATTAGTCCTCTGTGAGATGAGAAAACTGGCCTGGATCGAAGTGGCCCATATCCTGTTCTGAGGAACCTTCGTTGTGTGGGATGTTACAGAGGGGCTTATGGCTGGAGGCAGAAAGGATGAAATGATCAAACAAAAATGGAGGACGCTGGATGGACAGTGGTGTCCAGCGCCTTTGAAGAGCGAGGCTATACCAGAGACATGAAGAGAGATGAAGAGAAGGCAGCTGTTTCAAGTCAGGAGGTCCAGGCTTTGGGGTCAGAGGGCTGGTTTTGATCCCAGTTCTGTCCCTTTCTTCTGCTGGACTTGGGCCAGTGACTGCACTGCGGAGTCTGTTTCTTTGTCTGTGTCATGGGGACAATAAGAATCACCCAGGTGCGTGGAGTCACTGAGGGGGTTAAATGGGCTACACACTGCAAGGGCCTGGCATGCACTTATTATACTCTGAATGTTTGCTCTTGTCAGTACACCTTGCATAAACGTACTCTGAATCAGACATTCTCAAAAAAATTTTTTTACCCGCTTCAGAGTTTTCGGGAACTTTAGAAGAACTACTTTTTTAACTCCACACCTTATATAGTTTCTTTTTCTAAAATTAATTTGTATTGGTGTATAGTTGCCTTTTTTTGGCCTCACTGTGTTGCATGTGGCATCTCAGTTCCCCAACCAGGGATTGAACCTGCACCCCTGGTATTGGAAGTGTGGAGTCTTAACCCCTGGACCGCCAGGGAAGCCCCCACCCCATGCACTTTCTTACTCCCTCCTTTGTTTCATGATTATAAATGTTGCCTCTCTGACGGTGCAGGAAGCAGGGCTGGCCTGCGTCTCCATCCTGCTAGTGAGACGGTTTCTATGGCAACAGAAGTCCGTGGCTGAGAAAAATAAATGGCCTTGCAAGGAAGAAACCGATTTGGGCCATTGGACCACACTCACTGCCAGTTTCCTGGCTGCCTGTTTAACACAATAAGCAGTCATTTGTCCAGGGCAGGCATGCCATCCAGCCAGGGGCCAGACAGATCCAGCTCACCTCCAACACAGAAAATGATTCTCCTGTTTGTTGACGTGGGGGAAAAGCATCAACCAGAACAAGTGTTTCAAATGAGACATTCTGGTTTGTAAACAGTAGGTTTCTCTGATGTGGATGCAGTTGCAGATGAAAGATGGCAAAGTGGCTCATGGCAGCTGAAAAGAGAAGAGCTTGAAAGGAACCACCACTTAAAAAAATGGGTTCCTGGAATGCGGCCTCCTTTTTGTCCTTTTTCCTGAGCGGAGGATAAAGTGTCTGGACAATTTTCTTTGGCTCAGGAGAGCAGGATGTGGTTCACCTGATGCTGTGCCACTGAATCGTGTCTGGAACTTAAAAGGACTGGCATGAGACCAGGAGCCCGCTGGGATGTAAAGGGTGGGGGGCAGCAGGTGCCTCCCTCCCTGCCGCATTTACCTTTAGTGAAGCCCAAGGGAAGTCTGAAAAGAGACAAATGCCACTGAGAGTAATGTGGGGCTGAGATGAAGGGGAACTGAGAAGGCCAAGTGTGAGACGGAGTTTCGGGGCGAGCGCCAGACTCAGAATTAGGAAGCAGGATTCTCCTCCGAGCCCAGCTTCTCTCTCTTCTTGTGTAACTAACTCCGTTTTCTCCCCTGGAAACGGGTTTTCCCTGACCTTTTTGCCCCAATAGGGCCATTATAAACATCATGTAAGTGAAGTGAATTAAGAATTTACCAAAATTGTTGAAAAAGAATCCAAAACTTGGATGTAAGGCAGAAACGGGGGTGGCGCACCCTTCAGTGTCACGTGGTGGCAGCATGACATTGTTCCCCACTCCATCCCATCCCTGCGAGGATCTAGGGGAATTCCCTCTGTGTTCTTCTTAAACTTGGTGAAGTTCCATGTTAACTTGTAGAGTTTTGTCCAGTAGTGACACCCATGCAGATAGTTTTTGTCATTTAGAAAAAGACAACCCCAAAGGTTATGGTTCATTGTCATGTAGGATATAAACTAGTTCTATACCTATCAATCTTGTCCTAACATTAAACTGCTTATGAACCCCTAGCTCCTCAAATGCTTTTTGGCCTGTTCTAAATATCTTACTGGTTCCTTCATTATATCATGAGTTGAATATAATCTTTGCTAAGTTCTGTTTTATAGTTGCACAAGAACGCTGACCTTACCTTTTTGAAAACTATGTCTTAACACCAGCACATGCCCTCCTGACTATCTGTGGGCTTGCTCTTGGAGCAGGGATGTTCTGAACTGATACTAAATTCTATTCCAAAGCAACTCCTCTGACTTGTCTTTTATAGGTAAGCTCTATAAGCCTACCTGCGTTGTTATAAAACATGACTGGTCAATGTGCTATTACTTAAAATTTACATCCCTTTCCCCCAGAGTCCCAGGAGAGGAGGTGGAGAGAGGATGGAATGAGTGGGGAAAAGGTGAAGTTATGAGAAGGTCCAGAAGAACCGAGGTCATAAACAGAGACATGACCAGAGAGTCACTCGACTACCCTCAACAACCCCCAAGAAAAACAGCTCGACAGCCCACAAAGCAATTTCCCTTATGAAACCACTCTCTTCCTTAACGATGATGAGAGCCCTGTGGGAGACAGTCATCATTCCCAGTCATCAGGTGATGGCAGGGCCGTGAGTCTGAGAGGAGAAGCACCTTGCCCATTCAGAATGCCCCTCTGGGGAAGGGTGATGTCCTTAGTCAATCCTTGCTTGTATTACAACTTTAAGCAAAACGGTTTTATTTTTCTGGGACTCCCCTGGTGGTCCAGTGGTTAAGACTCTGTGCTTCCAATGCAGGGGATGTAGGTTTCATCCCTGGTCGGAGAGCTAAGATCTCACATGCCATGTGACATGGCCAAAAAAAAAAAAGATATATACCTTTAAAAAAACTGTTTTATATTTCCTAATGATTATGCTGCTGCTACTGCTACTGCTGCTGCTAAGTCGCTTCAGTCGTGTCCAACTCTGTGCGACCCCATAGACGGCAGCTGACCAGGCTCCGCCGTCCCTGGGACTCTCCAGGCAAGAACACTGGAGTGGGTTGCCATTTCCTTCTCCAATGTGTGAAAGTGAAAAGTGAAAGTGAAGTCGCTCAGTTGTGTCCAACTAGTAGTGACCCCATGGACTGCAGCCCACCAGGCTCCTCTGTCCATGCGATTTTCTAGGCAAGAGTACTGGAGTGGCTTGCCATTGCCTTTTCTGCCTAATGATTATAGCTAGCTTTTATTGAGCATACCTTATGTGGCAGCATATTCCAAACATTTTCAAAATATTAATTTAAGCTTCTTGATGAACCCACAGGAGGCACTTTTAGTAACCTTGTTTTCAGGTGAGGAAACAAGCTAAGAGAGGTTTCACTTCCCCTTCAAAATCCAACAGTCAATAAGTGGTAGAGCTTGGACATGAAACCAGGCAGGTCTTACTTCTTGACTCTGCTCTCATCTCATGTTCTATGGCATTTTGAACCACAGGTACAGCACTTTACAGGTTACAAAGTGTATTCACATCCCTTCTCACTTGGTTTTCACAACCAGCTTAGGATGTCAAGATTTAGCATTTGGCTCATGAGCAAAACAAGCTCCCAGAACTCTTAGGATACACCACTCAGAACATGATCCACACTCCTGTCTTTGGATTCAGATCCTGCAGCTTCCAACCACACCAGGTGTCTCCAGACCCCAGACAGCCTCCCACGAGTCTAGCCTTGACTCGGGGTCTTGGACTACTTGGGTCCAAAAGGTGGACAGCATTTCTGTAGGGGTGGGATGTCCTGGAAGGGTTAGGGGTGAGGGGCAGTAGGACAAGGTCATGATCACCCTGGTCCCAGGATTTCTACCAGCCAACCTTGTTCTGCGAAATAAAGTCTGATGCTCAGGGCATCAGACAGGCTTTAGTGGGAGAGGTGGCAGCCAGAGGAGAAAGTGGATCAGAACCATGGGCAGTGCCTGTGTGAGTGAAGCACTGGGCACTGGCTTCCCCCAGTTTATCTGCCCTGTCCTAGAAGCCTGAAATGACTACAGGTCACAAATGGACAGGACCAGGCCAGGGAGTTGGTGCTTATGCTGTGACCCAAGTTTACATTTCAGTTTAACCCATACACTATAGGCAGTGTCAAGAAACTATCTCTAGGTATTCTGGGGCCCTTACACTGACTTCCGTAATAACTCACATACATTAGCTAAAGCTCCAATACTTTGGCTACCTGATGCGAAGAGCTGACTCATTGGAAAAGACCCTGATGCTGGCAGAGATTGAGGGCAGGAAGAGAAGGGGACAACAGAGGATGAGATGGTTGGATGCATCACTGACTCAATGGACATGAGTCTGAGCAAACTCTGGGAGATGGTGAAGGACAGGGAAGCCTGGCGTGCTGCAACCCAAGGGGTCACAAAAAGTTGGACACGACTTAGGGATTGAATGACAACACTGGCTTCTGTAATAACTCACCTGAATATACTGATACAATTACAAGTGCAGTCAATGCCAGGAAGGAGGAAAGGCATGTGCCACAAGACTGTACTTGAGTAAGACGATTAGGCTTTGTCTCTCTGTGTATGTGGACCAGTGCTTCTCAAGTTACCCGACTGTCTGATTAGCAGAAAGATCCCCTGAAATCTGGCCAGTGTGCAGATTCTTGTCTAGCAGATCTGGAGTGAGCCTGATATTCCATGGTACTACCAACCTCCCAGAGGAGGCCAGTGCTGCTGGTCTGGGGGCCACACTTTGAGTAGCCAGGGGCCACATCACTGGTTCCCAAACCTGAGCGCATATTACAATCACCTAGTAATGAAATGATGGAGAAGGCAATGGCACCCTACTCTAGTATTCTTGCCTGGAAAATCCCATGGGTGGAAGAGCCTAGTAGGCTGCAGTCCATGAGGTTGCGAAGAGTCGGACAAGACTGAGCGACTTCACTTTCACTTTTCACTTTCATGCATTGGAGAAGGAAATGGCAACCCACTCCAGTGTTCTTGCCTGGAGAATCCCAGGGATGGGGGAGCCTGGTGGGCTGCCGTCTATGGGGTTGCACAGAGTCGGACACGACTGAAGCGACTTAGCAGCAGCAGCAGTAATGAAATGAAAGTGTTAGTGGCTCAGTCGTATCTAAATTTGGAAAACTCAGCAGTGGCCACAGGACTGGAAAAGGTCAGTCTTCATTCCAATCCCAAAGAAAGGCAATGCCAAAGAATGCTCAAACTACCGCATAATTGCACTCATCTCACACGCTAGTAAAGTCATGCTCAAAATTCTCCAAGCCAGGCTTCAGCAATATGTGAACCGTGAACTTCCAGATGTTCAAGCAGGTTTTAGAAAAGGCAGAGGCACCAGAGATCAAATTGCCAACATCTGCTGGATCATGGAGAAAGCAAGAGAGTTCCAGAAAACCATCTATTTCTGCTTCATTGACTATGCCAAAGCCTTTGACTGTGTGGATCACAATAAACTATGGAAAATTCTGAAAGAGATGGGAATCCCAGACCACCTGACCTGCCTCTTGAGAAACCTGTATGCAGGTCAGGAAGCAACAGTTAGAACTGGACGTGGAACAACAGACTGGTTCCAAATAGGAAAAAGAGTACGTCAAGGTTGTATATTGTCACCTTGCTTATTTAACTTCTATGCAGAGTACATCATGAGGAACGCTGGGCTGGAAGAAGCACAAGCTGGAATCAAGATTGCTGGGAGAAATATCAATAACCTCAGATATGGAGATGACACCACCCTTATGGCAGAAAGTGAGGAGGAACTAAAAAGCCTCTTGATGAAAGTGAAAGAGGAGAGTGAAAAGGTTGGCTTGAAGCTCAACATTCAGAAAACAAAGATCATGGCATCTGGTCCTATCACTTCATGGCAAATAGATGGGGAAACAGTGGAAACAGTGTCAGACTTTATTTTTTGGGCTCCAAAATCACTGCAGATGGTGACTGCAGCCATGAAATTAAAAGACGCTTACTTCTTGGAAGGAAAGTTATGACCAACCTAGATAGCATATTAAAAAGCAGAGACATTACTTTGCCAACAAAGGTCCGTCTAGTCAGGGCTATGGTTTTTCCGGTGGTCATGTATGGATGTGAGAGTTGGACTGTGGAGAAAGCTGACTGCCGAAGAATTGATGCTTTTGAACTGTGGTGCTGGAGAAGACTCTTGAGAGTCCCTTGGACTGCAAGGAGATCCAACCAGTCCATTCTAAAGGAGATCAATCCTGACTATTCATTGGAAGGACTGATGCTAAAGCTGAAACTCCAATACTTTGGCCACCTCATGAGAAGAGTTGACTCACTGGAAAAGATTGATACTGGGAGGGATTGGGGGCGGGAGGAGACGGGGACGACAGAGAATGAGATGGCTGGATGGCATCACCGACTCAATGGACGTGAGTTTGAGTGAACTCCGGGAGTTGGTGATGGACAGGGAGGCCTGGCGTGCTGTGTGATTCTTGGGGTCGCAAAGAGCTGGACACGACTGAGCGACTGAACTGATCTGATTCTTTGTGACCCCATGGACTGTGCCCACCAGGCTCCCCTGTCCATGGGATTTTCCAGGCAAGAATATTGGAGTGGGTTGCCATTTCCTCTTCCAGGGGAACTTCCTGGCCCACTAATCAAACCCGTGTCTCCTGCATCATGGATTCTTTCCATCTGAGCCACCAGGGAAGCCCCTAGAATCACCTAGAGATCTTTTCAAACTTCTGAAGCCTAGGCTGAATCCAAAAACAACTTAGCTCCAATCTTGGGGGATGGGCCACAGGCTGTAGACATTTTGGAAGGTTCCCCAGGGGATTTTAACATGAAAACAAGTTTGGGAACAACGGGGCCTCAGTAATGGACCCTCGGCTATTCCAACTTGGACTTGAAGGCTCTCAGCTCCTTTGCTTAATGTATTCTCATCCTGTACTCCTTGTGCAGACCACCACTCCTCCAGGGTGAGGTTTTACGGGCTGCCTGACTTTTGTTGTCCCTTCATTTTGGTCCCATCTGCCCTGGCACAGGCCTGCCTCACAGACTTTTGTGCCAAAAGTGGTAACATTCTTAACAGCCAGAAGGAAGGGAAACCACACCCTTCCTCTTCCTTTAAATTTCACTGGCGCCCAACGCCCCTCAGGGGCTCTCAGGGATCCTGAGACCCTCTGCCAGGCCTGAGGTCAGGGGTGGTCCTCCCCTTACCCCACCCTGGGGCCAAAGCGGGGAGCGGGTGATGGTGCCAGATGGAGGAGCCCAACCTGGCTGTGGCTTCAGATCTTGGCCATGAGAACCCTGTTTCCCCAAATAGGAGAGGAAAGGCGGAGCATGTGGAGCCCAGACGCTGGCAGGGTCTTTTATCCCCTCCTCTGCCTTAGGAGGACTGGCTCGGAACATGGTAGCAGCAGAGAGCGTACAGAACCAAATGCTGGCAGCCTCTCCCTTTTCCAAATTTCCATCCTGTGCCGTCCCACCCATGCTCTCTACGATGACGTGTGTATCAACCATGGAGACAACTTTGGGTGAAGTGCCTTCTAAAACCACAGAGAGTCCCCCCAGGCTAAAGCAACATCCTTGTCTACGTTAGAGGTCATATCTGGGGGCAGAGATGTTCTCTAGGGGGCTGTGTGTATCGAAATCTACTGTTTCTCCCCCACGTTTGCGCCTTGAGAATTTCTCTTCCTCTGTCTGGACAAGCACAAATGTGAAGAAATCCCTTGAGTTTAGACCCTCTTTTCCTAAATCGTGTAATGAGGCTAAAAATGTACAGACTAAACAAATTGAGATGAGCCCTACTGATCTAGTGCTTAGAATTCTGTGCATGGAAAACTTTTTTCTTTCTGATTATAAAGAGCAATCCTATTTAAAGTGACAGTAAAGGAAAACATTGGGTGGGTGACAAGCTGACTGTAGAAGTGGCTGAGTAGTTTGCATTCTAGGGTAAGACTCAGTTATTTTTCCTATTACATATGTGTGTTGAAATTGATTCCTTGGACTGGCTGTGGTTGGGAGAGTTAGTCTGATGGCTTTAGTTTAGGATGTTAGGAGTGTCTGGCATCCCAAAGATAGTTTTACAGATGCCCCTAAAGAGTAATTTTCACTCCCTATGAGAAATGGTGTTTCATTTGGATTTTGTCCATTAAGATAGTTTGTATGGGTTCAGCTCCAGGAGAATTTGAGTTTGGGGCAAAATGTACCATGTTGTCCTTTATTGTCTTCTTTTTAAAAAGGCTGAATATAGTTCCCTGTGCTATATAGGAGTACCCTGTTGTTACCTGTTTTATAAACAGTAGTTTTTATCTGCTAGAGCAAAACTCCTAATTTATCCCCCTCCCTTTCCCCTTTGGTAACTGTCAGTTTGTTTCCTATGTGTGTGAGTCTGTTTCTGTTTTGTAAATAAGTTCATTTGCACCACTTTTAGATTCCCTATGTAAGTGATATCATGTCTGTCTGATTTGCTTCACTTAGTATGACCATCTCTAGGTCCATTCACATTGCTGCACATGGCATTATTTCCTTCTTTTTGTGGCTGAAAACTGAATACTCCATCATATTTATGTGCCACGTCTCCTTACCCATTCATCTGTCAGTGGACGCTTAGGTTGCTTCCCTGTCCTGGCTGTTGTAAACAGCACTTCAGAAAACACTGGGGTCCATGTATCTTTTTGCATTAGAGTTTTCCCTGGATATATGCTCAGGAACTGTCCTTTCTCTCTCCATACATCATGTTTAACAGGTAAAATTAAGTTTAACTCGGGGTGGCCAGGAAGGAGAATTGAATTCACAGATGCTCCAGAGCTGTAGTCCCCAACCTTCCTGGTACCGGGGACCAATTTTGTGGAAGACATTTTTTTCCACAGACCAGGGGCGTGGGGAGCATGGTTTGGGGATGATTTAAGCACATTACATTTATTGTGCACTTTGTTTCTAATCTAATGCTGCTGCTGATCTGACAGGAGGTACCGGTCTCAGGCCTGGAGGTTGGGGACCCCCGCTCTAAAGTACGTGTAAGGTAGGCAAAAAGCATGGCGTGTCCAGACCCTTTGTGGGGTGAAGAGGCCTGTTGCTTCTGCATCTCCCATACCAGCTGTCCCTGAAGTGCATCACAGTCATCTGTTCAGGCTCCAAAGTGAGCATGTGCCAGGAAAGTTCTAGAAACCACCATCCATTTTCTCCTATCGCTTCCTTAGGGAGGTTCTTGATTTTTCTAGACTGGATCCTCCCTCCTGCCCCCCTTAAGTTCCTAACCACCATACATAACCCTTTATGGCGCATTTTTAGTAGCTGTAATAACTTTTATATGGTTCTGTTCCCCTCCAGGGGAAGACATGATTCGAGATTCCCAAGGTTCACATCACCTGTGAGCAAGGGTTAATCTGGCTAGGAAAACCAAGTCGGAAAGCAAATCCATATGTGGCCAGGGAAATGAAATAAAATAAAATATAAAATGAAAGCCTTCTCTGTTTAAGACCCGGCCTTTGCCTCCCCTGCCCCCACCCTTGTCGGACAAGCCTCATTGATTTGAGGTTGGTTCCGGAAAAGCAGGAATGCCCAGACCGCCTGCCTTTGGGGCAGCTGGTTCTATTGATGATACAGTAGCCGCCCCGCCGCCCCTGCACCCCAGCTGACCCCATGCTCAACCGGCTGCATCCTAGAGCTTTTCCCTGATTAAAAATGCCGTATTCCATTATGGTGGAGAAGGAAATGGCAACCCACTCCAGTATCCTTGTCTGAAAAATTCCACCGGCAGAGTCTGGCAGCCTACAGTCCATGGGGTGGCAGATTCGGACACAACTGAGCGACTGAGCATGCGCACACACACTGCGCTAGTGGGTGCCTATCTGGCCTGCTCGGCTGAGTCTGCGTGTAATGTCTGCCTGTCCCACATTATCGCTTGGCAGCGCAGAGTGGACACCAAGTGCTCGGATAGCCACGATGGCAGATTATCTACCCCTTTTTTCTTTTCCTTCTTTCTGTCTGCCTTTTCCATGCATTGACTCTTTTGTATTTTTAGCACTTTCATCAAAAAAGAAACTGAGAGGCCATAAGACTGAAATCAGGACATTTTTCCCCAAGGGTTGGCAGCTCATGGAAGGGCCTGACAGGAGGGCCGTTTGGGCGGAATGGCTACAGCAATGCTATGAAGCAATTGGCATGGCCAGGCTCCTCTCCAAGATGGCACTGCCAGAGCCCTGGTAAGGGGGCAGCTTCGAGGTACTTGAAGAGTATCTTTTACCTTTCAAAGGAGATGGGGCTTGGGGTCATTTTGAGAAAGAGGAGTATTGACTGGGGCAAAAAGTCCCATCTCCTAAATCTAACCACCGATGTCTGGGTAGCTGGATCTACTTGATGGCTACGGAAAACCTAGGGCATTGTCAGCCCCCACCCAGGATTCTGACTCCTTTGTTTAACATTCTGTTGGCAGAGAGACAATGATGATGACCCAGGAGGAAAGCAAACCAGCCTCCTGGGTGGCCAGCTTCTTGTTGATAGCTGACGTTGTATCCAAAGCAGGTCCACAAATCTTTGTATTAAGTCGGCCAAAAAGTTCGTCTGGGTTTTTCCATCTGTAGCAGCGTATGGAAAAAGCTGAACGAACTTTTTGGCCAACCCAGTATGAGGAACCCAGCTGGACTCAAGTGATAGGTGTTTGTTTTGGACTGAATTCTTATTTCCCCTTGACACCAGCTTGCCTCGCACCAGCTGCAGACCTTGCCCGGGAAACTGCAAAGCACAGAGAGGTCAAACCAGCCTAGGGGGCACAGCCCTTCTCTCCTGTTTTTGAGAATCACCCACTTTTAGAAAAGCCTGCCCATCAACTGAGCAGCTTGCTCATCTGCTTAATCAGTCAGTGTGTGTGTGGGGGGGAGGGCTCCTCCTGCCTTCCTGCTCTGCCACCCCCAGACTTTTATGGATCTTCTGAGACACTCAGGTTCCCAGAACATGGGCACTGTTTCATCCACTGTGAAAGGGATTTCCACAGGGCAGGAGCTGACCTGGCATTTCTTTTCCAACTAAGTGTTTCCAGAAGTTCCAACAGTTTTTTTTTTTTCCCCTTGCAGTTGTCTTTTTTCCTTCTTGGAAAGGCCCTGCCTGCTTTGGGGGAGATGGCAGTAAAGCCACCAGTCTCGCTCAGAGCCAGGAGTTATCCAGTCCTCCTGGGAATCTTATCTAGAGGTTTACCAAGTAGCTTGGGGAGTCAAGATCAAAGAAAATGAAGTCCATGAATGGAGTATTTAGTCCCCTACCAACTCCCCGCTTCTAAATGAGAACAAGCCTGGTGTCCCGAGTTTACACTTGGAAGTGAAGATCTCATTGGTTTCATGGTCCTTAGGTTTAGACCCTTAAAAGACTCCTTCTCAAGTGAAAAACTGTAAGCGTGAGGCTGGCAATGTTTACTTATTATGTCTCCTCCATTTTACCAAAGCGCTCCTCATTTTAGAGGCCTGGTGTCTTATCCGGGACTTCCCTGGC
This sequence comes from Moschus berezovskii, assembly GCF_049115385.1. NCBI lineage: Eukaryota > Metazoa > Chordata > Mammalia > Artiodactyla > Moschidae > Moschus > Moschus berezovskii. The sequence continues at coordinate 43,479,128 of NC_142483.1, read as the reverse complement.
AGTCCAGTGGTTAAGACTCCATGCTTCCAGTGCAGGGGGCATGGGTTTGATTCCTGGTGGGGGAACTAACTTCGCTCATGGTGCTTGGGCAGCCAAAAATAAATAAATAAGGATGTAACTTGGGGTGTGTGATTGTGTGCATCTGAAATCCTGAAATGGCAGCATCACTGAGCTTTTCAAGGATAACACACTTTTATTGGAGCTCATTTTGGACATGTAGATGTGTGTGTGTGTGTGGGGGGGAACTTAGCAACTCAAATTGGAGAATTTTTTTTATCTTGCCTATCTGAATCCTAATATCTTGAAAGGAAATGTGTGGTGTAAAGGTATAGCCCTGTTATTAAAAGTCTGAAGGCTTTACTTATATAAGTGATTCCTGCTGGGAATCTCACGGTTAATGTATAGGACAAGGGAAGCATTGAGACACAAATGTTTCCTTCAGCCAACACTGGGGCCTTGATGGAAAAAAGCACTTGTGTTTTAGGGTGCTGTCTTTCACAGGACATTTTCTTGGTTTAAAACAAGATCCTTCTTATAAACGACTTCCCTTTTCTCTCTTTATTGCTATCATATGTTTCTAAAACTAACATTCAATACACTTTCAGATATTTCATCCTTTCCTTGATTTTCCAACCCTGCATAATGCACTGGTTGTCCATACTCTGTAGAGTTGAATGCAGCATTTAAGAAAACCTGACACAAGAAAATCACAGATTCTGCAAAAGGAAAACACCTTAAAGAGGAGGCAGGCCAAGTGTTTCATGTTTATGAAACAGAAATCAGCAGATGTCATTCACTTTGCAAGTCGTTCACTTTCCAGGTCCCACCCTTGAAGCTCATGGAACAGAATGAAAATGTATAATTAGAGATACAGAAGCCAAGTGCCCTGCCAGCAAATGATCTCTGGAGTAAATTTAGAATTACTCATTTAACTGTATGCCCTAGAAAAGATGCCAAATTCCTCTATACCTCTAAGCCAGCCCACTGGCACTTCCCTCTGCTTGGACCATCTTCATTCTCTCCTCCCTTCACCTAACAGACTTCTACTCGTCCTGCAGGTATTTAGGGTCTTAGGAAAGCCTGCATCGTGCACTTCTTTGCTATATCCATTGTGCTTATCATTATTTAATGATGGTATACCCATGACGATATACACTTCGACGTCACTTTTCCTGCTGGGTTGTCAGTTCTCTGGGGGCAAGGTCCCTGTGTGTCTAGTTCTTTGCTCCATCACCAGCGCCTCAGGTAGTGCCTTGCACCTGGTATTGCCTCTGTAAACATGGGTATCAATAGCTTCCTCTACAACAATTTCAGTTTTGCCTTTGAGCACTGCTTTTTGGTGCTTTCTAGGTGGCTCAGCTGGTAAAGAGCCTGCCGACAATGCAGGAGACCCTGGTTCTTCCAGGAAGATCCCCTAGAGGAGGGATAGGCTACCCACTCCAGTATTCTTGGGCTTCCCTGGTAGTTCAGACGGTAAAGACTCTGCCTCCAGTCTGGGAGACCTGGGTCCAATCCCTGGGTTGGGAAGATCCTTTGGAGGAAGGCATGACAACCCATTCCGGTATACTTGCCTGGAGAATCCCCATGGACTGAGGAGCCTGGTGGGCTACAGTCCATGCGGTCATAAAGAGTTGGACATGACTGAGCGACTAAGCACAGCACAATGCTTTTTGGTGCATTAAAAGCTAACACATAATAGTGATCTTCCACCTGAAGCTGATGTCTGTATTTTGAGTTGGAAGAAGAAAGAGCGACCTAGGTTTCCTGTTGTTTCCAGAATTCTAGCCTCCCCTGATCACCCCATCTGCCTGGCCAGCCCTTGTGTGCTTCCCTCACTTGCTGCCCTCCCCTTTCCTAGTTCTAGTGTGGGGCTTTGGTCTCCCTTTGGTTCTCAGGATGGCTCTGTCTTATGCATCAATCTGCTCAAACTCTTCCCTCTGGCTCACAGCATCCTCCTCAGGAGTGTGTTCAGCTCCTGCAAGCTCTTCCTGGATAGACTGATGGAAATGCCAACTCACCTCCTTGGTCATCCAACCCCACTGGTTGTCCCCCATTTATGGACTCCCTGCCCATCCAGTCACCTGGCCCTGAAGTCTGAACCCTGGTCAACTGCTGGAAGAAATGTTCTTCTTCCTGGGCAGAAGATGGCTTTTCCTCTTTTATAGTTTGTGTCATCCCTTCCTTAGTGTACCCCAGAAAGTTGGACATGTTCTCCTGACAGGAGAACCAGTTTTGGAACCATCTAAAAAGGAGTCACTAGCAAGAGAAAGTCAGGCTTCTCTAGCAAAACTAGAATGGAGCAACTGTAGACCTGTCCATGAAATAGAATGTAAACAATCACTGGGAACTTATAAAACTCAGGCCAGTCAAGGGAGTCATCAAGTTCTACAGTCGTTCTCTGGCATTTTTGGCCTTGATTACTTGCCTTGGAGTATCCCTTTATTCCCTCCTGCCCTGACATGATGTGCTGGCGGAACACTGGGGGAGGCACCATGGATCTTGGACTTGAACCTGAGCCCTGGGTGCTTTTTCACTGTCTGTGTGACCATGATGAGCAGTTTCTGGTCGCTGAACCTTGATATTTTAAATGGCTCATCTTTGAAATGGATCATAATCCCTACCAGCTTCATGGGGTTGTGGTAAGAATCCAGTGGGGGTCATTTATGTAAGAGATGTTGAAAATTGTAAAGTGCTGTAGAGATCAGGGATTATCAAGTATTAGACATTTATGAAGCCCTACGTTCCTCTTTCCTGAATCCTATCCTCAGTATACCATCTCTGTGATTATTTACTTTTAATTTTTCTTCAAACAAATCACTTTTTAAAAACATATTTCTTGAAAAACCCTTTTTCTTTATAATTTAGAAAAATAGGAGCTAAGCCACAGACATAGAAAATAAACTTCTGGTTAACAAAGGCATGGAGGAATAGATTAGGAGTTCGGAAATAACACATGTACATTATTATATATAAAAGGGATAAACAACAAGTACCAAGTACATACGTGTGTGTGTGTGTGTGCATGTGTGTATAACTGAACCACTGTACACCCAAAGCTAATATGTTATAAATCAACTATATTTCATTAAAAAGTTGCTTGTTTTGAAAAAATAAGAGGTAATGATAAAAATACAATAAATATGAAACACCACCATTAAATTCTAGCTAATACTCTTTTGAAAGCTCTGAACCCGAGGGCTGCTTTCTATCTGCTCAAAGTGACACTGGGCAAGTGATGCAGGTATTAAAGCCCTATGAGCACCAGGTGGAGACTTTCTCCTGGTTATAACCCAAAAGGTGAAAGAACTGAAAATGAGACAAATTCTGACTAATGCGGTTCAACACTGTTAATGCATGTCTGGGTACCAACTTCATTCATCTTGCGACCAACAAGTTCATGGCCCCTCATTGTGGAACCCTATAAACATGTTTGGTATAGATGATAAATGGTTTAGAGGGAAGGGGGTTGCTGAGGACTGAACTGGCTACATTTAATTCCCATTCATCACATTAGCTTTGTCACAGCGGCAATTTACTTCATCCCTCTCTGAAACTTAGTTTCAGTTCAGTTCAGTCGCTCAGTTGTGTCCGACTCTCCGCGACCCCATGAATCACAGCACGCCAGGCCTCCCTGTCCATCACCAACTCCCGGAGTTCACTCAAACTCATGTCCACAGAGTCGGTGATGCCATCCAGATATCTCATTCTCTGTCGTCCCCTTCTCCTCCCACCCCCAACCTTTCCTAGCATCAGACTCTTTTCCAGTGAGTCAACTCGTCGCATGAGTGGCCAAAGTATTGCAGTTTCAGCTTTAGCATCAGTACTCATTTGTAAAATGAGATTTACGTAGAGACGAGGGAAAAAAACCCTATGTTGCACCATGCCTGACACACAGCCCATGTGGTAAGCGCAGGTCATATGCCAAGTATAAGAGCAAGACTTCTATTGTTGCTTCTCATACCAAGAGCATAACTCATTCAAGTTTCTGGTGTTTTGGTTCTGAGGAGCGTGGAATGACTTCAAAAAACTGAGGAGAAAATATGGGGCCATTTCTCTACTAGCAAAGTAAAAAGGAGAATTAAAGGGATGAACTGGGCCATTCAGATTTTCAAAAGATGGGGGAAATGTCAACCAACGAAACAATCTTACCCAGCAGAACTTTGAATAGGCTTATCCGCTCTTTCAAAAAAGTGGTCATGGTCAGCAGGGTGTCACAGACTGGCTAAAATTATAAAGCACTGAGAGGTGTTGATACTATGCGTTTTTAAAGAAGGGAGTGCCAACTCCGAGTCTGCAGGATAAGAAGAAATATGATGGGTCCAGGGCCTTTTCAGAATTATTCTTGCACTTCAAAGAGCATGTACTTGGCATTGATTCCACCACTTTCCTGAGTTTGGTCAACGTGGCTGAGGGAAGGCAAAACTCTTAAAAATCCACACAGATGGAACATTTCCACTGGCCCTATTTTGGTATAAATATTCATCAAGGACTAGAAACTTTAAGTAGATATCGGTGTGAGCTATGAGTGGTTTGGACTAAATTTCAGCCAGTTTTCAGTCGTCCTGCTGTATCTTATCTCTCAGGAGGGCCAACCCTTCTGAGATGTGGCTGCTGTTGTTTAGAGATCCCAGCCAACCTGTCTCCCCAGACCAGGCAAATCATGGGAGTTTGTTCTCAAGAGGCTCCCCGCCAGAAACAGGGGGCCTGCTTCAAGGTTCAGATGGAGGTCTGTGTTAGTTGTCTGAAGGGAGGAAGCAAATCAAGGCTTGGCTCATCCACCACCGTGAAGTCCACCCTTGTGTCGATGAGTTTGACGGAGGATGATACAATTCGGCACCAGACATGGACAATTCAGTCTGCTCTGGAAGAGTGCCTGTCTGACTCCCCCCTCACTTTCAGTTCCTTTTCATCTTAGGATCCTTCCTAAATACTCTTGAGGAGTCTTCCTCCCACTCTTCTGGCCCCATTCCTGTCTTGCCAGTTCTGACCGTGGTCCACGAATCAGAAGGTTTTAGATTAAGCAGCGTGTATGGGGCTCTGGAAGAGGCTGACGGTCTAGCTCTATTCCGAGTCTCCCCGTGTCCTCTGCCTACCCCTCAGGATCCCCTGTCTCTGCCAGGAAGGAAAACCCACTTGCTCTTAGTTCTTTTGATGCCTCTCCTTCTCTCTCCTGTATCCTGATTCCATCTCATTTCCTTCTCAGTCCATTAATATTTCTGAGTCCTTCCTGTATGCCTGGCTTCCCGGGGTGACACAGAAGAGAAGTAAGGCCTGGTCTCTGCTCTCAAGGAGCTCACGAATGGAGGATGTAGACACAAGAAAGATGTCATGGGATAGGAGTTAAATGGCTAGAAGAGAGCTCGTTAGTAGAAGAACTAGGATTAGAACTCAGCGTGTCTTAGCATTTCAGATTCAGAAAGACTTAAAAATGATTTTGTCCAAGTACCCCATCCACAACCTTAAATGGGAGATGGAACATGTGGCCAGATGCTGTGAGAGTCATTTATAAGCACTGAGACCTCGTCAAAAGATCAAGTTTTTTGAATTCCTTTAATTATTAGACAGCTCTTTCTTATTTCGAGCTAAAATATCTCTCTCTGAACCTAACCTCCCTCTTGCCCACTGGTTGTTTCCTTGGTTCCTTAGTTCAGGGATGCAGTGGCCACTTTTTTCCTAATATCTGGTTCGCCGTCCAAGTCCTACATATTGGACAAGATTGAGGTCAGAGCATCTGTTTCTCGGGTGACTTCCTACCTGCTGGGAGACATAGTAGGGTTCAAGGGAAGGTACAGGGCGGGTGGCAACAGCCCTTCTAATTAGTGTGAACCTTGCTACAGAGTGTGTTCTCCCAATGGGCTGTTTGCGCCTATAGGCTGTGAAAGAGGGCAGACTTGAGGAAACCCAGCTTTTCCATCAAACCTCACGGCTTTGTCAGATCCTTGCAAACCCAGGGATAGTCCCCATAATTTCATTTTCCAGATAATTGGTAGGGAATCATCTGTCATCCCCACCCCCAACCTGTTTAACATACCATCTGCAGTGGTCACAAATCAACTGACAACAATTATTCCAGTGGCGTTTCGATAGACAAATCATGTGGTTTTCACTGTGCTGCGTTACCTGCTCAGAATCATGGCAGGAAGGGTCCCCACAGTCTCAGACTAAGTCAGAAACCTGAAGGAATTGTTCTGATGCAAGGGATCATTCTTACTCAAGTTTCCTGATTTTCCTTCTCACAGTTCATCAAGGAATTCTCTGTGGAATTTCTTTTCCTCTAATTACTATCTGAATGACTTCAGAATTGGAAGGTGGATAAAACTTGGGGTGCAAATGCCATGCTGTGGTCCTCACAATTGTTTTCACAGGCAGAGCATGCTGGATTTCACAGAGGGGGTGTGTGTGTGCGTCTTTCCCTCTCTGTGTTCCTTTCTTTCCATATATGTTGCATAAACTCAGTTATTTTTTTTCCCTTCAATCACAACACAAATCTACATCTCCCTGTAAAAATTCAAACTGAGTGGGGGTGAGCTTGCTGTAACTCCTCTGCTGAGCTTGGGAGTCTCAAGCATGCCAGCATGGGCAGGCTGTGCTATCCTATCATCCCAAGGGTGTTGGTTGAGAGGCGAGAGGGACAAGTTCTCGGATGAGAAAGTTACAGACGTGCCTGATGGATGGATGGATATGTAGGAGTGTATCTCTCTGTAGTTGAAGATGGATGATATTTCCCAAGTTAGAAGTCAAGTAAGACTGAGAACATGTGTGTCAAGACTTGGAACTCGTAACACTGGCCTGTGACCCAAGCAGAATATTCATTCATCCCTGTCTTTCAACATTCAGCTCAGATGTCGCCTCCTTAGTGAGCGTTCCCTGACCTCCCCAGGTCGGGTCAAGTACTTCCTCTCTGATCTCCCTCACTCCCTCATTTGAACCTCTGATCAAGGCTTTGATTCTCTGGTGGCCAGGCTGCTGTTCCATCTCTCAAAATATCAGCTTCTGGGGATTTCTTTCCTTTTTACTTCTCTGCTTCCCAGCTCAGCCCCTGACTTATAATAATTACATGGAATATGTGTTTGCACAGAATGAATTCTTAAAGTTGGGTAAATCAGAGGGAAGTGATGAGTTTTACCAGAATAATGTTTGCACATTTCACTTTCATTGGGTCTTTCAATAGTGATGATAACTCATGTGTAACACACATTCATGAGGTGTCAAATGCTGTGTTAAGAACTTAACAGGTTATTGTCATGGGGACAACTTTTAGGCCCATTTTATAGATGAAAATGGAGAAGGAAATGGCAACCCACTCCACTGTTCTTGCCTGGAGAATCCCAGGGACGGGGGAGCCTGGTGGGCTTTCGTTTGTGGGGTCGCACAGAGTCAGACACGACTGAAGCGACTTAGCAGCAGCATAGATGAAAAAACTAAGGCTCAGAGGTAATGGGATTTACCCAAATAGGAAGCAGGTGACAGAGCTGGGATTTGAACTCGGTTTTTCTACTCCATCCAAGAGCCTCAGAACTCAACCCACATGTGCATGTGTGTATACATATGCATGTATGCAAATATTCATGTGTGTGTATGTAGAATATTGTTAGAGCTTTTTTTTGACAGAAGTCTTAATCTGTTTGTGTCCTTTTGTCTGACATGAAAGTGTCCCTTCTCAGAACCATGTTCTAAAAGCACAAATGAAAATATGTAGGGTTACAAAGAACATGACTATTTCTGAAATAAATCAATATGTAAAAGCTAATCTGTAATTTAGTAACATACATGCCTTTGTTAAATTAATTAACAACACCAGTCATGGATTTAATTACTGTTATTTCAGAACAAGGATGAGTATGAACGGTATGCCTGGCATCTCTCTTGGCTGTAATAGGATATGAAAATATCAGATTTCCGTCAGTATGAAGGACACAGGGCCTATAGCCAGTTATCTTTTTCTAACTTAAATGTCACATTCAATAGCTTTATTTGCTTTAAAAAAAAAAAAAGGCACAGGGGATGCTAAACTGCCAGGGCTTTTGTTTTCATTTATAATGAAAAAAAAAGAAATGTTTCATTTCAGTTAGAGGTTAGGTATATAAGGATGCACTATTTTTCTTCATTTCTGTTCCTTGATACCATCAATTCTATCCACAGATCCCTGTTTAAAAACAAAAATCTCCCTCCCACATTTTCTGTAAAATAAGCCTCAAATGCTGACCTCGTCCTCCCATCAGAGCCAGACCCCTTAACAAGGACACTGGTGACCACAGGGCCAAAGTGGGGTGGGGAGCACAGGTGTCCCTTGACAGGTGGGTGGCTCTCCCCCAGGGTGAGAGCAGGGCTGGGCTCCGTTTCCCCTCCAACTCTTCTAGCCAGAGGACTAGCTGGGTCAGTCACCTTGGTGGTCAGCCGTGAATCAGTACATGGAAATGCCTCTTAGTCACACAGCCCAAATAGCTGCTACCTTCCTAAGGCAGGTTTCTTATGGGGCATAAGTCAGCCAAGAGCTCTCACCCTGTGTTCCTGCCCTTTAGCCCCCCTGACACCAGCATCATGAAGGACATCATAGGGTGCTGAGCTGCCTCTGAGGACCTGGGCTGAGCACAGACAACTGGTCTACCACCACATGTTGCAACGGGCCTGAAGGGGCCACTGTTTACTGGTCATTGCCTTTGCCAGACTTCTCTTCACTCAATGCCCTGTTAAAATGCAACAACTGGGAGCGGAATTGTCATACTTACATCACTGTGATACTGTAGAGAGGACTGGGGTTGGGAGTGGCTCAGAAGTGTGCAATGCTCAAATCTGAGGGCAGACAGTAAAGGAGGAGAAAAAGAGCGGTGTGTCTGTGTGTCTCTGTGTGTCTGTGAGATGGAGGAGGTCAAGGAAAACACAGAGTAATAGAACACTGACATTATTTGGCTCTTCTTTCCCACGTGTGCTAAGTTGCTTCAGTCGTGTCTGGTTCTTTGTGAGCCCATGGACTGCAGCCCACCAGGCTCCTCAGTCCATGGGGATTCTCCAGGCAAGAATACTGGATAGGTTACCATGCCCTTTTCCAGAGGACCTTCCTCCCTCTTCTCATACTTTCATGTGAAAAACATTCCACTGGACTCAAGTCTGCAAGGCAGGGACCAGAACTTTCTTATTCACTGTCTTGTACTGAGTGCTCAGCAGAGTGCCTGGCATGTAATAGGTATTAAATCAATATCTGCTAAATCAAGAAATGGTGGCTATTGTGCTGTTTTAAAAAGCAAGACATCCGAGGCTTGGCATGGCTAAGTGCCTGGGTAAAATCTCCTAGCTGGGACCAACGAATGGTCTCCGTGAAGAGGAGGGCTACTTTTTAGAAGTGTAGCAACCGGACACCCAGGGCACATTGTTGCCATTGTCCTGATTTTTGCAGATGCTGTGACCCGGGTCTATTTACGGCCAGGTCTAAGTTTAGCTACAAAGAGAAGGTCCTGCAATCTGATATCTTAGAAGCCACCTGTGACGTCAGCAAGATGAACTTGGTCTTCCACGTTCTAGCACTTAACTTCCTATAGGATTTCTGTGCTGGGGCTGATGAGAAGAGGATACCAATAGCAGCAGGAGGAAATGTTATTTTGAGAATATACTAGGCGTCCAAGTGCTTTACGTGCTTTCTCATTAGACTGTTGCTTAAATATAGAACTATCATTAACTCTCTTTTTCAGATGAGGAACTAGAGGTCCAGACAGGAGTAAGCAGCTTGGTTGCAGACCCATGAAAAGGCAGAACTGCACATCACATCTAGGTCTCCATGCTTGCAAAGGTTGCATGTTTAACCACTTCTCAAAATGGCCTTTAAACCGTGTGGCCAAAGCTACATTCACAGCCAAAATGTTCACCTGACCTTCTGAACTTTGAGGGTATGAGGGTGACATGAAGACAGGGGACCCTGGGAATGGAAGTGATGAAACAGAGAAGATAACCCTTTTCTTCATTCTTTAAAGATGCTGTGAGTCAGTGCCTCTCTGCTATGTCACATGTAAACTTTGGATATAACATTTTGCCCCCATGTCCCCTCTGCCACCTGAAGGGACTGACCAAGCAGATCAGTAGATTCTTCTCAGCTCTTTTATCTAATGATTCCTTTGCATTTTCTCCAAAGATTTATTTCACAAAGGAACCCATATTTCAAAATAGGAGGAGGGGGAAAAAATCAATACAATCACATATCATATGGATTTGAAACAACTGCCATGGGCTGGACCCTGGTGCCAACTTTGTCCTACAAAAAGAGTGACTTGCCAAATAGAGCCTTTGGTTTCTTCTCCCTCAGCAATCTTATTTCCTTTTAAAGCATGTCCTGGTGGGGGCTCGGGCTGTGTTTTGCTTGGTCCTGATTCCTGTGTTATTGGGTAGACCGTGAGTCAGGCTGACCAGGCATGTAGAGAATACGCATTCCAGAGGCCAAGCTTATCCCCAGGATAGAATTTCCTGGAAGCTCTGGAGCTTGAATCTCTAGGATTTTTTTTTCTTTTGTCAAGTGTCCTTGCTTCTTCAGTAATTTCTGGATATGATCCCTTAGACTGTCTACCAGCTTCCTCTCTAGACTTCTAGAAAACAAGGAAGAAACAGATCTAGAAAGTCTTTCTTTTCTACCTGGGAAATGGCTTTGACTTTGTGTGGATGACAGCATACATGTGGTTGTGGCCAAGAAATATCAGAGAGGTACAGAGGCCTGGTGACCTTTGGCAAATGCTGGGCCATCCCTGAATCACCGTCAGCAGTGGGTTGACCTTCATCTGTGTGTGAAGCCTGTAGTAGTAATCCTAGTCCTTCTCCATCAGACTTCTGCTTCTGAGAAAAGCCTTCTGGTGTCTTCCCTTTGCAGAAAGAGCTTCAGTTTTAGAGTCAGAGAAGAATGGGTGTGAGTTTTTAATCTGTCATTATGTGATCTTAGGCGAGTCATTGAAACCCTTATTTTTCATTTACTCATGTGTAAAAATGACATCATTATGTTTGCAATGTAGTCCTAAAGAGTAAATGAAGCAAGTGAGGGAAAACATCAGGCATCCTGAGTGTACTCAAAAGATGTCTCTCTTTTTTCCTTTCTCTTGCCTTTCCCCGAACTTGCCCATCCTAACAGAGAACAGATGAACCTTTGGGCAGATCCTTGGGGGAGAAGAGTCCAAATGGATGAAGAAAGGAACACCAACACACCTGAGAAAGCATGTGAACACTCCTCATAGAGAAGAGCAGACAATGAACAAAGGGTTGATTTAGAGGTTTTAAAAAGCTTTGTGGTTGTACTGTTATTTCTGTTTTTGTGAAAGTCCAGTTGAATTTCCACATCAAATATTTAGGCCTAAATACCAAATACAAGTTTAGGCCACTGAAACAGTCTAGGTCCACATAGGAGACCAGACTTCTTATTTCATTGTTTCTTGAAAAGCTTTATAGAAGGCATTTCTGGAGCTTCTGCAGATCTGGGCCATTGATACACTCTAAGCTCTGAGATTTAAAGATGCTTGCTTCTCGGAAGAATAGCTACGACAAACCTAGACAGTGTATTAAAAAGCAGAGACATCACTTTGCTGACAAAGGTCCGTAAAGTCAAAGCTATGGTTTTTTTCAGTAGTCATGTATGGATGTGGAGAGTTGGATTATAAAAAAGGCTGAGCGCCATAGAATTGACACTTTCGAACTGTGGTGCTGGAGAAGATGCTTGAGAGTCCCTTGGACAACAACGAGGTCAAACTAGTCAATTCTAAAAGAAATCAACCCTGAATATTCATTGGAAGGACTGATGCTGAAGCTCCAATACTTTGGCCACCTGACACAAAGAGTTGACTCACTGGAAAAGACACTAATTCTGGAAAAAACTGAGGGCAGGAGGAGAAGGGGACAACAGAGAATGAGATGGTTGGAAAGCATCACTGACTCAATGGACATGGGTTTGAGCAAACTCAGGGAGATAGTGAAGGACAGGGAAGCCTGGCGTGCTGCAGTTCATGGGGTCACAAGGAATTGGACATGACTTAGGGACTGAACAACAGAGCTCCAAGAATGGGTTCAGGACTGAAAATTGCACGGGAAGTGAAGGAAGTGGTATGACCTTGAGGGTCTCCTGTAGAAGATGGCCCTCCACCTGGTGAGATCACAGCAGCAGCTGCCAGCCAAATCTTCCGAATCCGCAAACGAAAGGGAAGAGGGGGCTATTTCCAAATGAAGGCACTTCGAGAGCAGCAGCTGTCTCTTCCTTGTGGCGGTCTCAAAAAGCTCTTCCCCAATTCTGCTCTCAATGGAATGGCATTTGTGTCCTGCTTTCCCATAATCATTTGTTATTTAGGAGACAGTCTGGGGTCCAGAAAAGGTCAGTGAACGGCAGGAGGAACGAAGTTTCCAGCCGTCATTCAAAGTCAGCCCCTTCTGAGGAAAAGCGACCTGTCCAAAGTCACCAGTAAATGCTTGCAGTTACTGTGACAACTTATCCCCTTGCCAGAAAACTCTGCTTATCATACATATTTCAGTGGTGTTGGATGAACATGGGGGAGATAAGAACTGCCAAGGTCTGTGGTTTCAGGACCGATTTCTACTTTATTATAAACACACTATTTTGAATGTGCAAGTTGAAAAGAAAGATTCTCCCTTGCAAAGTCAAATGGCATCTCTCTGTTGGAGCGCAGTTGACCCTAGAGGGTGGGTTACAAGAGGAACTATTCCCTGACTTCTCTGCTCCTGATCTAACCCTCCCTGGGAGTGGCCAGGGCAGGGGAGGGAAAGGAAGATGCCCATGTGAGTCTGCACATCTGCCCCTCCTCCTGGTCCCCAACCTTTGCTGAATCCAGCTCATTCTTTTTCTCCCTCATCACCTCTGGCCAGTTAACATGGAGAGGAGATCAAACTGTGGGATCTTCAGAGGGGAATGCCAAAGTCACTCCACGTCCTGCTTGTAGAACTGTTGGTCAGCCCTGGGCCAGGAGAAGGTCTTGGAGCTGAGATGGCTAGAATAAAGCCTAGAGCTGATCTGTGAGATACCTTTCCCTGTCTCCCACCATCTCAGGGGGCAGATGTATTGGTGCAAATCAACTGTCAACCCTAACCCCATATTCGAATACGTCTGTGTGACATGACAAGCATCTTCAGTGTACAAGTAACGGCTTCAGCAATCTGTCTGGGGAGAGCTTTAAGGACTTGGATAATTTCTTTCTTTCTTTTTTAATATGGCTCTCTTTGGGCCAAGTTACTTATACACCTAGGGGCATGTCTCCAGTGATTTGGCTATTAAAGTCTTTAAATGACAGCTTAATATATTTCTAAGATGGAGGGAGCCAAGGACAATTCTCGAGGAGCCGTGTTGACATTGGATCGGCTCACCCAGGCGGCGTGCCAGCAGTTTTGCACACGGCAGGAACTGGAGGTGAAAGCAGGAAGGGCTGAGTACAGGGGGGAGGGCGAAGTTGGAGGACAGGAAAGCCAAGAGGGACGTGATGTGGAGAAGGGTGGAGGGAGATGCCCAGCTGACCCTGGCAATGCACTTGGATGAACCATCCTTTCATGCTCCTCCGACACTGTGCTGAGGGGTGAGAAATAGAACCCTCTGGAGCCTGTCCACTGGCAGGCACACAGGCAGCAGTGAACATGCTCTCAGATCTCTTTGTTCTAGTCCTTTCTAAATTCCTGCAAATGGTTCCCTGGCAACCAAGAGCCTGTATTCTTGCAGAGCCTACTGGGCCCCAGCCCACCTTCTTAGTAGTATCAGAGAAGGAACCTGACTGCTCTGGGTCTCAGTTTCCATATCTATAAAGTGAGAAGAGCTCCATGTCTCCCTCTGGGCCTAACTATTCCAGGACTCCAGAGTGAAATGCTCACTGACTGATCTCTGTTGTGTAAGCAGATTTTGTATGTGTTGTGCTAGAATGAAGACAAGGTCATCAGTCATTGTTCTAGGTTATCGAGGCCGCTGGCTTTCGTTCAGCTGAATGAAAATTAGTGCTCTTCAGATGGGCCAGTCATCTGAAGAAGAAAAGTGTGTCCTTCATTCACCAAAAGACTCCTTTCAGCAATCACACGCTCACTGAAATATACAACCACCACCACTGACAATAATAATGGCCAAGTCTACTTGCACTCAGGTGCTGAGCCCTTTGTATACATCCGCTCATTTAATGATTATGAGCCCCTTGGGAGGGAGATGCTTTTAGTGTCTCCTCAGTTTTCAGATGAGGGCACAGACTCAGAAGTTAATCAGCTTGCACAGAAGCACACAGGTAGTATGTGGTAGAGCTGGGATTTGAACCCTAGTCTGGTTACAAGAATTCTTATGACTTAATAAACCAGAGAACACACCCACAGTGGTGGCTGATTCCACCAAGAGAAATGGCATTTGATCTTCCAGGCTTTTTGTTAGCAGGGAATGTTGGCTAGTTCCTGATTCTCAGGGAACAAGATCTCCATGCTAGGAAGCCTTTTTCCCAGTCGAAAAACAAACCAGGGCTCAAGAGTAGCCAATGGGAGCATTTGGCTCAGTGCAGATGGGGGGAGGGAAGGAACTGTTTCTATACCCTGCCATGAACTAAGGATGGAACCCATGGCCAGTCCCCCTGTCCCTGGAACTGGGGAGATGATCTCAAAGTCTACCCCAACTTGGGGATTTTAATGTTCTCTCTTTCAAAGACTGTTTTCTGACTTTCCAGCTCTTGGGATTCCCTGTGGCCCCCCTCCCTTTGCAGAGTCCTCATGGAGGCCATTTGAAACCATTTCTCATTTTGTAAATCAGTCCCTTGCAGCTCTAAGAGTCTATGAAATTGCTTCAAAACGCCTAAGTGTGATTATGCCTCCTGAAGCCAAATGTTAGCAAACCCACCACTGCTAAAGATTTAAAAAGTAAATATGCCATAAAAGCTCTGCAGCATGCTGTTCGTACAACCCAGCATTTAACCGCCGATATATACCTCAGCAAGGAGAGACTTCCCCCCATTCCCTTCCCTTTCCTTGGCTTTCTGAGTGGAGGACCTGGGTTCATCACCCATGTGGTGATCCTCCTCCTGATTGTCACAGTCCCAAGGGGTAAAAAATATCCGCCCTTTCATCTATACCCACCACATTCTTTCACTAAGCCTGTAATTGGATCTAAATGGAAAATAAACCCTTTGCAGGGCAAGGAAGTTGGCACTAGAGGGTGACAAGTAGGAGACTGTGTTCCACCTCTAATCCGGATAATCACACTCTCCCATGCAAAGGAAAATAAAAACAAGGCTTCCTCCGAGTGGTGACCTGGGCTGTGCTGAAGAGAGAGGTTCCGTGTCTCCTGTCTCCCTTCACACATTAACTGTCCATCAGCTGGTAATAAAACCACCCTGAATCATCTGATGTGCCACTGGACACTGCCCCTTTCGCGCTGAACTCTTTTACTTTGGCTGAATCTGGGGAGGCAGTTCAGACACACAAATATGTTGGAGCTGCCACAAGTTAGAAAACAGTAACACACAAACTGTACTGTCTGCGAACACTATGGTCTGAGATGGTTCACTCAGAGTTTATTGAGTCATGCTTCGCGTGGCAGCCTGCATCGGAACAGAGATGAGCAAGAGAGGTTTGTCCCTCAAGGAATTTAGAAAGATGGGTAGAAAAGTAAGAGCAGTGCGTGCCTGACTCACCAGTAGGCAGAAATTAACAGGACAGGTAGCTCACCAAGGTCTAACATGTGAGAATTCCAGAGAAGGAGAGAGGACTGGATTCTGCGAACAGTCTGGCAACTGCGAAGCGGGGGTGGGGGTGGGGGGCAGGAACATTCCAGAGAGATGCTCTCTGGCTGAAGTCTGCCCTGGTGCACACATTCAGCAGGTCCGATGGACTCCATGTGGGAGTCTGGGGCAGGTCAGCCTTGCAGTGGCACAGTCGTAAATCAGATGCGTAAATACTGCACCTCTCTAAGTGGCTGACTTGCATTTTGATTCTGACATACTTTTTCTTTTTCCTTCCCCCTCTCATTCTATCCCGCCTTGCCCGGTAATAGCAAATATTTACAGGGAACTTTGCCTTGAAAGACCAAAACTCTGATTTTCCCTGAAATCAGAGTTTAAGTTTAAAAATAACTACTTTGGGAGATAACACTACAGGGTACCACAGCTATTGTTGCTGCTGTGAGGGAGGCGGGACCTAACATCCATCTAAGGGAGACAAGGAAACTGAGGCTCAGAAAACTGATGGACGTGGTTGGTCATTGTGGTGCAGCTGGAAAGTGGCACAGCTGGGGTTTCCATGCCTAAGGCTTTCCCATAGGCTCCACTGCCTCCCAGAACCAACTCTCTGTGACCCTGAGACTCAGTTTCTTCACTGGTCTAGGCTATCTCTGGGCTTCCTCCCAGTTCACAGGTCCTCTTAGCCCCTAGCCTATGTCAACCCCCCCCCACCCCCACACACACACACAAACTGTGTGCAGGTAAGTAGCCATCGGGGATTGGAGCTAAGGGCACAGCTGCCGGCCCCTCGGGCAGTCATTCACCCGTGACCTTCTGGGCTCCCAGCCAGCCCTTCTTGAAAGGGAAAAGTGAAGACTCTGGGGACAGAAATTAGTTCCCGTGTGCTGGAACTGTCGCCACTGCCAACACCACCAACTAAAGAAACTGGTTTCTTTGTGTGTGTGTGTGAAAAACAGAAAATGTTGGGATGGGAGCAAAGGGGTAGATTCCTTGTGAGTAAATATTACCCCTTCCCACCTTCACCTCAATCACTGGAGGAGAAGGGTAGGGTTCCTTCCCCACTCCTCCAAAAGCACAGAGTTAACATTTAAGAAAAAAGTTTTACCTTATTTAAATTTTAATTAACATCATCAAAGAACCAGGATCCTTTGCAAATACTTTACACAAAGGCTTTTAAGAGTAGCATTTGGGGTATGTGACTGTTAGCTCAAACCTGTATTCCCAACGATTCTATTTTCTATAAAGTCTTGGAATTTAGTGAATTTTCTTCTCCATACATCTAGGAAAGCCTCTTCAAACAGGAGAGGGAAATGGGAAAAGAAGGAGTCTGCCTAAGTACAGACAGATCTCAGCTCACCTTCTGAACTCTCGGGTTGAGGTCCTTGGCCACCTTTGCCATCCTCTTCTGGGGTGGACAGACAGTACCTGGCTGCTCAGCCTTAGGCGCGAGGGCGTGCAGTGGGGACAGCTGTGCTTGAATGGCTAAGATCGCTGGCCCAGGGGGAGCTCTGTGCGCAGCCGGGTGCGGCGGGGCCCTTTAATTGGAGAGCGGGACTCCCTCTAAAACCTCGCCAGCCAATCGGCGCGGGCGCTCGCACTTGGCCAGCCAATCCCAGCGCGCGAGTCCCCCCACCCTTCGGGTGTTCGGGCCCGGCCGAGAGGCAGCGGCCGAGTGAGCGCTTCCCTGACGTCAGTGAGGCCGCGGCCCCTGCCTGTACGGGTGGCGCACATCTGTCCCTGAGCGGCAGGAATCCGTCCCCACGCCCTTCTCCTTTAAAGGACAACGGGTCGAGGGTGGGGCGGGCCGCGGGGGCCCCGCGATCCATTCAGGTCAAAAGGGAGAGTGATCAAACAGGGAGGCTTGGAGTATTTTTAGTGAGCTGGGTCCAAAAATAAATGCTGAGCTGTGTTCCCCTGCCCACCCTTTCTGCCTTGTCGTCTGGGGGGTGCGAGGGGAGCGGGGGTGGGCAGGTGGTGTAGGCGGCAGCTTGACTCAGCTGGTTAGCTTTTCCCAAACCTGGGCAAGTTTTCCAATCACTGGAGAGGAGGTGAGATTCCAGTGAGTGGTGATTTCTTTAAAATTAAGTTTGTAAAGTATTCATCTGCCTTTTATAACTTGCTTTCGCGTAAATCGTCCCGATTCAGGGATGGAAAGAACACTGTCCTGATTTTATAAATGCCAACATGTACATCTTCACTCCTGGAGTCCTATTTTCTCATTACAATCTCATAATTATCACAAGTGTTGTTATAACATGATGATGTCGATGATGATCACTCCCATTTAAGAGATGAGGGAATAGGATCGGAGAGGGTCAGTGGTTCAAAGCTGGACTGTTCAGTGAGGCTTTAACCAGGGAGAGGGAGGGTGAGATTTCACCTGGGTAGAAGGTGTTCAGGATAACGAGCCATAAACTAAGAAATTAATTTTTTTTTGCAGATTAATTAGGTCATGCGGGTCTGGACAAGCAAGATTTCTCATATCCTTGGGATGAAGTCTCTTGCAACATCTCACAAGTCCTATAAGTCAAAATCTACTAGGACTCACTGTGCCATGCTGTCTGCCTATAAACCCACATCTATTAAGCCAGTTCTACAGACCTGGGTTCCTAGAGCCATTATCCTAGCCTAGACAGAGGATTAAACACAGTCCCTTTTCACCTTTTTTCAAAGACAGAATACTCTGTCATGAGGTCTTCTTCCTGTTACCCTCTGCTGGAAACCAGGGCTCAAGTGGACTAAAACCTGGGTTGTAAGGAGACTGCAGAGTGGCTTCAGATGCATGGTGTGGCCTGATGTGAAGGGAATGGGGAGATGCAGGTCACTACGTAGGGCTTTTGCTCTTATTGGAGGTGCTTTGGTTCTTTTCTTTTTTTTCTCTTTTGGCGGTGCTGGGTCTTCATTGCCTCGTGGGTTTTTCTCTAGTTGTGGTGAGCGGGGGCTGTTCTCTGTGTTAGCTTCTCTTGTTGGGGAGCACGGACTCTAGGGCACTTGGAGTTCTGTAGTTGCAGATCCCAGACTCCAGAGCACAGACTCTATCAATAGTTGTGGCTCATGGGCTTAGTTGCTCATTGGCACGTGGGATCTTCCCGAATCAGGGATGGAACCTGTATCTTCTGCATTGGCAGGTGAATTCTTTACCACTGAGCCAATAGGGAAGCCCTCTAATTGGATCTTAACACATCATCATCTTCAGTGATCCCAAATCTGATTTTGGGATCCCATGATCCCTAATTGTGGCTCCTTTTTCCCATTCTGGAAGGGGCTTTCTATTTATGACTCCTCTTCTGCAACGTGAAGTATGATCTTTTTCTTCTTTCATGGATTTCTGCTGTCGTCAGTGTTTGTCTCACTTGCCCCTACCTGTAGCTCCGACACCTAGCACGCGAGCAGTGCTCAGAACATGTTGGTGGAATGAATGGAGGTTGGCTTCTGGCTTTTAATCAGCAGTGAGTTGGCAAGGTGGGATTAGGAGAGATGGCCAAGTGCCATCCCTGGTCTGGTTTGTCCGAACTCCCTAGGCGGGCTGCATGCTTACGCCAGGGTGTAAGTAAATGGTAGCGAACGGAAGCCTGGCCTGGGAGAGGTTTCCATGTGAATAGCCCTTTCAGTAGCAAATCCTAGGAACAATGGTGTTGAAATTGGGATGTTCTGCCAGAAGCCTTTATACTTCAGAGCTACTGCGAACAGAAGCCAGGAGAACAACAAAGGCAAGCTTTATCCTCTGCAAACTAGGCAGAAGCCTGCCCAGTGAAGTCATTTCCCACTCTCTTCCCAGCCACATGCCTTGCCCCATCTTGAAAAATTATCATTTCGTGGAATAATTTGACCTTTATGAATTTTGACAAGGATTAGCTCCAAATAAGACCCTCTTCCCCTCTCCTTATTTTTATCCTTGGCCCCAGTTTCAATCAAGCAGGCAGATATTGTGGCTCTTTCTGAGAATGTAAGAATCAAAAATTACTGCTTGGATGCCCTTGTCTTTTATACCTGCTAAGTTGCTTCAGTCATGTCCAATTCTTTGCAACCCTATAGACCAAAGCCCACCAGGTTCCTTTGTCCATGGGATTCTCCAGGCAAGAATACTGGAGTGGATTGCCATGCCTTCCACCAGGGGATCTTCCTGACTCAGGAATCAAACTCGTATCTCTTATGTCTCCTGCATTGATAGGTGGATTCTTTACTTGTGAAGCCTTCTGGCCTTGTCTTTTTTTTCTTTTTCCTAGTAAAGAAGCTGTCATGGCAGAAAACTGCTCCCCGCTCCTCTGGAACTTGTTCTGTCCCCAGCTGAAGATGCTGACTCTGACTTTTTAAATCCTACTCTCAAGCCAAAGGTTTCAGGGGATCTATAGTCAGTTTTGTCTGGATACCTGGACAGACTCTTATAATTGGGATTCTTCTGGAAGATGGAGGAAATAGGACCCATTACATCTTGAGCCTCATTCCATGGCTAGGATCCTTTTGCTTCTGTTTGGACAAAAATGGGGTATCTGAAAATAGGGTATCTTTTCCAGGTTGGAACAGTGGAAAGATCTGATTTCCCCAAGGTTCATTGCTTTGTGGTGCTGGGGTTTTTTAGAAACTTTATTCATCCTTCAAGTAGTTTGGGGGCGTCTGCCTAAAACCAATCCTTGTTCTAGGTGCTAAGGACCCCCACGTACATAAAAGAATCCTTCCCCTTCAAGAATGTCTTGGTCTGATAAATATCACTGGGACTCTTTGACTGACAAAGCTGTTGTCTTACTTCAAGACAACCATGATATAATTCTAATTATTTCCTAATAATTCTAATTATACCTCTGGGAGAAAATGGAGATTTGGGACAGTCAAGGGCTTCATGTAGGGTCATACTCCTGCAAGTGGCAGAGTTGGGGCTTTTAGCTCTAGACTGAGTCCTTTTAGTTATTACACTGCCTCCTATAGTGACTGCAGAGGATAAGAGTCAGCAATCAGAGCAAGACGGTGGTGTCATCCTCCACGTCACTGGGTTTGTCCTAAGTGGAATTTTTGACTCTGAGTTTCATGCTCTTTCCCCTGTTCATTCATGCATTCAACAGACACTGAGCTGAGAACTATAACTGGGGGAGCCCTGAGCTGAAGATACGACACTAACACCAGAACGTTTCCTGCCCTCACACAGCTGCTAGTCCACTGGGGGGAGACTGACGTGGAACAGGTGAACAGATCATCGAATGAGGTAGCCAAGAACGGCAGTGAGGGCCTTGGAGGAAATGAGGAGTGAGTCACTGGATGTGTGATCCCTTGAGATCAGGTGGTCCAGAAAGGCCTGGCTGAAGTGATGTGTGAGATGAAATCTAAAGAGGGAGTTTGAGTCAGCATGGCAATGAGTAGAGCACCATGGAAAGAGCATTCCAGAAGGATGATGTCATGCATGAAGAGACCCTAAGGTGGGCGTGGGCTTGATGTGTCTGAGGGATCATAGGGCCACTATGGTTGGAGAATAATGAGGGACAAGGGGAATTTGTGAGGAAACCTGGGGGGACCAAATCACCTTGGATACTGCTAAGGAGTTTAAATTCTTTTCTGAGGACAGTGAGAAACTATAGATCAGTGCTTTCCCTCTGAGATATAATGTGAGCCACATATGCTATTTAAAAGTTTCTAATAGTCACATTAAAAACATTTACAGAAAGGTAATCTGTTTATATTTTATTAAACCCAGTATATCTGAAATGGTATATCCATCTGTGCATGCTATAAAACATTGCCTTCTCCAGGGGAGCTTCCCAACCCAGGGATCCAACCCAGGTCTACCCACATTGCTGGCAGATTCTTTTCCAGCTGAGCTACAAGGGAAGCCCAAGAATACTGGAGTGGGTAGACTATCCCTTCTCCAGAGGATCTTCCTGACCCAGAAATCAAATCTCCTGAATTGCAGGTGGATTCTTTACCAACTGAGCTATCAGGGAAGCCCCTATAAAATATTATTGAGATGTTTCCATTCTTTTTTTCAGTGCTACCTCTTTGAAACCTGGTGTGTGTTTTATACTTACAGGACATCTCAGCTGAGGTCAGTCACACTGCAGATGCTTAATAGCTCTGTGTGGGGAGGGGGGGTGGTTCAAGATGGGGAACACATGTACACCCATGGCTGATTCATGTCAATGTATGGCAAAAACCATTACAACATTGTAAAGTAATTAGCCTCCAATTGAAATAAATAAATAAATAAAAGTAACTGTTAAAAAGAAAAAAAAAAAGCTCTGTGTGGACTGTGGCTACCATATGTGTCAGGGTGTTACACAGAGCTTTAGCAGGGGCATGCAAGTACCTGATTTACTAGTTAACTCACAAGAAGGACACCCAGGAGGTTCTAAGAGAAACCCAGTTGGTAACTAACAACCTCTCCTTATGAGAGAGTAAGACTGAGGGGCGGGGGACCCACAACTGAGTGTCTGGTGTCCTACGTGTGTTTCAAGCAGTGAGCTGGGAGGGGAGAGTGCTTTCCTCAAAATCACAGAGCTACAAATGAGGCCAATCTAAACCCTGAACCCAGATCTCTTAGTTTCATGCCAATTTAGAAAATCTGCAATCATCATGGCTCAGGAAGATGATGTTTTTACTGCGTTGCAAGCGTGGCTTAGTTGTTTTAATACACAAACATTAGTGATGGTTTCTATTTGGTTATGATTGTTCTCAGCATACTGTTTTCATTAAAAACAACCCACACTTAAGAGTAGGTAGATATCAATAATCCCTGAACCACATAGTATATTTTAACATATATTAATTGATATAAACATACCATGAGCCACATAATACCTTTTACTTTGTATCAGTTTGGCCCATCATTTGTACAATATATATGTGAATTGTTCACAACTTGAATTTTTTTCTTTCCTGCCATTCTTACAGTAACTTTAATTTTAGAATAACTATCTAATTTTCTCCAGATTTTTGGATGGACTCCTAGATCAAGAAAGGCTTTGCCTGTGAGGCCAAATCATCTGGATGAGAACAAAACATGATTGCTGGAGCCAGCTATTCTCTTGCCTTCGAGCCTGTCTTTGACAGGGACAGTGAAAGACACAATGAGATCTGTCCATTGTGAAGGAGCACTGAGTCAGGAGTCCAGAGCCCTGCATTTGATTCTAGCTCTGCTAAAAGCCGTGTGGCTGCCATCGTGCACAAGGCCACTTGCAATTCATTTATCATTTACTGGGATCAAGTGATCAATATGCTCTGAACATCAGCTACATGTCCCACTTGATGGTGTGACAAACCCTTCCCTTCTTTGCCAGTTTGAAAAGTGGAGGAGAGAGAACATGATTTTAGATGAAGAAAATCTCCCTATGTGTTTCAGCTTCGTCATAGAAACGAGCTTATGATTTGTGTAATATATTTAAGAGTCTCTGAGTCCCTGAAAAAATGAGGTTAACCATCTTTATTCCTTTTACCTTACAAAGCATATCCTTACGTTCATTTATAAATGTCTGTAGTGGGCAGAATTCTAAGTTATGGCCAGGTTACCCAGGCCCATGTATAGTCCCCTCCCTGTGAATGTGGGTGGTACTTGTAACTTCCTTCTAACCAACAGAATGTGGCAAAAATTGTGGGATTCTGCTCCTGTGATTCTGCTGAGTCTTGTGGCCAAAGTGAAGCGATTTTACAGATAAAATTAAGTTCTCTAACAGGGAGAGGCTCCTGGGTGGGCCTGACCTAATCAGGTGAGCCCTTCACCAGCAGTCAGGAAATCTCTACCTCTGATGAGCTAGCCTTCAAGAAGTGAGCTGCCACGAGTTTGATATCTGTAAGGAAATGAAGTCTGCCAACAACCACGTGGCAGGATGATAAATGAGTATTGTTCTAAGTTTCTAAGCTTGTGGTAATTTATCATGCAGTGTATTGACAAACTACATTCTGTCATCCTCATTCTTGGATCTGTTTAAAAGATTTACTTCTCTGTCATTTCTTGGGGTGAAGATGTTTGGTATCCCTTTTAAAAAAGAAATACTTCTGCGCCCCTCAGTTCTCAGCGCTTCTTGGAGCATTAAGTTACAGGAGTTGGATGAGTCCTTTGGGAAGCAGCCTTTACCATGGACAAGTGTCTAGTTACCGTCCTGGAGGACTGAACGGTATCCACATTTAATTTCTGTAGGTGTACTATTTACTGCTATCCTCGGTGTGTGTGTTCGCGCGCACGTGCGTTTCTGGACGCGCACGTGCCTTTCTCTGCAGGCACGTGCGCTTCTGCTCACGTGCATGCGCACACCTGTCTGAATGGCGGGGAAAGATGAGAACAGGTTCGCGGGATTTGCCCTGTGCCGTCTGCATTTCACGTGGATAAGCCTTAAGACCACCCCCAGGTAGCAGGTGCTATTAATCCTATCTGCAGATGAGAAAGTGAAGCTCTGCTGTGTAACGTGAGCTGCTCAAGCTTCAGAGCTAGTTGGGATCCGCACCCGAGTGGGGTCCCTCAGGAGACGCATGGCTTTGGAGAGAGGGCTCAGCCCGGACGACGGCGGAGGGACAGGACCCCCGGCCGTCAGAGATGGTTCTGGATGTTCCCGGTGGCCCCCTCCAGCTCTGGGCCTGGGAGGCAGTG
Organism: Moschus berezovskii; assembly: GCF_049115385.1. Lineage (NCBI taxonomy): Eukaryota > Metazoa > Chordata > Mammalia > Artiodactyla > Moschidae > Moschus > Moschus berezovskii. The sequence continues at coordinate 43,454,900 of NC_142483.1, read as the reverse complement.
GCTGAGACCTGAGGTGGGTGTATTAATCTCCCGGCTTCCCCACGGTTGGCCTGGGTGTTGGCTGCTCGTTTTCCTCCACCTGTTGCCACAGCTCCTGTCAGCCTGGCGGCCGCTGCCTCCCTCACCCCTTCGGGCCGGGCGGGTCCGGAATCTCGCGGTCGCTCGCCCCGGGGAGGTTCCTCCTCCTCTCCCGAGTGGGCTCAGGGCCGCTGCTGTTTGCTCGTTCGTCGGTTGCCCTTCCGTTAAACTCGCTTCAGGTACTCTTTCGGGACCCTGACGCTTCCGGGGGCGGAAGTGGGCTGTGGAGAGGACTCCTCCTGGTCGTGGAGGTGCGCGTCGCCCTGCGGTTTCTCACGGAGTGTTTTTGGCTCTTGGCGTGTGAGGGAGTTAAAAGGCGCGGAGGCTTGGCAGTTCATTAGGATGGGAAAACCAGAGAGAGGAGCTGGGACAGCAGGACAGGAAACTGGCGACCCTCTCCCGGGAGCTTTTGAGTCTGGAGGAGAAGACGGAGCGTGCAGGGCTCCTTCGGCCGGTGGCAGCGACTCGCGCGGTCCCTCACTGTCCTGTGGATGCGGGGCTGTGGCCTGCACCGCCTTTCCAAAGGGGCCTCGTTCCCATGCCCGCCCGGCTTACGTGACTGTGGCCTTGAGTTTTTGGAGATGAGGTTCTTGTCGGGAGACGCGAGGAACCCGGAGCAGTTTGCAGAGCTGGGCCCTCTTCCTAAGATGAAATCCCTGTAATTCGCTGACCTGGATGGAGTTCGCAACCACGCGGTAGCAAAATACTTGTATTCCGCCTGGCCCACTGGGAGGGAGGTGTTGCTATGACTCACTACAGAGAAAGGCTGTTGAATGCGATGAAGAGGCAAACCTGAAGTTCCGAGTTTCTAATCTGAGAATGATTTTGATCTTTGGGGGAGGGGTGGACTTGGGGGGGGGTGCAGCGGAGGGTTTACCATGGCCTACCCAAGGAGGAGCTGCTCAGCTTCAAGGGAGGTGCTCAGGATAATGGAACCCAAGTGCCCTTTTGAACTCCCATTAACAAGACTATGCCAGACTCTGTCCCTGAGCCATTCCACAGCATCCTCACACCTTCCTGAGGTGGTGGTCTTGTCCCTCTTTGACCAAAGAGAAAACTGAGTCCCAGAGATGTTATATAATTTCCCCAAGGTCATGTAGCTGGTTGCAGAGTCTTAAATTGGACCCACATATGTCAAACTCCAAAGATGGTAGGAATAAAAACTACAACTAAAGCCCCAGCAGCCATTTCTTGGACTGTTCCCCACATGCCAAGCTAAATTTCATCATGTTTCATTACCCTGCAGTGTAGCATCTCGATCCCTGGCATAGACGTAAAAAACATTTCAGCCCCCGACCCCCCCAACACACACTTAACACTGGTGGTTGTCTAATTGTAAGTAACTCTCATGATCTAATTATGACAACTATTTAAAATCTATTTTTAAATTTTTTGAAAACTTTTTATTTTATATTGGAGTACAGCTGACTATGTGGATCACAATAAACTGTGGAAAGTTCTGAAAGAGATGGGATTACCAGACCACCTGACCTGCCTCTTGAGAAACCTGTATGCAGGTCAGGAAGCAACAGTTAGAACTGGACATGGAACAACAGACTGGTTCCAAATAGGAAAAGGAGTACGTCAAGGCTGTATATTGTCACCCTGCTTATTTAACTTCTATGCAGAGTACATCATGAGGAACGCTGGGCTGGAGGAAGCACACGCTGGAATCAAGATTGCTGAGAGAAATATCAATAACCTCAGATATGCAGATGATACCACCCTTATGGCAGAAAGTGAAGAGGAACGAAAGAGCCTCTTGATGAAAGTGAAAGAGGAGAGTGAAAAAGTTGGCTTAAAGCTCAGCATTCGGAAAACTAAGATTATGGCATCTGGTCCCATCACTTCATGGGAAATAGATGGGAAAACAGTGGAAACAGTGGCTGACTTTATTTTTGGGGGCTCCAAAATCACTGCAGATGGTGACTGCAGCCTTGAAATTAAAAGACGTTTACTCCTTGGAAGGAAAGTTATGACCAACCTAGACAGCATATTAAAAAGCAGAGACATTACTTTGTCAACAAAGGTCCATCTAGTCAAGGCTATGGTTTTTCCAGTAGTCATGTATGGATGTGAGAGTTGGACTGTGAAGAAAGCTGAGTGCCGAAGAATTGATGGTTTTGAACTGTGGTGTTGGAGAAGACTCTTGAGAGTCCCTTGGACTGCAAGAAGATCAAACCAGTCCATCCTAAAGGAGGATCAGTCCTGGGTGTTCATTGGAAGGAATGATGTTGAAGCTGAAACTCCAATACTTTGGCCACCTGATGTGAAGAGCTGACTCATTTGAGAAGACCCTGATTCTGGGAAGGATTGAGGGCAGGAGAAGAAGGGGATGACAGAGGATGAGATGGTTGGATGACATCACCAACTCAATGGACATGGGTTTGGGTAGACTCTGGGAGTTGGTGATGGATAGGGAGGCCTGGCATGCTGCGGTTCGTGGGGTCGCAAAGAGTCAGACACGACTGAGCGACTGAACTGAACTGACAGCTGATTAACAATGTTGTGATAGTTTCAGGTGTACAGCAGAGTGACTCAGCCATTTAAAAAAATATTTATTTGCGTTGGGTCCTAGTCTCGATTCCACATGGAATCTTTGCTCTTTGTTGTGCCTTGCAGCATCTACTTCCCTGGCCAGGGATAGAACCTGGGCCCCCTGTGTTGGGAGTGCAGAGTTTTAGCCACTGGACCACCAGGGAAGTCCCTAAAATCTATTTAGAATAACTTTTACCCACTAGGGGTAATGGGGAAATTCAGCCCTGTTCAGCCCATTAGGAAGTCTCTAATGAATAAGAGGTTGGGTGGGTGCCTTGTAGTGCCCAAGTTTCCCAGGAGAACTTAAGGAGCAGAGAGGAGATAAAAATCAGTATCGTTAAAGCTGTCATTAACATCTTTTCCCACCATCATGTTTTCCATTCAGTATGCCATATTGGCATTTTAATCTTCCAAAGCCTTATGAACCCATTTCCTGTTAATATCTTCTCTTGGCATATTGAAATCATTCTGTAATCTGAAGGAAAAAAAAAAGGTAATTGTGCTTTTATATGTTACTGTTAGGGGCAAAGTTGACATATGCAGGCTTCATTCAGATTGAAATGTCTGAGGTCCCGTCTGTGAACCTGTGTTATGGGCAGTTTGGAACCAGTTGTATAGCTTCGTCTCAAGGCCAAAACGAGACTGAATTGTGAAGGAGGTGATGTATGGTTTGATCCATTTCCTGTTTCTTGTCTTTCTTCAGTGATTAGATTGACCTGTCTGAGTGGCCCATTCTTAGCTACTCCCCGTGTCTTACTCTGCACAGCAGCCTTATCTTTCCTTTTCTGTTCTTCACAACCTACCTGTCCTGAGGACTGTGCTTTCACAACTCTGCCCAATCTCCCCTTCCCTGAGTTCTTATGTACTTTGAGTACATATTGATAATTCAAATTTTCACATTGTTATTGGAAACCATATTAATAAAGGTTTTAGTTATTCCTGTGCACGGTATGAAAAAAAAAACTTTGGAGAAAAGAGAGATGGTTTTGAAATAAGGCATATCTGTGTTTGAATGGGCTGTGCAGCCATGGGCAAGTTAACTCTTGCATTGGTCTCACTGTGAGATAATCATGATGACCCTACTTTGAGAGGGTGGTACCTGCCTTTAATAAAGGAATGTAGCCAATCCATTGCAAGCAATACAGTAATACCCACAGTTCCCTTCCTCTCCCAAGAATTTGGTCCCTTCTAATGTCCACCCTGTTCTTCTTTGTTTATCACAAATAGATTCAGAATAACAGTTCCCCATCATTGCTTCCTCTATCCTGAGGAAGATGAAAGTGTCACAGTGGGCCAGTTCTGCATAGGCTGTTTTACTTGCATGCCTGTGGCAGCTAACTGCGAGGGTAACTTTGTCAGATGGTTACTAAGCATCTCCCCAAAGTTAGCAGAGGGAGTTGGACAGGACCTCTGAGCTATCTCCCATCCCCTCCTCTTTGGCACCCAACAGGATGTTTGCTGCCATCTGCGAGGACTCTTTCTGTGTCTGAGAGCCCATTCTGGGACAGCACTCATTGTTACAGGGTGTTTTGCTACCTTGGGCTGACATCTGCCTTCTGAGCTGTCACTAATCTGTTCTTTCCAGCCTTTGGAATCTCTTTGGAAGGCTCTCCTTTACTCACGTGATGGCAGTAGATCAGCTAGCAAACTGTGGTCACGTATTCATGAGATCTTCTCTGCCTTCTCCCCTTTTAGATTTTCCGTTCCGTTCCGTCGCTCAGTCGTGTCTGACTCTTTGCGACCCCGTGGACTGTAGCCTACCAGGCTTCTCCGTCCATGGGATTCTCCAGGCAAGAATACTGGAGTGGGTTACTGTTTTCTTCTCCAAATTTTAGGCACCACTTTATCCTTCTTAAGTTACACTCCTCTCTTCTGTTCCACTTTGTTGGCAAGTCACCTTTCCCTCCTATCTCAGTGGGCTGTGGTTCAGCCTCTTCAAGGGTAGAAGCACCAGCTTTGAAATTAGGTCTAGTTTAGATACATACGTGACACCTACTGGAAGCCTCAGTTTACCTGTCTGTAAAGTGGAAACAGTAATACCAATGTCATAGTACTACCATGCAGGTTAAATGCTCTGCTGTCTAGAAAGGGCATGGTCTAGTGCATGGAATGGAGAAGGTGTTTGATACCTGGTGGCTGTGTAATTATTATTTAATTATTATGTGGTTATTGTTTTTTCAGTTTCAGGTAGGTAGTCATCATGTTTGGTTCTCTTAGAAAGTGTTCCCAGGGACCCTTAAGATTTTGCCCAGTTTGGATGTGGGTGTCCTTTACTCCCTTACAACAGGAAAGTGACCTTAAGTGTTTCTGTTATTTGGTTTATACTCACACTTAGGAGGATAGGATCATCAAAATACCGTCTGATGGTCATGTTAAGTACCTTAGTTTGAGGCAGGTTATCATTTAAGAACAGTTTGCATCTTCTTTGGCTGAGTATGTCCTAAGAAGTTCCCTGAGAATGCAACATGATGTCCAGACATCCATGGGCAGAATTCCAGAGCTTCTGAAAGATGAGCCTGTCCTGTGGCTGATGAACAAGGTATGAAGACACTAAATCCCCCTGAGGGAGTCTAGCAAGGCCTTGCCCCTGACTGGCCTTTCTGAAAAGATGGATGAGTTCACCCAGAAAAAAAGGGATGGGGGTTGTTTCAAGGAAGAGTCTTCCTTGTCAGAGATTAGACAATGAAAGATCTGGGGTTTCCTGTTGATTTTCCCAGTTGTTCTCACAGCCCAAGACACATGGTTTGGCCATGATGTCATCTGACACGGATAGACATGCCACAGCCAGAAGCTGTCAAGCACGTCCTGGGTTATGATGGAGGGTGGGAGGGATGTGCAGTTTGAGGACTACGTGAGTAATGTTTTCCAGTAGGGTATTATCACCCGTCCCATCACTGATGGAGGGGATAGAATTGAACTCCTTAAAGTACTCAAAACCAGATTTTCTGTATTGCCCCCAAAGACCCTGATTTTCCAAGTTAAAATCCTGTATTTAGCAATCTTGTCTTTTGTCATGCTGGGAAGTATTTTCAGATCATCCAGTTGAATGTGGATGATGAATTTCAGTCATTTGTCTATAAATTCATTCAATCAATGGATCATTCAGTCATTTGGTCTGTGGTTGGTCATTTGGTCTCATTCCATTGGTCCATTGATTTTTCAGTCTTTCAGTCATTCAACAAACAGCTATTGCAGAACTCTGTATCAAGAGCTCTGTGGGTGTGGGGCATCCCACAATGATTAAAAAAAAAAAAAATCACAGGATCTTCTGCTGGGAAAGGCAGATGTTAAACAAGAAATTACAGCCAAAGGTGATGAATGAGGAGCATTGTGATAGGAAAAGCAAGGGCCCTGAGGGAAAGGATGGTCAGTTTGGCTGGATATTACAGTTCTCTGTCACCTAAAACATCAGATTCCCATGGCTTAACTTCCAGGGTATCTAAATAAATAACTCCAGACAGCCCTCCACTAGAATGAATTAGAGCTCATATTTGTGAAGCTTTTGATATGTGGTCAGGCCCTGAACTAAGTCTTTTACAAAGATAGTCATAGTTAATCCTTGCAATAACTATGGGTTAGGGACTCTCATGGAGAAGGAAATGGCAACCCACTCCAGTGTTCTTGCCTGGAGAATCCCAGGGACGGGGGAGCCTGGTGGGCTTCCGTCTATGGGGTCACACAGAGTCGGACACGACTGAAGTGACTTAGCAGCAGCAGCAGCAGCAGCAGCAGGGACTCTCAAGTATCCCCATTTCACAGATGAAGAAGCTGAGGCTCAAAGAGCATTAGCAACTTGTCTGTAGTTGCACAGAATGAAGTGGCAGAGCCAGAACTGAACCCTGTTCTCTCTGCTTCCAGAACACGTGGTGCTAACCACAGATGCTTTTTTTCTACTCGTGCCCAGTAACTGGGAATCCTGTAGCAAAGGGAGAGAACCCAAGGCAAAGAGGACCCTTCCTAACTTACTCCCAAAGAGCCAAGTGCTCTGCAGCGAGGCTGGCAACCCATGGGAATAAGAGCAAGGCCTTGGGATGACCAAGTCAGAGAACATCTTTGGGTGAGCTGTGTTCCTGCATCCCAGAGAGCCTGAGAAGTCTTTACGGGAAGCTGTTTGAAACAGCAGAAAGACCTTAGGCAATCCAGCCCAGAAATAAATCAATCTTATGCTCACACATGCATTTTAAATGTAGCTAGAGTAATACAAACTGAATTAAGGACCTGCTGCCCACATGACATCTTTATTTGGTTGTAAAACACTCTATTACACACACTCGCTTGCTTTTTCGATGGTCAGAAAAAGAAAGTGAGTCAGTCATTTCTGCAAAAATAAGTCCTGTGTTTCTAAAGAAAATAGTTTTCTTAGAGAACACAGCCTTCTTTCTATTTTTACCCCACTCCTATGTCCCCTCCTCCCATTCAGTAATGTGTATCTCCTGTCCAGATGTTAGATGACTTTGAACTAATTTGGAAGTCTTCATGTTTAATTTAGAAGTGATTCACATACACACTGAGTAGTATCTAAGTTTGGCCAGAGATAGTGATAGTTGTAGTGATGTGATTCAGGCTTGCCAGTGAGAGGTCAGCCTTCTGTCACTTGAGATGTGACTGAATTGCTATGGTGACTCAGCTTGAGTCTCTACAGCTGTGAACATAATGGTGAGCACGCTCAGCAGCTTCTTTTAGTGTCCGCCGCGTGGTTTGAGTTGATTCTCTGCTAATGGGCACATGTTCTCAATGGAGATGTGAGTGGGTCATGTTTGCTCATCTCTCTCTGTTCCTTTGGCTTGGTATCTGCAGTTACCACGGGCTTAGTTCATCCATCATCCCTTCCCCAAAGGGATTCTTTTACCTGATGTCTTACTGTCCTTAGACTGTGAGTGCTCAGTCATGTCCAACTCTTTGAGACCCCAGGGACTGTAGCCTGCCAGGCTCCTCTGACCATGGGATTTTCTAGGCAAGAATACTGGAGTGGATTGCCGTATCCTTCCACAGGGGATCTTCCCAGCCCAGGGATCAAACCTGTGTCTCCTGCATTGACAGATTCTTTACCACTGAGCTACCAGGGAAGCCACATCATTAGAGACTGCTTCATCATTAAAGAGGAATAAATTAGGAGTTGGGGATTAACAGATACACACTATTGTATATAAAAGAGATAAAGACCTTTGGTATAGCACCGTGAGCTATATGTAATATCTTGTAATAGCCTATAATGGAGAAGAATATGAAAAATAATATACATATGTAAATGGCCACCCACTCCAGTGTTCTTGCCTGGGAAATCCCATGGACAGAGAAGCCTATAGTCCATGGGGTCACAAGAGTCAGATACAATTTAGAAACTAAACAACAAATATATATATATACACACACACACATATTCACACACATGTTTATATGTATACACACACACATATACAACTGAATCACTTTGCTATACCACTGAAACTAACACATTATAAATCAGCTAAACTTTAATAAAAAAAAAAAGACAATTCCTTCCTTTCCAGAGTCACAAACAGTGATCATCAGAATCCAACTAGTCTGCCTAAATGCCATATAACTACAGTGGTACTGTCTCTGCTAGTGTGGTATTGTGACTGTCGCCACCATCTGCACTCCTGTTGGTACCAGCAGGTGACACTGTGTGACACTTACCGTGTTGCAGCCACTGGTTGGATTCTTTGTATGCTGTGTCTCTATTCATCCTTATACCATTCACATTCGGAGGGTGCTATCTGGATCCCTCTTCTGTTGAAGCAGCAAAGCGAAGGGTCAGATAAGCAAAGGAATTCACCTGAGTATTAACCTTGGGTAAATGGCAGAGGTATTTTGTAAACCCGATTAACTTGACACTGTGCTGTAACTACCTTGTCGGTGCTTTCTACCTTCCTGATCTTTTTCACCACCTCTTATCCAGTCACCTCTGTGCTGTTGTTTATGTGATACTGGTGGCTTGGCATCGCCATACTCAGAGGAACAAGGCAGCAAGAGCAGTAGAGTCATTTCCAGAGGTCACAACTTTTAACCTGCTGATACTTCAACTACAGTCTGCCTCATCCATCAGATAAAATTCCTGGAAGGAAAGTAGAAACCTGGATTAGCATGGATTCTGCAGGAAGAGCTTGTTGAGCCTCTCTGTTATGCTTTTCTTATCAATATCCAGGCAAGAGAGCCATTCTCAAAGTACTTTCTTTTTGCTTCATAGACTTTTTTCCCTTTATTACAGTTTTGTTTCCTCTCCTGAGGATTTTAGCTTGTTCTTTGTAGGAATAGTGTGCTGCTGCTACTGCTAAGTCACTTCAGTCGTGTCCGACTCTGTGTGACCCCATAGACAGAAGCCCACCAGGCTCCCCCGTCCCTGGGAGTCTCCAGGCAAGAACACTGGAGTGGGTTGCCATTTCCTTCTCCAATGTGTGAAAGTGAAAAGTGAAAGTGAAGTCGCTCAGTCGTGTCTGACCCTTAGCGACCCCACGGACTGCAGCCTACCAGGCTCCTCCATCTGTGGGATTTTCTAGGCAATAGTACTGGAGTGGCTTGCCATTGCCTTCTCCGAGGAATAGTCTAAGGGCATGTAAAAGGTTTTGTGCAAACTGTGTTTCCCCGGGTTGGTTGACTCTGATCTCCTCTCAGGAGGACCTGATGGTGTGTTTGGACACTGGAAAGCATTCCATGGTTTCTGATTTCAAGGTGGAGGGATTATTCCCACAGGCAAGAGTGGCTCCTGTTCTGGGGACTCCACCCTGGCTTCCTGGTCACCCAGTCCTTCTAGGCCAGATTTAGGTTCCTTGGGCCCCAGAATTCCCTGCTCGAAGGAGCCTAGTCCCATTTTCAGAGCAGAGCAGGTCTCTTCTCTGGGGCCATTCTCCTCAACGGAGAATGGTGGAGGGAACCAGGAGGTGGCTGTTTATGGGGTGTGGATCGAGTTTGAACATCTGCATATGTGTGAGTAAAGACAGCTTAGAGTGTGGGGTGGAAAAGGAAGATGGAAACATACAGGAGCCAGGGAATCTAAGAGTTTGGAATTCAAACCTAGCCTTCCAGGTTGTTTTAAAGACGTTTATCATCGTAGGAAGATAAACCATATTTTTACTGAGCAGTGTGTTATCTGGGTTTATAACTTCTGTATATTCAGACATAAAATATGTAAGCCTCTGCTGGTACCCTTTCCCCTGGGTTCCTCAAATATTAGGAATAGGCCTTTAGCTACCACTGGGGTGACCATTTGTTCTATTTTATCTGGGATAAAGGGGTTTCCCAGAATGCCGGATTGAAACTGCTAATGGAGAAAGACCTAGGCAAAAAGTGAGTTGATCTCTTGAGAAACTCACTATCTGTAATATACTGACTGTTCTTGGTTTATTTAACTAAACAAAACTCAAGACTCCTTCTTTTTGGGGCAAGGAAGAGCTTCTATTTACATTTTCATCATAATAGCACACCAGAAATTCCATTTAATGATAGACCTGTTCACAGAGTCAGGAGAAAATTAAAGGTCATTTAACCACAGGGAGGCCTCCTGTCTCCAGGCAGGATGCTGCCATTAGCCATGGCCTTATTAAAAGTGCCACCCAAATCAACAGCAAGTGTTCAGTGACCGCTAAAAGAAGAAATGTCATAAGAAGGAAATCAAAATAGGTTTTTTATATCTGGGATGGTCTTATTTTCTCCACGAACAAGGAGATTGGACTGGTTCCACCAACATTATTCCTACCCCATTTCTGACTGTGTTGTCTAAAATGACTCGATGCCAGAGAGAGCCTACAGGTAACCAAGGACTGTGGACATTTTGGGGTATTTGGCACCTGAAAGAAGACTAGATGGAAGCATCTTTAACCAGCCAACTCTCTAGGGAGTACTGAGAGGTAGACGAAGCTTGTCTTTACTCGAATTGCTGCTTCTACTTTTCAGAGTTCCTGGGAATAAGACTTTGTTTCATTTATTGAATGAGGCCAACAGGGATAGCTTTCCAAGCAAAAGGAACTGCAAGAGCCAAGGCTCTGCAGCAGGAACATACTTACTTGAAAATCTAAAAGCAGACGAGAAGGGTGGGCTGCCAGAGGGGAAATGCGGGGCGAGATGGGATCTTAGGGGCAGGGAGGGGCAAGGTCATCTATGAGCTAAGAGCCACAGTAAATGTTTCGGATTTTAACAAGGGTGATGGAAGCACAGCATGGTAGGCTGAATTGTGAGTCCCCCAAAGAGATCCTGGCCCTGGAATCTGTCACAGACAGAAACGGACTTTGCAGAGGTGGTGAAGTTAAGTATCTTCAGGTGGGATGATGACCCTGGATTGTCTGGGTGGGCCTTGAGTGCCACTGCACGTCTCCCTGAGAAGGTGGAGGCAGAGGGAGCATTGTCACAGGAGAAGAGAAGCAGTGTGGTCGATCAGGGAGTGGGTGGAGTGATGGAGTCACAAACCAGGGAGTGCCAACAGCCTGCTGAGGCTGGAAGAAACAATGAGCAGATTCTCCTCTGGAGTGTCCAGAGGGAGCCACAATGACTGCAGCCCAGGAACACCAGTTTGGACTTCCGGCCTTCAGAACTGTGGGGCAGGAAGGTTTTTCTGTAAACCACCGTGTTTATGGTGATTTGTTACAACACCCAAAGGGAGTGGATACAGGCACTGCTTAACTTTAGGCTGGAGTGTGATTTGATGGGTTTTGCATCTTTCGGTGACCACTTTGAGTGGTTTGTGGAGCAGAGAGCAGAGGCAGGCAGAAGTGGAAGCAGAGAGACCAGCTGGGAAGTTGTTGGCAGAGCTGTGATGCAGCAGTGGAGGTGGAGAGAGGTGGAACTTTCAAGATTTTATGCTCTGGAGGTTGAGTGATGAGACTTGCTGACAGATTGCCGTGCGGTGAAGCAGACTGTGAACAGGCTCATCGACAGCTGAATCTGAGTGTCGATGTGCTCTTTCTTCTGAGGAAAGCTTACGATTTTAAAAAGAAGCAGAAGGATCACCCAATGGTGGGATTTTAAGCTCTGGGTAACAGTACAGATGTGGAGAAAGTGCTTAGTGGGTTGTGGGCTTGGGAACTTGCCCTGCAGTCATTGTGTCACTTGATGTCGCTGACCTGCTCTGTTCATAAGCTGTCACCAGTCTTTTTCCAGAAATAGATGGGTTGCACATCAACCAATGACACCTTCCTTGTCATCTCAAAGGAAACTTTTGTGATGCTTCTGGGTGGGGGAGGCCTCTGAAAGATCTTGTCTGAATGCCACAGTGATGATGTCCTTATGACATTTCAGAGGTCCCCCATCCTGGTTCACATGCTGGCATGTGTCCAATTCACCTGGGAGGTTTCTCCATGTCACAGATTGGAGAGGTGAGGCTGCAGAGATTCTGGCCCCAGGCTGGGGTACCATCTAGGGCAGTGCTTCTCAGACTTGAAAGGTTCTGATTCGGCCAGTCTGAGGGCAGCCCGAGATTCTGCATCAGAGTTCCCAGGTGATGCTGACGCTGCTGGCCTCTGGACTACATTTGAAATAGCATGATGTAGGGGTCACTCTCAGATCCGTAAGCCCCACATGTTAAGGATGAGCCTGACTCCAGTTTGGATGTGAAGCTGCATGTACCAGAAACAAAGGTAGCTGGATGCATGATGAGCCCTCCTGTGCAAGGGCCCAGCTGTGACGGGGATGCTGCAGACCCTTCTCTTCTGTAAACCAGGGGCACTCGGTGTTCTCTCCTGCTGACCTCACAGAGACTTCCTGCCAAACCCAACAGGGATCAGCTTTCTAGACTGGACTGTGAGGCTGAGGTCTGCCAGGCTCACCCCTTCCAGAAGAGCCAGGGCCAGAGGACTGCCTCAGCCCAGTGGTGTCTGTCTTGCTTGGGGCCTCCTGAGGGCTGGCTTGCTGTCCTCAGCTTACTGTTTCTCACACACAGCCCTGGCCATGCTTCTTCCTTACTTCAGACCCTGCCCTGCTCACTGGTTTCCCCGTCAAGTTCCACTCCTGTCTCCAGCCTCTACAACCCCACCAGATATTAATCCCTCGCTTCCTATGTTCACTTCTTCTCTCTAGGCCTGAGGGGTCACAGTTTAACTCAGAAGCCATCCTCATACGATGGGGAAGGATATCTGTGGTGATAAGAGAGAGGAGCAGGATCTGGGCCTGAAGAGAGACAGTGCAAACTGGTGGTCAAGAGGGTAGGTTTATCTCAGTATAAATCCCAGCTTGGTTGTACCTCATCTGGGTGACTCTGGACATTGTCGGGGCCTCAGCTTTCCAATCAATAAAATGGGGGAAATAAACTTGATTCTCTGGGTTGTTGTTGTAAAGGGTCAATGAGCCAATGCACTTTTAAAATTAAAAGGCTTTGTTTTGCAAGGGGCACATTATAAGGGCCGTTCAGATTAGCCACTGCTGTTTGTCCTTCTCTCTTCTCTTCTAACCTGGCCATCATCGCCCCTCCTCTCCCGGCTCTTAGGATCTTAAGCCTTTAGTTGAGGTACAATCCTCAGCATGCCCTCCAGGTGAAATTCCAGAGGTAGGAAGAATTGATTGTATTCCAGAGACCATTTTTTTTTTTTTTAAATTGCCCCGTGGGTATGGTTTGGGGCTACCCCCTCCGCTGGGCTGGCTACAGCCCTTTAAAAGGAAACGAAGGGAAGTGCTGACAGTTCCGGCCATTAGTCCAGACTTGAAACAAACAGGAATCTCTGGGTCCAAACATTTCCCCTGTAAAGCTTTGTTTACCTTGGAAACCAACAGCAACACAATTAGGTTTCAGTATCAGCAACATGGAAAGGTTTGAGGTCAAGGACAGTGGAAGCCTTTAAAAATCTAGTGTCTGGGACCAGAGTTAATGCCTTCCTTCCTAGATGGGGAGGCAGAGACATTTCAGGGTTGCCCCATCATATTAAATAATGAGGAGTTGACATTAGGTTTGACGTGTGGTCCTCCCTAGACATTTGGAGGATTCTCTTTGAATCAGTGCAGTTGAGGCCCCAAGATGAGCGTTGGCTGGAGCCCTGCCTCCTCCACAGCCAGCCAGAGTAGCCATTGTCCATGGGCCACTGATGGAGAAGAAATAGAGGCTTTGGCTGGGGCTCATTCACCTACATGCATCACCAGATGCTCCTCAAGTACCTGGTACACATCAGTGGCTGGTGGAGAGGTGGTGTCACAGCTGTGAAGGAAACGCAGAAATCCTGGCTTCACGGAGCCTGCCTTCTGTTGTAGTTACGGTAATGTTTAAGTCTTAGAAAATATCTGTTTGCTTCATCCTGAGTTCAGAGACATCAAGGATTCTAGGACCTAGGTTTGGTTGGGAGAGCAAAATTATCTTGTCTATTGGTGCCTTATCTTTCTTAGGGTCTCTTGGGCTGTATCCCACAGGCCTACAAACCCTGTACTTGACCAACTTCAGGAGCAAAGAAAGGGCCCAGAGTCAGCAACAGAGGCATCCACAGTTTGATGGATGGGGGATCTTATGTGTCTGAAGCAAGGTCCAATAGTGACAGTACCGTGCGGTGGGGAACAAACAGGGTGTGGTTCCAGTCTTTGCTGTGGAGTCAGGGAGGGGAAGGTTACCAGTTACAAGGGGAATTGACGTCAGGTTGGTTCATAGGTTACCAAGAAAATGAGCAGAGAAGCATATCCCTCAGCATCCCTTTGTTAAGCCATCATGGTGGCTAACCTTAGACCAGTTACTAACCTGGGGCAGGTATGTAGGAATGTCAGTCAGGTGAGTCGGGTATAAGTGAAGCAAGCACTGGTCCAGCAGGCGATGTTCAGAGAGCAAGAGAATGGCCATCTTGAGTTGCATACTTCTATGATAATATTATGCTGTGAGCCTGCATTCCAGTCCTGAAAACTTCTGTCTTCAGTTTCAGAAAGTTTTTATTTCATCCTCTCTTCCTCCCCAAATTCCAGCTTCTGATCTGGTTCCACCAGAACATTCCTCAGCATCTTTGCTAAGAGGGGCTTAGCACAAAGTGTGTGTGTGTGTGTGTGTGTGTCTGTGTGTGTCTGTGTGTGTATGTCTGTGTGTGTGTATATATATATATTTTTAAGAGATGGGACCTTGCTGCCTTAGCACAAAGTGTGTGTGTGTGTGTGTGTGTGTGTGTGTGTGTCTGTGTATGTGTCTGTGTATATTTTTTAAGAGATGGGACCTTGCTGCCTTAGCACAAAGTGTGTGTGTGTGTGTGTCTGTGTGTGTTTTTTAAGAGATGGGAGCTTGCTGCCTTGCTGTGTAGACTATGAACCAGTTTCTTCTTTCACTGTGTTCTCTGCCTGTAAGCCCCGAGACTGAGATCTGCCACCTTATTCACCAGTGTCCTGATTTTTACTTCCACTAACCCTTCTGGGTTTGGGGGCTTTTATGGGCTTGACTACTATCATTTTCCCTGAAAGGGAAAGACTCCAGTAACATTTCTTCTCCTAGTCTCCCCATAAAGATACTGGCCTGGGATAGGCCTCCTTAATCTCCTCCACCCTCTGTTTACCTTCTTATCTGAAAATATGACTGGATTTGCAGATTAGCCAAAGGAAACAGAGACATGTTTTTAAGGCTGGCGACTTGCTTTTTAAGCCTGCCGGTATTTATAAAAGCTTAAATGACTTCTCTGTTCCTTGTGTTGTGTGGGAGGAAAAACTCTTACCTACAGCGGGCTGGGAGAGGGGTGTCAACAAGCTCCCCCAGCCCCCGCTCCAGCTCTTTCCTGCTGAAAGCCAGTTTTCTTTTTAACCCAATGTCCAGGCTGGGTAAAATCCTTTAAAAGGAGAGAGCCAGGGACTCAACTAAGAGAGGTCTTTCAGAAGGGAAAGTAGTGCAGGCAGGTCACAGCCCTTTAAAAGTGTTTTTACCAAAAAAAATGTCAGCTGAAGATTTGGAAGTAACTGGGTCTCGTCATCTACCGGACAAGAGCTGGTGGTGTTTAAAAGCATCAGGCTCAGTGGAGTGGAGAGGCTGCCTTGATTCACAGTCGGTGGAGCCGTGAGGCAGAGGGAGTTGGAGTGGAAGGAATTTTATTTTCTTTAGCTCACTTGAAGCTGTTTTCCAGCCACATGCACACCACAAGCGTGTGCCAACCACCACCCCACAGAGGGTGCCTGTGTGCTGGGTCCTCCCCACGTCCCCACTAGAAGGAGCCATTGCCATCCTTGCCATCGGTCCTCAGCGTCTCAGGATTGGACTAACAGTGACTCTGAGTTCACGAAACCTGCGAAAGCGTTCATAGTTTAACCATGAAGGGACCACTCATGGCCTGAGCTTGAGGAAGTGCAGACGCTAACTCACGCCTCAGCCCGGGAATCCCTCCTCCTGTCACCTGTGCCGCCCCTTGGAGACAACCTTTGCTTTGAGCCCCATTCCCACCACCCTGAGCTTTGTTTGTGCCTGGCTGAGGTCATCTGTATCGCGCCCTTCTCCTGGTGTATCCATAGTGATGGCCACAGCAGATCCCACTGGGGGAGTATCCGCGGCTGATTCTTTCACTCATATGCTCCTAGGCTCTGGGTGACGACCAGACTTCTGTCCTTGTTAACAGTGTGGCCTCTGAACATTCTGCTGCATCTCGGCTTTCCACAGTGGTTCTGTCCATTTACACACTTATCAGCAACGTAGGAGAGTCTCATTATTACTCTGTGAGCTGGGGTTTCTGGTAGCTACTGACGAAAAACCAAGCTATGTGTTTTTCACATGCAAACCTGGCTGTGCTGTGAGAACTTTTTAAACATTTTTTCTTTTTTTTATTGGAGTGGCGTTGCTTTACACAAACTTGGGCAAACTCTGGGAGTTAATGAGGGACAAGGAGACCTGGCGTGCCACAGTCCATGGGTCGCAGAGAGTCGGACACGACTGAGTGACTGAACAACAGAGTTGCTTTAGTGTTGTGTTAGTTTCTCCTGCACAGCAAAGTAAAGCAACTGTGTGTATACATATATTCCATCTCGTTTGGGTTGCCTTCTGGTTTAGGTCATGACAGAGCCCTGAGGGGAGTTCCCTGAGCCACACAGGGGGCCTCTACGTAGCATCAGTCGCATATGTGTGTGTGCGAGCCCCAGTCTCCGAATTCACCCCACTACCCCCACCCCTTTCATACGCCTACCTGTGTTCTCTTTGTCTGTGTCTCTGTTGCTGTTTACACAAGGAGAACTTGAGGTTACCTCTCATTTGACAGAAGGAGCTCACAGAGGCAGGACTCAGTCTTCCCGTGCACTGTCTCACCTGACCCCCTAACCTCCCCAACCTCCCCTTCACCATCCCCACACCCCACCCCTGCCACAGCTGCACTAGGCGAGAGGGATGCTCCTCTTCTGGCAGCTTCCCTACAAGCCTCGGACTCCCTCTGAGTGGCCAGACTGAGCTTCAGGTCCTGACCCAGTTCTTGTAGTCGGCACCACGGAATATGCCAGTAGATGAGACCTGGCTCCATCACGTGCCCTTGGAACTGAGAGTGGAGTTCTCTGCTCCCAGACTCTGGGAACCCAAGTGGGAGATGGTCATTACCCTCCAAGAAAATGAGAGTGGTGCTCCCAGAAGAGAGGAGCGATGCTAGGCAGGCAAAACCAAACCAAACCTAAAAGGTAAGTTTTTAGAAATAAAAATGGTTCCATTTATTATCATATGAGCTCAGGCAGGAAGCCCCTAACATGTCCATGTGGAAACCTCCTGTATGTCTCTCTGAGCTCACAAAGACCTGGGATTAACGAGGGGAAAAGAGTTCTAGAACCTGGCTCTTTGTGTTTCTTCCAGTTTATCTCTCTTATCTCCATTTTTGGATATTTTCAGGCTGGGGAAATGTGACCCTTTGGAATACATTTTTAATATTGTTTCTCATCCAAGAAGGCCCTTGCTTTTATAGCTGCTCATGCAAACCTACCGCTGTCATTGTTTTCATTCTTGCAATTGCCAAAGGTGAGTTCCAAAGACTGGGTCAGGACATTTGCGTGAGAGGGTAAAGTTCATCCCCAAAATATTTTTGAAGCTTCAGGGTTGCCATAGTTGCAGATGTTAGCAAGGTTACATGTCTCTAAGAGGTCTGGGGTGTCTCTTGTGGCTTTGAGAAATCTACATTCTTTAGAGAATTCTTTTCCCGACTGAAACCATTTCTCAATGGGCAGGGTTGGATCATAAAAAACAGACACCCACAACCCAAGGAACAGGCAACCTGATTAGGGACTCAGACTTGCAGTCAGACTTGTGTCCAAATCCTGGCTCTACCCCTTTTTAGCTGTGTGATCTTAGACAAGTTGCTTCATCTCTCTGAGCGTTACCGTTTCATCTGTCAAATGAGGATAACACTGGTGTTGAGAAGGCTAGATGAGACAGTGTATGTAAAACTTGGGTCAGGGAGAGAACAAACCCAGTTTTGTTCTTAAGAAGTTAATAGTAAAATTATTAATACAGTAGACAAGTCCCTATAGTGTGTTACAGCAGGAATGCCAGTGCTGGCTTCTAGCTCAGTCTGGATTCCAGCCCTGGCTATCCACTTAACAGCTGTGCGACCTTACCTCCATGAGTTTTATTTACCATTCTTGTTTGTAAAATGAGGGTGAGGGTACCACCTCACGGGATGAAGATGTGAGTTAAAGCGGTTTCAGTAAACCACTCGATGTGATGCCTGGTGTAAAGCAGGCGCTCAGCCAGCAGTGTTACCCTTCCCCTTTGCTTTCTGAGAAGCTAGAGCCGGCCCCTGTCCCTGCAGTGAGAGCGGGGTGGCTAATGTTGTTACAGCACAGACCAGCTGAATTCAGCGGGGTTGAGAAGAGGGAGCATTTGCAGCCTGTCTCAGACACTTCATTCCAGTGTGGAGAACTGCCAAATCCCCACCTTTGGGTACCCAGGGAGTTCTCATCATGTTGCTGCTGCTGCTGCTAAGTCACTTCAGTCGTGTCCGACTCTGTGTGACCCCATAGACGGAAGCCCACCAGGCTCCCCCTTCCCTGGGATTCTCCAGGCAAGAACACTGGAGTGGGTTGCCATTTCCTTCTCCAATTCTCATCATGTTACTTCCCCTTTTACAGGGTTTGACTGATAGAACAACGACCATTGCTGTGTGCATGGCACACATCATTCGAGACGTGGGGAAGCATGGTCCGATGACCAGGAGGAGCCTCAGCTGTTTGTGTGTGGCCTGGGTTGTCCCCTGGTAGCTAGCCTGTTACACATGCAGCCTGAGTGCAAAGAACTGTGTGGCATTTTACTGCCATGACCCCAGCTAGAGAATGCTTTGGGAACAATTAATTATGGTGTAAGAATCTGGGTGGGAGTGCTTGGCTTCCAGAGTGAATAATTCTCCGAAGACAAACCGTCCCAGGCTGCCTCCTGCCAAGAGAACACTGTTTCCCGTCCTGGCACTGCTGTAGCCAGGCTCGCTGAGCAGGAGTTGGATGACAGGCAGGTCCGATCAGAAGCAGGAATACACAGGGTGGATTTGCCTGGAGCTGGGAGACTTATAGATTCCCTTTGGGGGCCCTCGGCAGTGGGACATAGTGAGGATATACATTGATGCTTGTTACTGGTCACTTTTTTCTCTTCCTGACCTGCTGTCTCTTTTCTGTTTAAACTCATTCCTGTCTTCCCTTCCAATATGTTTCCAACTCTGCCTTCTGTGTCTTTCTTTCTCATCATCTGACCCAACAGTGTCTTGCAGGGCAGCCCTGCTCACAGTCAGCTTGAGAGAAGTGGAGAGCTCTCCATCTGCCCAACTGATCCCCTTAAATGTATTACCCAATGTCTCCTTGCAAGGGCCTGGAAGTCTTACTTGGCCATGTAACACTGGAATTTCAGAAGGTTCATGTCGTAGGGGAAATTGATTACCCAGAAGATTAGCGCCAAAATCCACTGATGCCCAAAGTGCTGTTCAGCTATTGCTGGATAACAAATAATACCAGAATTGTAGAACAATGAGTGTTTTGCTCATAGCTCTGTGCATTGACTTAGGTTGTGCTGGGTTGGCTGTGTTCCACAGGGCTTCATTCTGGGGCTAGGTGGAGGGGTCTGTGTGTCCCTGGGGGAACCCATTTCATGGGGATGGCAAATGTCAGTGGATAAGCACAACTGCACAAGCACATTTCAAGCTGCTACTTGTGTTGCATCTGCTAACATCCTGTTGGCCAAATCAAGTCACATGACCAAACCCAAAGAGAAGGGGAAGGGTCATACCATTTGCCTAACGTGGAGGAACTTCATGGCTGCATGGCAAGGGGCACAAAATGCAGGGAGGAGTGAAGAATTGGGGCTGATAATCCAGTCTGTGACTGCCAGTAACACCTGAGTGAATTAGGTAGCTTAGGCCAAGAAGAGCAGCAATGGGAGAGCCTGGCAGGTAGGTCTCATGCAGTTCCATGACGGAAGGTGAGAAGAACATAAATAAAGCCTGTCTGTCCTCTAGATATGGCAGAAATTTGCGGCCTGAAGACAGTGTGAGGCCATTGGATAACTAGGAGCAGCGGTTCTCAAACTGCAACATGTACCAGAATTAACCTGGAGAGTTTGTTCACATGGACCACTACGCTGTCCTTCCGGAATTTCTGGGAGTACAGGGTTTGTACTTTCAACAAATTTCTAGGTAATGCTCATGCTCTTCACTCAGGAACGACATTGTGAGAACCACTTCCCAAGGGATGTGGTTATGACTGCTGGTCTTTCCTCTCCCCTTGGATTCCACGCCAGTTCTGTTTCCTTCATGCCCATTCGTCTCCCTCTTGATTCTGTGCCCCCTTTCCTTACCAGAGTGCTGTTCAGTCCTTCTCCTTCTCCCTAACTCCTTGACGTGTGTCCCCCATTTCATTTCCCCTAGAAGACAGTAGAACCCAGAGTGTGTGGCTGGAGTGTGCCCACCACACACATCAGATCCAGCTTGGCAGCTGAGCCACAACCTCCCGGAGGAATACACCCCATGTTTTAGATGGAGATCACTGGTCACTACAGAGATAATAAATATCCCGAGGAGTATATGGGTCCCTTGGTTCCAGTTATGACAGTTTTTTGTGTTTTGCATCTGTGCTACATCATGTATTTGTACTTTCTCTTCAAAAATATGTGTTTGGTGCCTGGTGTCAGCCATCACAAGGCACTGACTGTAATGACTTCTGAGGGATGAAGATGGTCCCCATGGGACCGTAACACATGTGTCATGAAACTTACCCGGGATTTTGGGAGGTGGTTGGACCTCAACCCAACTCACGCTCCCAACCCAACTCACCAGCGCCATCATTAACTCCCAGCAAGCCCAACTCAACCTCCTGGGCTGAAGTGCATAGTGGCCAAGATGGCGGTTGCTCCAGCATGTCCTTCAGCTTCTGTCTGAGCAAGTCAGTGATCTAGAGATGTTTATGGCTGGTTCTCAGAGAAACAGAAAGATAGAAGAGGAGGCAGCTACTACACAGGAGCCTACACTTTGCACTCTTTTGTAACTGGGGCCTGGGTCATGCACAACAAAAAAGCTCTCTTTCTTTTTCCTGTAGACCTCAGGGTCTCAGTCTGCTATGTCCTTGGCCATAACACGCATCCTCCTTTGGGACTTTCTGGTTCCCAGGCCTGGCTGGGGGTTGAGCAATTCTCTTTCTTTCTCCTGCTGCTCCAGAACACATTCCCAAAGGGACATTAAAGTCAGTTTAGTGCTGACTACCAGAGGACATCACAGTCATGTTGGCCATTGGTTTATAGATTTTGTCTCTGAAATAGTAAATAAAAGCATCATGTTCTTTATTTTCTTGGTTGCAGGCCCTATAAATTCTGATTGCTTTCAGTTTGGCTTGAGTGCAGAAGGCACCTTCAGTGGAGGTGCCTTTGTTTCTGTAAATGACTGAATGACTTGAATCTTCTCAGTATTAGTTTTCTACTGCTGTGAAACCGTTTACCACAAATTCAGTTATTTAGGACAAGACAGTTGTTGATTACCTCAAAGTTACTGTGGGTTTGATGTCCCGGCACAGCTTAGCTGGTCCCCCACTCAGTCTTACCTGCCAGCCGTCCAGGAGTCAGCCAGGGCTGTAGGCTCATCAGCTCAACTGTGGAAAGAATCACCTCTGAGCTTCCTTGGGTAGTTGGCAGAGCCCATCTGCTGTGGTTGTAGCACCGAGATCCCTGTTTTTCCTCTGGCTGTCATTGGAGGACCACTCTCAGCTCCTGACCACTCTCAGGACCCTTTGCCACATGACCCTGACCATCATCTGTCTCTCAACGTGATGGCCAACAGCAGAGAGAAGACTTCTTTCACTCTGGTCGGCCAAGGTAAAGTCTCACATGATGCTGTGTAGGAGTGACAGCCCATCATACTTGCAGGTTTTGTTTTCATTGTGTATTTTTAGTTATTTGTTGAATGAATTTGTTGAATATCATTTTTTCTGTTTTTTTTTAAATTAATTTTTATTGGAGTATAGTTGCTTTACAATGTTGTGTTTCTGCTGTTCAGCAGAGTGAATCAGTTGTATGTATACATATATCCCCCCGTGTTTGGATTTCCTGTCCATTTAGGTCACCACAGAGCACTGAGTAGAGTTCCCTGTGCTGTACAGCAGGTTCTCATTAGTTACATATTTTACACATAGTATCAATGATGTGTGCATGTTAATCTCAGTCTTCGAGTGCATCCCATCCACCCCCATTCAACAAATACTGATGGAACACTTATCAGATCCTGGGCACTGTTTCAGGCACTGGGGAAACAGTTATGAACTTGACAGCGTCTCTGTTCTCATGCAGTTTTCATTTCAGTAGTGGAGAGAAACAACAAACAAAAACCTATAAGTAAGTGACAAGTGCTGTGAAGGAAATAAAATGTGGCTGAAACATGCCAGAGGAATACTTCAAATGCGGGCAATGAAGCAAGGTGTTATCCAGCAAGTGGTGTCTGAGTTGAGCCTTGAATGATGACAAGAAGCCACCCATATCATCATTTGGAGGAAAAAAAAAATTAAGGTAGGGAAAGAACAAGTGCAAAGGCCCTGTGGTTCAGAGGAACTTGACCTGTTTGAGGAGCTGAAAGGGAAAGCCCATTGACTGGAGCTGGAGGGACGTGAAGTTGAGGATATTGGCTGTGGGCTGATCTTGTGGGGTCTACAGGGGCACGAGAAAAGTTTGGATTTGATTCTTGTGTGATGGGCAGCCACTGGAGGGTTTCGATAGGGATGTCATGTACTGTAATTTATACCTGATGACGTTCAGTGTGGTTGCTTTAAAGAGAACAGAGTTTTGGGCAGCAGACATGGGAGACTGTAGGACCAGCCCATCTTGAGTCTACTGCAGTTTTCCAGGCAGTGAGACCATTAGCTTGGGCCGAGGTGGCAGCAGTGGACTTGGGAGAAGTGATGGGAGTTGGAATGTCTTTGAACTTGCTTCATTTACCTTTGAAATGTGCGAGTTGAACACACTCTGATCATTTAGTTGGTAAAGACATCAGTCCTCAAATTGAAGGTGATCAGTTTCTTCAGTTTCGTGAATGTTTGCACATTTCCCTGATGAGCTGAGGAGGTGATGGAGGTCTTTCCCATGCCTCACTCCAGCTGCCCCGTCAAAGTCTCCAGCATCCATTTTCAGCCACAGGAAGGCTTGCTCCAACATGGAGACTCACAAAGTAATTAGAACTTCACTGACTGAAGAATTCCACATGCTAGGCCCTTGTGCAAACTGACTTCTGCCCCTGTGGTGTGGCTGTGGGGCATCCATAAATATTTCCCCTCTGCTTCAAGGAAGAGAAGAGAAAGGGCCACTAAGTTCCCAGGGCAAAGAAGGGAAGCAGATTTTGTGCTGCAGCTTGAAGCCAGTGCTTCCTGTTAACGGAGAAACACAGTGTCCATTCATGGCCAAGG
The DNA here is from genome assembly GCF_049115385.1 of Moschus berezovskii. Lineage (NCBI taxonomy): Eukaryota > Metazoa > Chordata > Mammalia > Artiodactyla > Moschidae > Moschus > Moschus berezovskii. The sequence continues at coordinate 43,431,515 of NC_142483.1, read as the reverse complement.
ACTCAGAGTCTAGAGTGAGAATGTCTGGGTAAAGTCCCTGTTCTGCTGCATCACTTTGAACTACTTGCTTAGCTTCTCTCTGCCTTGGTTATCTCATCGGTAAAGTGAGAGTATAATAAAACCAACTTCATTGGATTTAACATATTCACATTTGTGAAGCACTGTTTCAGAGTAAAAGGAAATGCTATAAAGGTGTTAGCTAAATTAAAAACAAGTCAGATATTGCCATTGTCTTTAAGACCCTCAGGATACAGACCTATTAAAAATGCAAGGTAATTTTTCTTCCTTTAATGTAAATGTCATCATATTTATTATGGAAAAAAATGTGAGATTTGGTGTCAAATGGAATTGATTGAATCCCCAACCCTGCCATTTACAGACTGTGTGACCTTGGGTAAATAACTTCACTTCTTCAGAGCATTGTTTCCTTCACTGGAAAAAGAGAAAGGATAATTAGAGAGGTGTTCCAATAAATGGCTGATGATAAGCTCTTGGCTAATAAAGAGCTTCTATTTGTAGTTGGCTGATTACTTTGGAGTAAATGCATCCCGTGTAGTGGACCTGAAGCTGTCTGTGTGATGGCACGAAGAGCAGAAGTGGTAGGAAATGTACATGGTCTGCTCTTGGACCAGCATGTCTGCTCCTGCTTCTGAATGAAAGCACTGCCTGCCATTTAATGATTGCTTAACATGCGTGGACTTCCCTGGTGGCTCAGACGGTAAAGAATCTGCCTGTCGTGCGGGAGAACTGGGTTTGATCCTTGGGTCGGGAAGAACCCCTGGAGAAGGAAATGGCAATCTACTCCAGTATTCTTGCCTAGAGAATCCGTGTGGACAAAGGAGCCTGGCAGGCTGCAGTCCATGGAGTCGCAAAGACTTGGACATGACCAATTGACTAACACTAAAATGCATACAGATCAAAGCTGATATTAAGAGAATACTTCACTTAATCTTCACTTAATCTTCAAAGCAGCTTTATGATGAAGGCTTCACTATGATCTTTGTTTTACAATAGATTCCATCAAGGCATAGATGGGTAACTTGCTCAAGGTTGTACCCCTTGAGGGTACAACCCTCAAGTTTGTAAGGGTGCAAATTGCTCAGTTTAGTGTCTGGCCCCTGGGAAACACTCAAGAAGATATACATGTTTATATTAATTGCTTCTGTGACTGAGGGAGAAATACTTAATAGTCATTTCTATAATGTTCCATTGGTTTTCATAAAGTCACCCTGATTGTTATACTTCTAAAGGAACTATAAGTTCATTCTTTCCATTGACAATGAGAATATGAGGTACAAAGAACTACTTTCTTAATTATTTATTAATAGACAAAAGCTGAAGATTTAACTTTGCTGTATACTTGGTAGAAGGATTAGGGATGGAGAGAAGATGTGGATGTTTATTGAGTACCTACTAAGTGCTTGGTGCTTCACATGCATTAAATTGCCCTAGAGGTAGAAAGAATTATCCTTGCCCTGCATCCCATCCAACAGATGAAGATACTAGGCTCAGAGAAATGCCGTGACCTGCCCAGTTTTACATCATGATAAGTGTCTGTTTTGGGATTTGAACTCAAGAACATGAGCCAAACTTGGTTCTCTTTGCTGTACCATGCTGCTCATGCTTGGGCTCCCCTGTTGTGTGAACTTCAGTGAGACTGTTTAATAGAACTCAAGTTGGAACCCTGTGAAATAAGTAGAGCCTTGCCAGTTACAGAGCATCTTTTGGCAGCTGGCTCAGCCCTTCTCCCTCTGACCACCGTTAATAAGAGCAGTGGCTCAGCTAATGTCACCTCCAGTGGCTAGAAAAACACAGGGGCCCCGCTGTGGGCCTCTGACAGTGTTTACATGAAACTGTTCTATCCATGCCCCTGTGGTGCCCCAAGCTCTGGCTGCTTGTTGAGGGAAAATATCAGCTAGTGCTCCATTTCTGGTTTCCATCTGTACCCATTCCAAAAACAAGCGCTCCATTTTAGCTCATGACCAAGTCAACTTCGAGACTGCAGATCCACAATGCTACTTGTCATGACTCACGTTCATCTGTTTGCTTTAGGTCCAGAGCCAGTGTCCAGATCAGTCCTGAATTTAAGTTCTTATCTTCATGGCCAGAGGGCTGAGTGGATGAGATTACATAAGGAGTACCATTGGAAACATAGACAAAAATATTACTGCTGAAGTATCTGGGATTTTCTGACCCAACAAATTGAATGGGGAGGGTTATCTTTTTCCTGCTTAAAAGGGGTTACAGGCCTGTGTATTTTTCAAGCATGACAGGGAACCCTAGAATGTCCAAATGGAAAGGGTCTCCATTTCCCATATTCAATCATTCCATCGCTCATCAGATGTTATTTGAGCATCTTCTGTGTTTCAGAAACTGTTGGGTGTCCAGATTAAAAGGTGAATGTGGCATGATTCTCGTTAATATGAAGTTTCTGGTCTAGGTGGGGAGGAAGTTTCAGAAAACAGTCCCATAAATACATCTAAAATTGCCACTGTGAAAAAAATCGTATGAAAGGGAAGTACATGGTCCAGTGAAAGCCCTTAGTAAAGGGTCTTGACTCAAACTATGGGGGCCCTGGGCGGCTTCCCCAAAGAAGTGATATTTGACCATGGAAGATGGAAAATGATGGCTGAAATGGAGGGAAAACTCCAGGTAAGGGAACAGCACATGCATGGCCTGAAGGTTGAAGACAGCATGCTTGTCCAAGAGTAGAAGGAAGGGCAGAGTGGCTGGACCATTGAGATTAAGTGGGAAGGAGGGATAAGCTGAGACTGGGGAGCTGGGTGGGGAGGGACTTGTCTCGAGGTTAAGGATATCCCTCCATCCCCCAAGAACCAGGGGAGGCATTGGAGGTTCCCAAGCCCCGTGGAGATGTGATCGGTACCGACCTTTCAGCGGAGCGCCTGTGGACAGCAGTTGGAGGGAGGAATAGGCAGGTGCAGTGTAGGGAGGAGAGTTCAGGTGCGTCTTTTCAGGGGCAGAGAGAGCATGGGGAGAAGATGGCGGCCTGCCCTGAGACGGTGGTATTAGACGAAGGGGGAAATGAAGACATCCCATGCCCAGGAAATTCAGGGAGCAGGCTGACAGAACTTGAGATTTTTTTAAGGAAGGAGGGCAAGGGGAAGAGGGACCAGAAATAAATTCCAGATTTACAGTTTATGCGGATAGATGGCTGTTAATCTCCTTTACCAATGTGGGAACATGTGAACTTTTTTCCAGGTGTGTGGAGTTCATTTGATCTCTGGTGCCTCTGCCTTTTCTAAAACCTGCTTGAACATCTGGCAGTTCACGATTCACATATTGCTGAAGCCTGTCTTGGAGAATTTTGAGCATGACTTTACTAGCGTGTGAGATGAGTGCAATTGTGCGGTAGTTTGAGCATTGTTTGGCATTGCTTTTCTTTGGGATTGGAATGAAGACTGACCTTTTCCAGTCCTGTGCTGCACTCAATATGCCAGCAAGTTTTCCAAATTTGCTGGCATATTGAGTGCAGCACTTTCACAGCATCATCTTTCAAGATTTGAAATAGCTCAACTGGAATTCCATCACCACCACTAGCTTTGTTCGTAGTGATGCTTTCTAAGGCCCACTTGACTTCACATTCCAAGATGTCTGGCTCTAGGTCAGTGATCACGTTATCGTGACTATCTTGCTTGTGAAGATCTTTTTTGTACAGTTCTTCTGTGTATTCTTGCCACCTCTTCTTAATATCTTCTGCTTCTGTTAGGTCCCTACCATCTCTGTCCTTTATCGAGCCCATCTTTGCATGAAATTTTCCCTTGGAATCTCTAATTTTCTTGAAGAGGTCTCTTGTTTTTCCTATTCTGTTGTTTTCCTCTATTTCTTTGCATTGATCACTGAGGAAGTCTTTCTTATCTCTCCTTGCTATTCTTTGGAACTCTGCATTCAGATGCTTATATCTTTCCTTTTCTCCTTTGCTTTTCACTTCTCTTCTCTTCACAGCTATTTGTAAGGCCTCCTCAGACAGCCATTTTGCTTTTTTGCATTTCTTTTCCATGGGGATGGTCTTGGTCCCTGTCTCCTGTACAATGTCACGAACCTCCGTCCAGAGTTCATCAGGCACTCTATCTATCAGATCTAGTCCCTTAAATCTATTCCTCACTTCCACTGTATAATCATAAGGGATTTGATTGAGGTCATATCTGAATGGTCTAGTGGTTTTCCCTACTTTCTTCAATTTAAGTCTGAATTTGACAATAAGGAGTTCATGATCTGAGCCACAGTCAGCTCCTGGTCTTGTTTTTGCTAACTGTATACAGCTTCTCCATCTTTGGCTGCAAAGAATATAATCAATCTAATTTCGGTGTTGACCAGCTGGTGATGTCCACGTGTAGAGTCTTCTCTTGTGTTGTTGGAAGAGGGTGTTTGCTATGACCAGTGCGTTCTCTTGACAAAACTCTATTAGCCTTTGCCCTGCTTCATTCCGTGCTCCAAGGCCAAATTTGCCTGTTACTCCAGGTGTTTCTTGACTTCCTACTTTTGCATTCCAGTCCCCTATAATGAAAAGGACATCTTTTTTGGGTGTTAGTTCTAAAAGGTCTTGTAGGTCTTCATAGAACTGTTCAACTTCGGCTTCTTCAGCGTTACTGGTTGGGGCATAGGCCTGGATTACTGTAATATTGAATGGTTTGCCTTGGAAACGAACAGAAATCATTCTGTCGTTTTTAAGATTGCATCCAAGTACTGCATTTCGGACTCTTTTGTTGACCATGATGCTACTCCATTTCTTCTAAGGGATTCCAGCCCACAGTAGTAGATATAATGGTCATCCGAGTTAAATTCACCCATTCCAGTCCATTTTAGTTCACTGATTCCTAGAATGTCGACGTTCACTCTTGCCATCTCCCGTTTGACCACTTCCAACTTGCCTTGATTCATGGACCTAACATTCCAGGTTCCTATGCAATATTGCTCTTTACAGCACCAGACCTTGCTTCTATCATCGGTCACATCCACACCTGGGTATTGGTTTTGCTTTTGCTCCATCCCTTCATTCCTTCTAGAGTTACTTCTCCACTGATCTCCAGTAGCATACTGGGCACCTACCGACCTGGGGAATTTCTCATTCAGTATCCTATCATTTTGCCCTTTGATATTGTTCATGGGGTTCTCAAGGCAAGTATACTGAAGTGGTTTGCCATTCCCTTCTCCAGTGGACCACATTCGGCTGTGGTCCATGTGATCAGATCAACTAGTTTCCTGTGATTATGATTTCAGTGTGTCTGCCCGCTGATGCCCCCTCGCAATACCTACCGTCTTATTTGGATTTCTCTTACCTTGGTGGTTGAAAATCTCTTCACAGCCACTCCAGCAAAGTGCAGCCGCTGTACCTTACCTTGGACGAGGGGTATCACCTCAAGGCCGCCCCTTCTGACCTTGAACGTGGAGTAGATCCTCTTGGCCCTCCTGCGCCTGCGCAGCCACCCCCTGTTGGATGTGGGGCAGCTCCTCTCAGCCGCTGGGCCTGGCCTCAGGCGTGGGGTAGCTCCTCTCGGCTGTGCCTCTTTGCCTGGTCGGTTGTGCCGGGCCGGCGTCTCTCGCGTCTGCGCCCCCGGGGCCGGCGTCTCTCGCGTCTGCTGGATCATGGAGAAACCAAGAGAGTTCCAGAAAAACATCTATTTCTGCTTCATTGACTATGCCAAAGCCTTTGACTGTGTGGATCACAATAAACTGTGGAACATTCTGAAAGAGATGGGAATCCCAGACCACCTGACCTGCCTCTTGAGAAACCTGTATGCAGGTCAGGAAGCAACAGTCAGAACTGTACATGGAACAACCGACTGGTTCCAAATAGGAAAAGGGGTACGTCAAGGCTGTATATTGTCACCTTGCTTATTTAACTTCTATGCGGAGTACATCATGAGGAACGCTGGGCTGGAAGAAGCACAAGCTGGAATCAAGATTGCCGGGAGAAATATCAATAACCTCAGATATGCAGATGACACTACCCTTATGGCAGAAAGTGAAGAGGAACTCAAAAGCCTGTTGATGAAAGTGAAAGAGGAGAGTGAAAAGGTTGGCTTGAGGCTCAACATTCAGAAAACAAAGATCATGGCATCTGGTCCCATCACTTCATGGGAAATAGATGGGGAAACAGTGGAAACAGTGTCAGACTTTATTTTTTTGGGCTCCAAAATCACTTGAACGTAGAGTAGATCCTCTCGGCCCTCTTGTGCCCGCGCAGCCACCCCCTGTTGGATGTGGGGCAGCTCCTCTCAGCCGCTGGGCCTGGCCTCAGGCATGGGGTAGCTCCTCTCGGCTGTGCCTCTTTGCCTGGTTGGTTGCGCTGATTGCAGCCATGAAATCAAAAGACACTTACTCCTTGGAAGGAAAGTTATGACCAACCCTGATAATATATTAAAAAGCAGAGACATTACTTTGCCAACAAAGGTCCGTCTAGTCAAGGCTATGGTTTTTCCCGTGGTCATGTATGGATGTGAGAGTTGGGCAGTGAAGAAAGCTGATTGCCGAAGAATTGATGCTTTTGAACTGTGGTGTTGGAGAAGACTCTTGAGAGTCCCTTGTACCGCAAGGAGATCCAACCAGTCCATTCTAAGGGAGATCGATCCTGGGTGTTCATTGGAAGGACTGATGCTAAAGCTGAAACTGCAATACTTTGGCCATCTCATGCGATGAGTTGACTCACTGGAAAAGACTCTGATGCTGGGAAAGGTTGGGGGCAGGAGGAGAAGGGGACGACCGAGAATGAGATGGCTGGATGGCATCACCGTGGACATGAGTTTGAGTGAACTCCGGGAGTTGGTGATGGATAGGGAGGCCTGGCGTGCTGTGATTCATGGGGTCGCGGAGAGTCGGACACGACTGAGCGACTGAACTGAACTGAACTGAACTGGAGTTCATTAGTCAGTTTAGGCTGAGGTGTGTGAAGGTAACAAATGACCCCAAAATCTCAGTGGCTTGCAAAAACGGAGGTGTATTTCTTGCTTGGGCTCGTTGGCCTCAGTGGTCAGCTGCATTTCCATGGCATGTCCTCTTTGGGACCCTGGGTGGTAGGACAGAGGCTGTTCACAGGACCGAGGGAAAAAAAGGCAAAACCAGTGTTCTTAAAGCTTTGGAGATGACACACCCCATGTCTTAGTTTTCAGACGACAAAGCAGGTCACATAGCCATGCGTGAGCATATAATCCTCCTACAGGCAGGGGTAGATAATAAATATTTGAACAGTATAAAAATCTTCAGACGGCAAATTTAAATTTCAGCTTCATCATCTGTAAAACCTGGATGATGATGGTATTTACTTCATAGGATTCTTGTGATGATTGAATGAGTTAATGCAGGGAGAGTGCTTGGAGAATGCACACAGCATACATCCATGTCTCAGACAGGAGAAGGAATCTGCCTTGGAGTCCTGTTTTTGTATAGACCCACTCCACCTCTCTCCCAGCTATGTGGTAAAAGTTAACTTCCACCCGAGAAACAACACACTGAGCATATGGTACGTGCTGAGCTGAGATTCGGACAGCAACACTTCTGGAAGGACTTTGTGGGATAATGGGGCAAAAGCGTGTGCCAACAAGTGTAAAAGCCAGGGATCATGGAGCAATGCTAAGAGTGGTCAGCTCCGGGACTTCCATTTCTTCTTTGGATGAGGAAACACGTCTGAAATTCCCAGGGTGTCTCTGAGATGGTGGTTCTTGACCTAGGTCTTGAAGCCTTAAATAGTTCGTCAGATGGGCAGTGTGGAAAGGGCGTGGCGGGAAGAGGGAATGGTACATGCACTCACAGAGCCAGAGCTGCCTCGTGTGTTTATAAACTCTATACCGTGAGTGAGGAGCATCTGTACCTGTCACTCCCTGGCCTGGGCTTCACCACGATTGCCTGGGTGTCAGGGTGTTTCTGATGATCTGACTTCAACCTTTCAGCTAGCTGCCGGGCTCTTACTTTGTTCAGTGAATATTTCAGGGCGGGGTGAGGAGAGGGAGTTAACTTCAGTTGGAGAACTGTTTTTTTTTTTTTTTAATATTTATTTGGTTGCGCCAGGTCTTAATTATGGCATGTGAGATCTAGCTCCCTGATTGGGGATTGAACCCAGGGCCCCCTCCATTGGGAACATGGAATCTTTGGCACTGGACCACCAGGGAAGTCCTTGGAGAATAGTTTTGGCATCAAGAGGGGAAAGAGACAGTTGACAGTTGTCATAGGGAAAGGAATTTTGAGAAAATATTTTTTAAGGGACATTTGGTGAAATGATGCATGGTCTTAATTCCCCTTTTGGGCCTTCTTGCCACAGACCTGCATAAAATTCTGCTTTATGGTCTGACTGGTACAGGTCATGGATTTGTGCATATGGGTGCATAAGCACATGTGTGTTTGAGAGAAGGTGATATGTTGACCTTGACTGCATTGCCATCGTGAGCTTGCTGTGAAAGTCCAGGTACATTTGGGTCCCAGATAAACAGCTTGGTATTGTTAGAGCTCCAGAAAAACATCTACTTCTGCTTTATTAACTATGCCAAAGCCTTTGACTTTGTGGATCACAATAAACTGTGGAACATTCTGAAAGAGATGGGAATACCAGACCACCTGACCTGTCTCTTGAGAAACCTGTATGCAGGTCAGGAAGCAACAGTTAGAACTGGACATGGAACAACAGACTGGTTCCAAATAGGAAAAGGAGTACGTCAACGCTGTTTATTGTCACCCTGCTTATTTAACTTCTATGCAGAGTACATCATGAGGAACGCTGGGCTGGAAGAAGCACCAGCTGGAATCAAGATTGCCAGGAGAAATATCAATAACCTCAGATATGCAGATGACACCACCCTTATGGCAGAAAGTGAAGAGGAACTCAAAAGCCTCTTGATGAAAGTGAAAGAGGAGAGTGACAAAGTTGGCTTGAAGTTCAACATTCAGAAAACTAAGATCATGGTATCTGGTCCCATTACTTCATGGGAAATGGATGGGGAAACAGTGGAAACAGTGTCAGACTTTACTTTTTTGGGCTCCAAAATCACTGCAGATGGTGATTGCAGCCATGAAATTAAAAGACGTTTACTCCTTGGAAGGAAAGTTATGACCAACTTAGATAGCATATTAAAAAGCAGAGATATTACTTTCCCAACAAAGGTCCGTCTAGTCAAGGCTGTGGTTTTTCCAGTGGTCATGTGTGGATGTGAGATTTGGACTGTGAAGAAAGCTGACCGCCGAAGAATTGATGCTTTTGAACTGTGGTGCTGGAGAAGACTCTTGAGAGTCCCTTGGACTGCAAGGAGATCCAACCAGTCCATTCTAAAGGAGACCAGTCCTGGGTGTTCATTGGAAGGACTGATGCTAAAGCTGAAACTCCAATACTTTGGCCACCTCATGCGACGAGTTGACTTACTGGAAAAGACTCTGATGCTGGGAGGGATTGGGGGCAGGAGGAGAAGGGGACGACAGAGGATGAGATGGCTGGATGGCATCACCGACTCAATGGACATGAGTTTGAGTGAACTCCAGGAGTTGGTGATGGACAGGGAGGCCTGGCGTGCTGTGATTCATGGGGTCACTAAGAGTCAGACACGACTGAGTGACTGAACTGAACTGAAAGTAAAATAGAGGCACTGGTAGGGTATGAACATGTAGAAGCAGACAGGGTCAGTTGTACTCAGGGTACAGGGTACTGAGTATCAAGCTAATATCTTGGACTCTAGCACTCAGAAGTGAAACCTAGTTACAGGTACACAGGATTGATGTTGTATGGGGGACTAGAGAAAGACTACAGGCGCTTGGTAAAGATATGTCCTCATATGCCCTCATGAGAGTCTGCCAAGACTGGTGTGATTGTGGAGTGAGAGAAAAAAGGGGAGAATTCAGTTCAGTTTCAAGATAAACAGTATTTTTTTTTTAAGCCAAACCTACCATATCTCTATGTAGTGTTGCCATGGAAAGAGCTATTTTCATCGAATGTGAGAGCAGGAAGCCACATAAGACACAGAGCAATGGCTAGAATGTAGGCTTGAAGTATCCCTGGATTGCCCTAACTTAGTAGCATTTTTAGAGAGGGCAGTTTCTTCATGTTTATATGACAGGAATGAGAAAAATGAAAGGTCTCAATGACCTATTCCTTCCATTTTCCCACTGAATGAGAAAACATGCCTAAAATTCATGGAACAGATATTCCAAATAAATGACGACTTGCTGAATGAAGAATGGTTTCCAGATGGCACGTCTGGGACCACATGTCCATCACCACCTCCCCCTCCCAATACCAGTACCATCTTGGAACGATGTAGCGGATCTTGTTGCTCTCCTGCTAAACGTCTGCATCGAAGCTGTCCAGGCAGTGGCGGTTGACTTTTTAAGGGGCATATTATGCTTCAGTGAAATCTGGAAGGCCATAGTGGGGACATACAGATCTTTCCAAGAAAAATATGTTTTAAAAAAGAAGCACATTCATAATGTTGGATGAAAGGAAAGCGGAGTCAGAACTTGGAATGAGATTCTGGAGCCACCTTAGGGGTCTGAAAAAATGATGGGTGCCACATTGAGTAGTGAAGTTAGGGACCAGGACAGGAATTTTCAGAGTCTGGGGGATGGGAATTGAAGGCTCCTGTCAAGCACACCATAAACCAGGGAAACAAATCATATTTTGTTAGCACGTCTGGCTTCTCTGTGACCCTGTGGTCAGGATCTTAAAGTTGACAGAGCCCTTGAGGCTAGACAAGGGAAGGATTTGCAATTTGAGGCAGCAAAAGGCTAGGACATTAGGTCTTGTGTTTTTTTGGACAATTTTGGCAGTGGGGAGGGGTAACAGACCTCTGCTTGAGAAGTGGATGTGAAGATGCATCCATTTCAGAGAGAGATGAGGCCCAGATAACAACCAACCCAATGTCATTTCCTGCTCCTTCTGTGTGATCACCCTGATAAACAGGGGTTAGGAGGGCAGAGTGCAAACACTAGACTTTTGACTGAAAACAGTTCTGTCTGCTGTGAGAATGTGGGGCAAGATTACTTTCTTATGGCTGGCAGCCTTTCTTCTTAATGTTTTGCTCAAGGCATGGGTCATATGGGTTTGCCTTCTCTGGAGAGCTGATGATCAAGGAGTACAGAAGCCCCTCCAATGCCCGGGTCAGGTTGGAATGGCAACCGATTAATTTGCAAAATGCAGAACATTTACTGAGCACCTACTGTGTTTGAGGCAAAATGCAAGACTTTAGAAAACAAAGAGAAACTGCATATCTTTCTCCCCTTGAAGAATTTACAACACATCCACAGATCTGTGTGATTAATGCTGGAATCCCAGAAGAGTTGAGTGAGATGCTGGGGCTGGACCTTTCATTTTCTGTGTGCTTGATCCCATGTAACTCTCCCAGGAATTCTGTTAGTTGATGCTATCCTGACCATTGCTGTTCAGATGAAGAAACTGAGGCCCAGAGAAATGAGCCGTTTTCCTGAGCATCTGTAGCTGTAAGGTGGGGAGCCAAGATTCATGAGATTGTCCAGGATGTGGAGGCAGAGGAGCGAGGAGTCAGCCATGGTCCCTGTCTGGGCAAAATGTCTAAGGGATGCCAGTGATAATCGATTCATCTTTCACCAGTGCCAGCTGCTGGTGGAGGCACTGGCCACATAATGATGACCAGAACGGGAGAGTACTCTGTCGTATCCTTAAGCCAGTAGACCACAGACATATCAGCTACTGAGATGCTGAGAATTCACATCACATCGGGAAATTGGTCCTGTGGTCAGGCCTCTGTGATGAAGTAACATTTAGGTTGAGGTCTGAAGACCAGTGGCATCCCTGGTGGCTCAGTGGTAAAGAACCCTGCCAATGCAGGAGATGTGGGTTCGATCCCTGGGTCAGGAAGATCCCCTGGAGGAGGAAACGACATCCCACTCTAGTATTCTGGCCTGGGAAATCCCATGGACAGAGGAACCTGGCGGGCTACAGTCCATAGGGTCACAAAGAACTGGACACGACTTAGTAACTAAACAGCTGAAGACCAAGTATGAGCCAGCTGCACAGAGATCCTGGGGAGGGGCCACTGGAAGGGGGAGCAGTCAGTAAGGGCAGAGATCCCTTAGTGGGAAAATTGGGTCAGAGAATCCGTCCCAACCAATATGTCGCAGTGTGTGCTTGCTTTTGTCATGTGACCACCTGATGATGTTTGACGCCTAGCAGAGGCTCATGCAGGATGGCTCCAGTTTGGAAATTCTTCTGAAATTAGTGCATTGACTGTGGGTTCTGAGTTGCATAAAACCTGCTCACGTGTGTTATGTGTTCAGTCATGTGTTTCATCCAACTCCGTCTCCAAGGAGACAACCAGCTCAGATGATTCCTTAGGCCATGTGCTGTTTAAATGTGCCTGCTGGGTTGGTTCTGCCCTTGCCCTGTCCCCATTCTCTCCCCTCCGAACAAATCTTCCAGTGATTAAATTGCCACATTTTAACCAAATGGCATCAATTACACTCCCCGCTCTGTTTTCACTGTGGCCATGAAAAGCAAACTTCATTAATAATCTCCTGGGTGTTCCCGTTCTAAACCTAGGCTAAATGAGGTTTCTACCACTGAGATCATTTGAAGACTGCCAGTTTCCGTTAATTAAACATGAACTTCTTTTCCCAACCACCTACCCCACTCTTGGTTTGGAATGATTCTTGAAAGTCATTTTTGTTGTTCAGCCCAGAGAGGAGAAACTATTGAAATGCACAGACTGGCCTCTTGGTTCCTACCTGCCTGGGAAAAAATTAGGTGGAAGCTGTGAGGAACGTTGGAAAATGCCAAAGGGAGGCAGTAATGTGACCCAGGCCTGGTGGATATGTGACTGGAACTGACTAACCGGCCTCCCTGTGGACAAAGAAGTGGATCGGGGTAATACCTGGTCTGAGGCAGGCCACTGAGCATCAGATCAGGGACTTGGGCTGGAAGACTGGGGAAGACGATGTCCTTTCTCCTGGGGTTGTTGAACTGGGAGCACTTGGGCCTGCAGCTGCCTTTGACCATCTCATGAAAAGCGGAGTCCAGAGATGAACTGAGACAGGTTCCTGAAAATATTATTTGAATACCTGGGTACAATACAGCCATGTCTCAAAGCCAGTACAATGTCAGACTTCTCAATGATGGGAGCCAGTAAATATACTTAATCTTCTCCGAGACTATTTTAAATGGGTGCCTATTGCTTCAGACTCAAAGGGTTATGTTGAAGACGTGACCACAGTGGCTCTGCTGCTTCACCTTTGGTGACCGTCTTGATTTGCTTGTTCCTTTTCCTCACTCAGGAAGCATTTATGGAGCTCTTGCCATATGCCAGGGGCATGACCACTGCAGCAGACCATGACCTATATCTGTTCCTCGCCTGCCCCCACCTTTCCTGGCTGGCAGAGTCCCTAATAATTCACTCCTGCCCTTTTCCATAGAGCTGTGCACCAGGCACAGTGACACTTTCTTCATTCCCCATAATGGATCTAGTCCAAGCAATTCTCTTTTTAAAAAGAAAAAATTTTTTATTTGTGCCTAATTGTAAGGGTCTTGTGACCAATTTCTGGCTAATGAAATATGAAGGGAAATAGTAATGGAGAGGGGGCACTTTGAACAGTAACAGTAGGGCAGGAAAAGTTCCTTTTCTTGTGGTGAATCATATTTCCATGTGAGACAGTGCAAGGTATAGTGAGACCATGGCAGAGCAAAAAGTTGATTGCGAAAATGTGGCCCAGGATGCCACCACTGAGCTACTGAAGTGACTCTGGGTCCTCTGCACTCCCTGATGGGGGGAGTAATGAGTGGCTTTATTGTTGAAGATGTTGGATTGTGTCGTCTGTTGCTCACAATCAAAAGGATTCTAATAGGTACAGATGCTCATGAACGGTGAGGCATGAATTGACAGCAGTGTGCCTCATAGAGAGGTTATCTGATCCAGCAGATGGTCCTGTGGACAGTGAGGGCACTATGTTCTTTCTTTTTAAAATTTTTCTTTGTTGAAATATAATTGATTTACAGTGTTGTGTTGGTTTCAGGTGCACAGCAAACTGACTCAGTTTTATATATATATATGTTAATATGTATATATATGTGTGTGTGTATCTATTCTTTTTTCAATGCTTTTCTATTACAGGTTATTGCAAGACATTGAGTATAGTTCCCAGTTTTATACGTTAGGTCCTTATTGGTCATCTATTCTAGATACATAGTTGTGTATATATTTTAATCCCAAACTCCCAATTTATCCCTGCCCCCCTTTCTCGTTTGGTAAACATAAGTTTGTTCTCTATGTCTGTGAGTCTATTCCTGTTTTGTAAATAATTTCACTTGTATCATTCTTTTTGTTGATTCCACATATAAGCGATATCATGATATTTGTCTTTATCTAGCTTACTTCACATAGAATGATAATCTCTAGGTCCATTCATGTTGCTGCAAATGGCATTATTTCATTCTTTTTAATGGCTGAGTAATATTTCATTGTATACGTGTGTGTGTGTGTGTGTGTACACGCAGATACCCCACATCTTTATTCGTTCATCTGTAGACAGGTTGCTTCCGAGTCTTGGCTGTTGCATATAGTGCTGCTATGAACATAGGGGTGCATCTATCTTTTTTTTTTTAATTAATTTTTTTTTTAATTTTACAATATTATATTGGTTAGTTTTGCCCTACATTGACATGAATTCGCCCCAGGTGTACATGAGTTCCCCCTCCTGAATCCCCCTCTCACCTCCCTCCTCCCTTTATCTTTTCGATTTATAGTTTTCTGCAGATATTTGATCTGGAGTATGATTGCTAGATCATGTGGTAACTCTACTTTTAGTTTTTTAAGGAGCTTCTGTGCTGTTCTCCATAGTGGCTATACCAAATTACATTCCCACCAACTGTTTAGGTGTCTTCAGCATTTATTATTTGTAGACTTTTTGATGATGGCTATTCTGACTGCTGTGTAGTGATGGAGAACGAAATGGCAACCCTCTGCAGTATTCTTCCCTGGAATTCCATGGACAGAAGAGCCTGGTGGGCTATAGTCTGTGGAGTTGCAAAGAGTCGGCCATGACTTGGGTGACTGAGCACATTCTGACTTCTGTGTGGTGATACCTCATTGTAGTTTTGATTTCCATTTCTCTAGTAATCAGTGATGTTCACTATCTTTTTATGTGCCTGTTGGCCATCTGTGTCTTTGGAGAAATGTCTGTTTAGATCTTCTGGAGGGCACCATGTTCTGTGTCTGGTTTTTCATTATGTGAGCTTGGATACCTGGGAGACTGGGGCCAGGGGACTGACTTCCTGGTGATGACCAGATTCACTTAAGATCCATCAGGTATTTAAAAGAATTGGAGAGTCAGTTTATTAATGTACATTTGAAACTTAACTCCCATCTGAACATTCTCTCCCATAGACAAATCTTTATTAGAAGCCAGTGATAACTGGAGAGTAGCTGACTGAGCTTGGAGGTGGAGCCACAACCAGGAGGCTTAGTTCTCTATTGCATGACTGTAATGACGCTTGTCACCCAGCTGCCACGACTGAGGCCTCTGTTGCCACCGTCTGTCCAACCTGGTCTTGCAGTTCCCTATTCCTGCCTCCCACTCTGTTTCCTCCAGACATGCCACTGTTTCTGTATAGGACAGTTTCCATAGCCAGCTTCACTCACCTGGCAGACTTCTGTTTGTCCTTCAGATAGCAGCTTGGTGTCAGCTCCTCCAGGAAGCCTTCCTTGACTATATTCTCCCTCCTTCTAGTCTATATCAGTCTCCTCCCAGATTGCTATAGTTCCTTTGTGTTAACCTAAATGTTTCATTTCTCCTGTTGAATTCTAATTTTCTATTGATTTTCTGTCTACTGCTCAAGTGTGAGCTCCTGAGAAGGCAGGGACCATGTTAGTCTTGGTTCCCATTGTATCCCCATTTCCTTTGGCTTTGCTGGGCACTTCATGTGATCAGTACATGTTTGTTGAATAAACAATGAGTGAGTGAATAATTGTGAGGATATTTCCAGAGCCAGTCCCATCCCCATTCTCACTTGGGGTACTGGCAGTGGCCTCTTATGACTGTTTTTTGATGGATTAGTCCTTCTGTAGTTACTTAAATTCCCTTAGCTGGTTAATTTCAGCTACTCCCAGTCAGTCCGGGAGTCCTGCTTTGGATTCAAACTTGTGTTTTAAGAGCGCTCCTCTGTCATTTACTTGTGATCTTGAGAGATGTTCTTAATGCCCAAGAACTATAGTTTCACATCTGTAAAATGGGGCTGATGGCAATACTCTGTCTTATAAGTTATGGTGAGAATTAAATGGAAAAAATGCCTATGAAATGCTTTCCACAGCATCTAAAATACACTAGATGCTCAATTTAATTCTCAGTCATTATTATGAAGCTTGGTGGCCCTCCTTTGAACTTGGGCTGGAAAGGGAGTGTTTCTCCTAGGATTATTGACCACTGACATTCTCTGCCCTTCATAACAGAGGAAGACAAAACTAAGGACTTCCACCTAGCATTTCCAATGATTGCATTTGTCCATAAATGTTTTAAAAAAAACAACAAAACACAATGTAAGAATGTTTGAGTTTGGCCCAAGAATGTATGTTATGTTCTTTAAAAAGGAAATGTCAACAGAGTGTTGGGTGACAACCAGTCTCATGCAGATCCTTCCAACAACTCGAAGAGGGCATTCCATGGAAAATAGTTCCAGAGGGCCTTCTCCGAGGGAAGTTAGTTCTAAGTCAGAGGACAAGGGGTCAGATCATGAGATGGAGTGAGACTTCTGGAATGAGCCTCCGTAATAGTCAACAGGACCTAGCCACTCCCTCTGGAGCACCGTGTGGGGGCTGTCTGGCCTGGCAGGGGCGCTCCAATGGTGAGAGACACATATGCATGGTCCAAACTCTGCCACCTCCTTGCACAGGCTGACGTCTCCAAGTCTCAGTTTTCCCATCTGTAAAATGGGCATAAGGATAGGTAGGTACCTAATGAGAGATGTTGGGAGTGGAGCAGCGTCAGAGCTTTTTCTTGTTCCTCTGTCACCTCCCTTTCTCTGGAGCCAGACCAGAGAGGTGCCAAGAGTGTCAGGGAGCGAGGGCAACAGTGACACTTGGGTACTGGACCTGACTCCGAGCCTGGCCCTAGGTGACGGTAGACACAGTGAGGAGGAGAAGTAGCACACGGTGGTCGTTGTGGCCAAGCCTCAAGTCACAGAAGAAACTGAAGCCCAGGGAGGTAATGAGAGCACTGGCTCTGGAGCCAGCCTGCCTGGGCTTGCTTCCTGGCCGTGGGCTTTCTCCATATCTCCGTTTCCTGATCTGTGACCATGCACCCAGTTCACTGGATCTTGATGAGAGTTAAATGTGTGAACACGCGTGAAGCACATGGAGCAGTGCCTGAGCCTGGTTAGTGCCCCGTAACTACTAGCTCCTACAGTTGTTATTTATTGGTGTCATTATCTCACCAGATCTCACAGAATCTGTCCATTCTACTTGTCTGACTTTGCCTCGCCAGCCCTGCTATTCCATCAGACACAGGACGGGGTTTTCTGGTAGCAGATGTGGAGGTGTTTACAGGTGTATGTGACCTTCCTTTGAGGCCAGCACCAGTGAGAAGATGGGAAGCCGAGGGAAAGCTGAATGGCTCTCCAGGCCCCTCAGCCCCTCAACCCCACAGGGGTTCAGGAGGTGTTCCCTGTGATGCAGAAAGGGCCAGGCGTTTATACGCATCCTAACTCAGCTGTGGGCTGCTGGAGGCCGGAGCTCCTGGGAACAGTCCTCTGCAGCTGAGGCAGACCGCTCCCCATGAGCCAGGAACCAGAGACAGCACCTTCCTCTGGAGGTGGATCTGGGGAGCACAGCTCTGGGTCTGTGGGGCCATGTGCTTGCTGGATTTACAGTTTCCTGTGGTCTTTTGAACACTCCATACAGGGCTTCTCTTGAGTTCCTCCAAGAAAGACCGCAGAGCAGAGAATGCTGCAGCTGGAAGAGGCCCTGCAGCCTTCTGGTCAGGCACTCCCCTCCTTTATTTTCTGATGAAGACTCTCCAATGAGGGGATGGGACTTGCCTAAACCAAACCCCCGAGCTGGGATTAGAAGCCAGTGGAACCAAAGACCTATGTTAAACGTCTACAAGCAATAAATGCTGGAGAGGGTGTGGAGAGAAGGGAACCCTCTTACACTGTTGGTGGGAATGCAAACTAGTACAACCACTATGGAGAACAGTGTGGAGATTCCTTAAAAAACTGGAAATAGAACTGCCATACGACCCACCAATCGCATTCCTGGGCATACACACCGAGGAAACCAGAATTGAAAGAGACACATGTACTCCAGTGTTCATTGCAGCACTGTTTATAATAGCCAGGACATGGAAGCAACCTAGATGTCCATCTGCAGACGAATGGATAAGAAAGCTGTGGTACATACACACAATGGAGTATTACCCAGCCATTAAAAAGAGTACATTTGAATCAGTTCTAATGAGGTGGATGAAACTGGAACCTATTATACAGAGTGAAGTAAGCCAGAAAGAAAAACACCAATACAGTATATTAACGCACATATATGGAATTTAGAAGGATGATAACGATAACCCTGTGTAGAAGACAGCAAAAGAGACACAGACATATAGAACAGTCTTTTGGACTCTGTGGGAGAGGACGAGGGTGGGATGATTTGGGAGAATGTCACTGAAACATGTACATTATCATATGTGAAACGAATCACCAGTCCAAGTTTGATGCATGATACAGGATGCTCGGGGCTGGTGCACTGGGATGAACCAGAGGGATGGGATGGGGAGGGAGGTGGGTTCAAGATGGGGAACATATGTACACCCGGGGCGGATTCATGTCAATGTGTGGCAAAACCAATACAATAATATAAAGTAATTAGCCTCCAATTAAAAAAGTTTTTTAATTAGAAATAATACATATTTAATATCTGCATGTGGCAAGTGGCTGCTGTATTCAGACAATGCGGTAACCTTAGCAGAAGGCATCCTGTTAATCTCCCTGAGAGCCCTTCATGTCATCGCTGGACAGGCTGCAGAGAACGCAGAGACAGGAAAGTTTTGTGACCTCTCTTTCCCTCCCACACGGAGACCAGTGTTCTGCCCCTCTTCTTGGTCTTTGTTGATATCCTTTGTTTTCAGTCTATTCAAAGGACTTTGTTTGCAAAGGTTGTGAAGATTGCTTACTCTCCTTCCCTCATCTCTGCTGTTTACAAATAAGTAATTTGCTTACCTGCAGACTAGAAATCTCTTACATTCAGTTTGTAAGGCATCACCTTGCCCCCTCAGGTGCCCTGATTTACACCAGGAACTCTAAATTTAGCTCCTGGGGTCCACACTTGGGTTTCTCCCGTGCCTCCCTGCATCTCGTTTCTGTGATTAAGCCTCGTCATCCTCCCTCTCTGTGATCTTCTCTTCAGGCCCGGATGCGCTGGCTGCCTCTCCCAGTGTCTGCAGGGATGCTGTGTGGTGCCTTGTGGCTGCCATGACTTTGCTGTGTGTACCCGTAATGATCAGAAAGCGGCAGTGACCTGCTGTTTGTTATTAGAAAGAATCTTGGAGCCTTACGTCTCTGGTTCTGCCTGTGAAGATGAGGTAACAGATGGCCCGCAACCCAGCCATCAGAATCCCATCGAGGCTGGGTCAGTTTCTGGGCACTGCTTCTTAGCTAGTTTAGATTCTGAGAACTTTTCTTGTTGCCTTCCTTCCTTCCCCCTTTCTTTATTTTCCCTTTCTCTCTTCCTTTCCTTTCTTTCCACTCTCCTTCCCCTGTCCCCTTCTTTCTTTAAACTATTATCGACTGAGGAAAGCCTACCATATACTTTATAAATAAAGACCAGTAAGATGAAGGCCCTCATTACTTCATCAGTTGTCAGGGTCTTGCTTACCTTCCTACAAGTCTCAACTTTCTAGATTGCCACTGAAAGGTGAAGTTCTTTAGTTGTAATTAATTTAAAGGAATAGCTTTCATTGCTCTGTGAATTCAAGATTCGTGACCTGACCATAGCTGCTGCCTTTGATGAGTACTCATAAAGGATTCCACATCAGAATGAATACTTCTTATTTTTTCCTTTTAATCCTCAAGTCCACCCTGTGAATAGGTACTAACATTATGCCCATTTTACAGATGGAAAGGGAGAGGTTGAGGAAATGACTCATCTTAAGCCACACACTGGGGGAATCAGAGTTTGAACCCAGGTTTGACTGCGGAGCTCACGCACTTGACCCCTGGCCACCCAGTCACCTGTCACGTGGTGAAGGAAGAGGTGGAAACCTGGGCAGGAGGGCTTCCGTGGTGGAGGAGGTGTGTTTGGTGGATTGGTGGTGTTTTTGACTCTCCAGAGGTCTTTCCCAGCCTTTCTTTTGGTAACATATCTTGTCTTTAGGCCAAGTTTTCTGAAAGCAAACCCTGAGAGGGGATTTGGGTACAGATTGAGAGGGCTCCCCTAGTGGTTCAGCAGTAAAGACTCCACCTTCAATGCAGAAGACACAGGTTCAATCCCTGGATTGGGAAGATCCCCTAGAGGAGGGCAGGGCAACCCACTCCAGTATTCTTGCCTGGAGAATCCCATGGAGAGAGGAGCCTGGAGGCTATACAGTCCATAGAGTTGCAAAGAGTCAGGCATGACTGAAGCGCCTGAGCACGTCCACACGAGTTGTTAAGAAACTGTTCCCAGGAGACCCTGAGAGACAGCAGGGGAGTAGAAAGTGCCAAGGAAGCTCGGTCCCATCCTCAGCCAGATCCAGTGGGTACTCTGAACTGTGAATTCCAAGTCTCTTTCTAATGTGAGGCGAGAGAGCTGGATTTCCCATCCCAGCTCAGGGCTGTCCTTGGGCGATGGACATTCTCAGGCCCTGTCAGCTCTCTGAGCCTGTAAGTGGCTCCCACAGCTCGAGGACCATCCTTTGAAGGAAGTGGGAGGTAGAAACAGCAAACTGGGTGAGGGGAAGAGAGACATGGCCAAAGGGACTCAAGAAATCTAGGCAGAGCAGACGGTGGACACGTTCTCTACACCCTCCACTCTCCATTAAGGAAATGTTCTTTTTGCATTCCTGCTGGACCAGTGAATCAAGATTGGAGTAGTAATGTCTCAGCTTGGCACTACCGATATTTGGGAAGCAAGGGTCTCTGCTGTATGGCCTGTCCTCCTTATAGGATATTTACCAGTTCCCTAGTTGTGACAACCCATGGATGCCCTAGGATGTGTCCAGATAGTGCCAGATGTCTCTGGGAGGAAGGGGAGAAAATTGCCCCATGTTGAGAACAGTTGGTCAAGATGACTTGCTTTCCCTGGCTGAGGGATGGACATTCGATCCAGACCCTCCCTCTCAGGGGTTTCACTCTCGCTGAGTGAAGCAAAGCGTGCATGTTTGGCGTTCTTAATCAAGAATGCGGTGTCATGAAGAGACTGTTCCAGGCCTCTTTCTTGCTCCCTAGACGCTCAAGATGCCCTGACTTCTGGCTTTTTGAGGACTCTTGCTTTCCTCCCAGTTTTTCTCCTATTCTATGAGTCATCCCACATGCTTCTGTATATTTCTTCTCTGCTTAAGTTAACCTAAATCAGCTTCTGTTGCCTCCGATGAAAGACTCTGAATGATTAATCTATTAAGTTTTATGGCATGGTAACTTAAACCAAGAACTTGAAAGTATCTGAAGACCCAGAATGGAGTGGAAAACTCAGCTAGACGGAGTTCACATCTCCTTTTTTCTAATCTCCACTTTCTCCCTCTTTCCTATGTTCACACACACTGTTGACAATTTTCCTGTCATTCCAGGTTTGTTAAATTAAAGAGCCAACAATCCCCTTGAAGAAAGCCTCTTTCTTTGTTACTTCTCCATTCATTGGCTACAAAACAATCCGTTGCTTCAGGAGACATCATCTTCCTAGGAGACATGGATCTGGATTGTTTTCCAGGATTTATCTTTTCCAGATCTCACATATAGTTCTTCTCCTGCAAAAAAAGGAGGTGTTCTTTACTTTTTGATTTGGAGACTATTCTTTCTGTATTACTGGAAAGTTACTTAAGGCACTGGAATATTTCCACTCACAGAGATGTATAATATAGATTGTTCTTGACGTTTGAGTGTAGCTCTTTGGGGATTGGGTCTGTTTGCCATCTTCTTTTAATGCTGGCATGGACTTTTCTGTCTTTGCATGAGGCTGGACTACTGTAAAATATTAGGGAATAACATTAATGATAGACTGGCAATTTTCAGAAGAACTTATCAAATTCTTGTGTTTAAATCACTGGAAGAATTTGATCATTTGGAAATGTTCTTTGGGAATTTGCCACTAGGGAAAAACCTTTTCTTTACGTTTTTGTTAAGAATCACTTGTCCTGATCCTAAGAATTAACGTAGTGTTTCCCTTTTTCTTCTGCCTGCCAGAAAGCTCACAGTGAAATCTGATGCTGCTCATAGATTCTGTGTTATCGATGCCACCATGTTTCATTTCCTTTCTCCCCTTTTCCTTTGTCTGTATTTATTTTGCTTGGTTTTTCCAGTGGTCATGTATGGATGTGAGAGTTGGACTGTGAAGAAAGCTGAGCGCCAAAGAATTGATGCTTTTGAACTGTGGTGTTGGAGAAGACTCTTGAGAGTCCCTTGGACTTCAAGGAGATCCAACCAGTCCATTCTAAAGGAGATCAGTCCTCGGTGTTCATTGGAAGGACTGATGCTGAAGCTGAAGCTCCAATACTTTGGCCACCTCATGCGAAGAGTTGACTCACTGGATAAGACTCTGATGCTGGGAGGGATTGGGGGCAGGAGGAGACGGGGACGACAGAGAATGAGATGGCTGGAGGGAATCACCGACTCGATGGACGTGAGTTTGATTGAACTCTGGGAGTTGGTGATGGACAGGGAGGCCTGGCGTGCTGTGATTCATGGGGTCGCAAAGAGTCGGGCATGACTGAGCGACTGAACTGAACTGAACTGAAACTTGTTACACTCTTTGCTGTAGGCTTCCCTAAAACTTGTAAGAAGCAGGACATGAATAAAAAGTAGCTTAATGCCGACTGTGGCTCCGGCGAGAGGGCTGAGGCTGTGCTGAGTGCCTCAGCGCGGGACACCCTGCTCCTTCTCCATCCTTGACTGCAGTGAGCGGAGTAGCCCCAGACACTTCAGTACCTGGTTGGTTGGTTGATTTTTCATTGTTTTGTTCATCTTTGGTTCTTTGGATTGGAAAGGATCATGTACCAGGATGCTTAGTTTATTTCAGAGTGAGGGGAAGGACATAGGAAGGGACGTTTTGTTTGGTCTGCTTAATGTTTTCAGAGCCGACATGATGAGGCAGGAGTTTCATTTGGTTGAACAATCAGCAGCTCAGCTCTGTCCCCTTGCCCTCATTTGGGTTCAGCATTTGATGATAACTGTTTGGCTCTCATGGTCACTTACATTTGAGATGCCTGCTCTATGATTATGAACCCATTTTACCAATTGTTAACAAATGTGTAAAAACAGAATTAGGCCCTAAACTATAAGAAATGCCCAATATTGAAGTCATTCCAGATTTCTGTTGAATGAATGCCTGTTTTGTGTTCTTTTTGCAAGCTCTGACTGTGGAATTTTAATGGAAAAATTCGTCCAGTGCTGAAAATCTAACTTTGAATGCATTAAATTCTGTAGATGGGTTTTATCTTTGAAAAGAGGTAGCTTTGTGTGGGTGTGTTTCAGTGTCCTTGATATTCCAGATATGAAGTGGCCTCATCTCTTTGTGTATATTTGCATGTGCATGTTGGGTTTGGGGAGTAAACTCAATGTTCCCTCAGTCCCTTCCAGTGCTGGTGAGTTCACACATGACCTGAGAACAGCTGCTGCAACCTCTGGGCCTCAGTTTCTCTGAAACTTTTGATTGGCTGCATTCATAGCCCATGTCTGTTACCAGCTTGTGTAGTTCTGTCATCGCCTTGGAGTTGAATGAAGCTTCGAAGGGGTGTGGCCTATGGAGAGAGTGAAGAGACGACCCACAGAGTAGGACGGCATGTTTCATCCTATGTTTGTACTGGTCTTCTGTCAAGACTACATTAATGTCTCTTGAAGTGAAGTGAACGTCGCTCAGTCATGTCTGACTCTTTGCAACCCCATGGACTGTAGCCTGCCAGGCTCCTCTGTCTATGGAATTCTCCAGGAAAGAATGCTGGAGTGGGTTTCCGTTTCCTCCTCCAGGAGATCTCCCCCATCCAGGGATCAAACCCTGATCTCCTGCATTGCAGGCAGATTCTTTACCCTGTGAACCACCAGGGCTCAACAAAAAGACAAGTCAGTTAAAACACGGGTAAAGGACTTGAATATTTCTCCAAAGAAGATATATAAATGGTCTCCAAGTACATGAGCACAGATGATGCTCATGTCATTAGCTGTTAGGGAAACACCAGATCAAACCCAGAATGAGATGCAGCTCACACCCCCTAGGTTGGCCACAACAACAAAAACCCCAAACAAGTGCTGGTGAGCATGTGGAGAAATTGCAACTCTTACACATTGCTGATTGGAATGGAAAATGGCACATCCTATGGAAAACAATAGGGAAGTTCCTCAGTAAGTTAAACAGAATTATCATATGACCCAGCTGTTTCACTCTTACATATATACCCCAAAGAACTGATAACAGATGTGAAAACAAAAGCTTGTATGTATGTGTTCATCAAAGCACTAGTCACAGTAGTTAAAAGGTAGAAGCAACCTAAATATCTACCAGCTGATGAATTTGATCAACAATGTAGTCTAGCTACACAGTGGCATATTATTCAGCCATAAAAATGAATGAGAGACTGATGATGCTGCAACATGGATGGACCTTAAAAACATGTTGCTCAATGAAAGAAACCAGACTCAAAAGGCCACATATTATATGATTCCATTTATTGATGCATTAAAAATATTTATTTGTTTATTTGGCTGTACTGGGTCTTAGTTGTAGCATGTAGTATTTTTTTAGTTGTGGCATGTGGGTTCCCCTTGTGCTGGGAGCATGGGGTTTTACCCACTGAACCATCAGGGAAGTTCCCTATATGATTCCATTTCTGTGAAATGTCAAGAATAGGTAAATCTATATATAGAGAAAGGAGATTAGTGGTTGCCAGGGATTCAGAGAAGCCAGGAGTGGGAAGTGATTGCCCCAAGGGTGTTAAGTTTCCTTTTTTGGTGATAAAGTTCTGGAACTAAATAGTGGTGATTGGTCCACAACATTGTGAACGTATGAAATACTCACTGAATTGTCTACTTTAAAATGATTAAAATGAAAAAAAAAGAGCTTAAAATGGTAAAATGTTTTGTACTGTGTATTCTACACACAACTGCAAAATATAAAAAACATGCAAAACTTTTCTGGATTGAAGGAGATTTAAAACACATAACAACCAAAAGCATGGCCATTTTTGTTTCAGTAGGATTTGTATGGATTCTTTATATGGAGGTACATTAAATAATACAGAATAATACCAGTTTTACACCAGTGTTACTCAAAGTGTGATCTGCAGATAGGTGATGTCTATACCGTCTAGGAGCTTTTTAGAAACAGAAATTGCCAGCTGCCTCCCAGACCTATTGCATCCGATTCTCGTGCCCTCAAGAATGGCTGCTCTGATCTCTCCAGGCAGCTCTTCTACAGGCACACTCAAAGAGCATGGCTTTAAGTTCATCAGGCCCATGGGGATCAGTTTTCATCATGGGTCAGAGTCGTCTGGAGATCCTGATGCACACGCTCTCTCCTGAGTCTGCAGATTAAAATTCCTTAGACATGGGTGATGCTCAGAAGCCCTGTTTCCAACAGGCATCCAGGAGATTCTAAGGCAGGTAGTCCAAGAACCCATGGTCAAAATAATGGTGGGAGAATTGATTTGCAAACTTTATTGGGCATGAGTAGCCCCTGGGGACTTTGCTGAGGATGCTGATTGCTGGGCCCTGCTTCCAGGCAGTCTGGTTTTAAAAGTCTAGGATGGGGGCCCCCAGGAACCTGCATTTTAAATAATCACCTCAGTTAATTCTGGTTCAGGTGGTTAAGAAGACCACAATTTGAAAAACACTGCTCCAGACAGCTCTTTGAGGACAGATAACAACTTTTAAATCATCTTTCTGGACTAGAGCTTTGACCTCAGTCTAGTAAAATAGGATTAACTGGGATGGTTGACAAATCCAGGACTTGAATCTGGATTGTCAATTATATCAGTAAAAAATGTAGGACATGTAGCTGAGCTGTAGTTGATGTAAAAAAAAAAAAAAAGGAAAAAATCACTTTGTGTTTTTATTCAGTGGTAGATACTAAGGCAGCTTGAGGCTTCCTTACCAGAAATGAGGGAGGTGATTATCTCATACATGATAATATAGTGTGCAGACCATCCTGAGACAATCTCTAGTTCAAGATGTCACACATTATATGGATAACCTGCAGTAGAAAGTGAAGGAACTGTTTATTAAGCACGTCCTATATGCCAAATGTACATTTTCCTCATTCTAATTCTATTTTATCTCAGTGAATGCTCCCAGTGACCTTGTCATGTGTAGATTATACCCATTTTAAGGGTAAGTATAATTGAGGCTGCTAGAAAGGGGAAGGAGCTTGCCCACTGATTTCCTACTTCTTTCCAGAATAACTTGACGTCTCTTTAGCCAGTCATACCTCTAGTCTGGAAAGACTCCATGCTACAAGATACTATAACTGTAGCAAATTGTAGAGATGCCCCATTGCCAGCCCCGTTGCATTGGGAGATGGTCCTTTGTAGCCTGGGAACCAAGCCACACGGTTTCCAAATTCAACATTGCCTCCTGGAACTCTTCCAGCATGGCATCGGGATGACTTACTGTTTGCTTTGTATCTGTGGTATGTGCCTGGTGTAATATTTACCAACTAGTCGGCTCTGTGGACACAGCAGGCCGTGAGACTGTCTGTGTTTGCCCCACTCAGCTTCCTGGCTGGGCCCGTGTCCATGGTAACGGCCTTTCCTGTCAGCAGCCTTGAGGAGAGGTATCAAAGAGCACACTGTTAGGCGTTGTTGTCTGGGGCCTAATGGGGTTGGAGTTTTCTCTTGGATCCTTAACAAGGAAAGTGGATTAAGTCTTGCTCTTAAGCATTCCCACTGCATTTTCCTGTGCCCTGAAAACTATCTTCTCAGCTTTGTGTTCAGCATCAGCCAGGGAGGTTAGATGATGTGATTGGGTAGTGAGCAGGGATTTCCCTCCGGAGGACTGTAATTGGATCCTGTGTCTTTCCCCAGTGCAATGTCTGAATTTCACCTGCCAGGGATTTTCTCTTCTCCTAAATAGCTCTCCCAAGTTCCCCCTGCCTCTGCTTTGTTCAGACCTAAACATGTCTGATTTAGGAAATTGTAATGGCCCCCAGAGAGCCCTCCCAAACCGCAGCTTCATCCCTCTTGTCTACACCCACCCAAGGCGTTTCTGAATCCTCAGTGTGTTGCATCGATCCTCTGCAGTAAACCTCTGGTGACCCATTCTAGGTGCCAGAGGAGCCCTTGGGATGGCATTACGTGCCCTTGTGAGATAGCCCAGCACTGTCCAGGGTAACTGTAAGGCAAGCTGCATTTGCCATCTGGAATTTTCTACTAGCCACGTTAAAATAGGAAAAACAAGCAGGTAAAATTAATTTCAGGAATATATATTTTATTTATTTAACTCAGTACATCCCAAATAGTATCATTTCAACAGGGAAAGAGTATAAAAATATTAATGAGGTGTTTTGCTTTCTTTGTCTCCCCTGAGTCTTCACAGTCTGCCCTGGATTTTACACGTGCAGCACATCTCCCTTCAGACCATCCACATTTTAGGTCCTTGGTGGCTCGTGGCACCAAATCTAGCCCCTGCCTCCCCCTCCAGGCTCCTCCTGGTCCACCTCTCTAATTTCCTCACATTTCCCAGGCCCTCAGGCCCTCCCAGACTGTGAACGTTTGCCGTGCTGTGAACTTTTCATGCCCTTGACCCCCTGTGCCTTTGTGTCCGCCCTTCCTATTGGTCAGCCTCTCGTTCTACCTGAACTTCTACTCAACTGGGAGATCCCACAGTGTCTGGCCTCTTGTCCCTGCTCTCTTTTTCTCTCCACATTGTCTGGTCTGAATCTCCAGTGCAGCACTGGGTGTGTGGTCTATGATTTCTCACTTAGAGGTCTTCATGGTGGGGACTGATCCTAAAGGGACAAGGGTGTGCCTTGGCTGCTTCTGTATCTCCCAGGACATGTTCAAAACAGGGAATGAGTGCGTCCCTGGGGTTTTCCAGTTCCTCTTCTACATGCAGGATCCCACTCCACTCCTCCTCTTGTTTACCCTAGACTTGGGAAAGCTCAGCGTGTGAGTGGCAAAGTGTGAACCTCGCTGAGCTTCCAGGCATCTTCCATGATGTTTTTCTCTTTCTGTCTGCTTCCTCATCCACTTCCTGTATCAGACAACATATCCTCTCAGGTGAGTATTATCTCATGCCAAACAGTCTGGGGAAGATAAATAGGTTGATTTTAAAAACAACAACAACAACAAGCAAGACCTTCCCTCATTTCTCCAAATAAAATGCAAATGTGTGAAATATATACAAATACCTCAAATCTTAAAAAAAAATAAAGTTCTGCTGGTTGGGACCATCCAGGCTACCATTCCCAGATGGAGTGGTAACAGTCAGCTCTTGTAGAATCAAGCAGAGATGTTGTATTAGGAAAGTGGAGTTATTGAATGAAAGAACTGCTCGAGTCTGCCTTTCGAACCTCGTGACTCACTGGACAGGTGACACCATGTTATGTCCCTGGGTTGTATGTCATTGTACAGGTGAAAAAGCCCAGATGCAGTCAGTCCTAATGGAGACACTTCCAAGCTGTGTGAACTTGAGTCAGTACGAGGCTCTCAGTGTTCTCACCTGTAAAATGGGCTAGCAGTGCTCCTGCCTCTTGGGGTGTTCTGAGGCTTCACTGAGACACTGTAAATCTGAGATGCAGGCACCAGGCCCCAGAGTCGTGGCATCACCTTTGGAGACATTAGGATCAGTCCTCCTTGACTTCAAGTGATCTAGGTGTGGCATTCCTTAGCTTTAAGACTTTTCAGGGCCTGAGTCCAGGATATTTTTAGGATTGAGATTCCCTGGCTTTTTCCTTAGCCTCGGTTCTAGTAGGTTTTGTGTTTGGTGACACCTAGTGGTTGGATGAGGTAGTTGCCAAAGCCGAGTGCAAAACCTCAGATTTATTCTTCCCTTCGGCTCTGCTTTCCCCAACCTCCCCTTTTCCCCCTCCATCTGCCACCTCCCTGTCTCTGCTTCTCCATCCCTCTGGAGTCAGGCAGCATCCTTTATGCAATATTCCTTAGCAGTCATACGGAACTGGTCCCATTCCATCCCCTCTGCTGCAGAAGGGCACTGCTGGGAGGACCAGAGCTAAGGTTCAGATGCTGGGCTCCCCTCTGCCTGGAGCCCCCCATGATCATCCTCTCTGCTGGGCAGAATCATTCTTCATACATCAGCACTCACAGCCACCAACTCCATGAATGGTCCCTGCTCTGCCCTGGCCATGCCAGGCATTTTCTCCTCTGGGGTTTCTAGACATTTCTCTATTTGAACTCTTCTTGAGTCTTCTCATTTCTTTGAAACTATCTGCTGAGAATCTGGGCTTCCCTGGTGGCTCAGATGGTAAAGAATCCGCCTGCAGTGTGGGAGACCTGGGTTTCATCCCTGTGTTGGGAAGATTCCCCTGGAGGAGAGCATGGCAACCCACTCCAGTATCCTTGCCTGGAGAATCCCCATGGACAGAGGAGCCTGGTGGGCTACAGTCCCTGGGGTCGCAGAGTCGGACATGACTGAGGACTGAGCACAGCACAGCTGAAAATCCAGTGCTTATCAAGCCCTTGATACGTGAAATTGTAGAAATATATTCACACCCGTGTCTGCCATTAAATATTGAGACCCCACTCCCCAACCCCGTCTTTTCCATCACTCTCACCTTCTTTCTCTTTTATGGTCTAGGCACTAACATACGATGGGCATACAGCATGTTCTAAGTAATCTTTTGTTTTTTTAAATATCTTTTTTCTGTATTAAACAAAAGAATCATTAATGCAGAAAATGTCAGTCCCCTTGGCACCTGAGATGGGTAATATTTTCATCCAGTTGGAAATGGCCTTCGGATTACTCCCCAACTGCTATGTATTTAACCAATGGTCAGAATAGGCAAAGGTATGGCTCAACTGAAAATATAACAAAGTAAGTAATCAGTTAGCTGAGGGGAAAGTACAGTGGGTTTTCAGGATGTGTAAAGCCCAGGGGAACAGGAAGTTACAGTAAGGGTTTTAACTGCTTTGTTTCCCCGCTTAAAAAAAAAAATTTCCCTTTGCCAAATGCACTGATTTTCAGTGTTTTGACTGTGCCT
This sequence comes from Moschus berezovskii, assembly GCF_049115385.1. Taxonomy (NCBI): domain Eukaryota; kingdom Metazoa; phylum Chordata; class Mammalia; order Artiodactyla; family Moschidae; genus Moschus; species Moschus berezovskii. The sequence goes on along the minus strand of NC_142483.1, from coordinate 43,401,231 downwards.
CGGCTATGAATAATCCTAAAATACCCCCAGTTTGTGGATGGTACTTAGAAATTTGTATGTCCTACTTTAATAATGTGCTATTTTTATTGAAAAGCATATAAAAAGAGAAATTTAAAACTAAGAAGTGAACATAAATTGGTGTCTGCCACTTTGCTATGTCTCCATCTCCCTGACACCCAGAGCCTTCTGACACCCTGGCGCAAACTCTCTTCTGGAGTCAGTCTGGTTCACTCACACTTCCTGTCCCTTCTCCCTGCCCAGGGTCATGCCATTCCACCCTCCTGGAACTCTCCTTCCTCTACCCCCACCCTCCTTGCCAAAATCTGTCACCTTACAAGGTCTGATTCTAGATCCTTCCATTTCAGAAAACTCCCCAGAAACTGAGACCCAAGAGAGTAGGTAGGTTGCTGTTCAGGTAGCAGTGTGGGGAGGAAGGAGATGGACCCAGGCCTCCTATCTGATTGTTCATTCATTCATTGAACAGGTACTTATCTAATCTTCTTGCACCAGGCAGGCATGGAACCTGGGTCCATTGTATTCTAGCAAGTTCTCATGGGTTGGCAAGCTGAGGTTCATTGCCCTTGATGTATTTGGAAGCTGGAAAGAGATTTGAATAAACTGTGAGGTCAGCTGGATTTTGTGGCATAGTCTGAACTGAGTAAGCTTGGCTTCTGAAATCAGATGAGTCTTGATTTAAATTTTGCCCCAATGACTGACTTTCCATATGAATTTATTCAAGAATTACCTTTCCAAGCCTCAGTTTCTTCCCCTGTAAATCAGGGGTCCAGTGACCAACTTTCTATATGTTTTAGGCAAGACTTGCCTTTCTGAACCTCAGTTTCTTCATCTGTAAATTGGGATCTAGTATCTACCTCATAGGATCACTGTGAGGGTTAAAGGAGATGATATCAAATTCGATGACGAACTTGCCCTTGTTTCCCTGGGACTCTCCTGATTTTAGCCCTGACAGTCCTGCCTCCTAGAAACCCAATGTGTCTAGGGAATGGCTGGTCACCTTAAGTGTAGAGAAGCAGCCTGGAGAGGCCCTATCACTTGGTCAGTCAGTTCAGTTCAGTCCAGTCGCTCAGTCGTGTCCGACTCTCCGCGACCCCATGAATCACAGCACGCCAGGCCTCCCTGTCCATCACCAACTCCCGGAGTTCACACAAACTCATGTCCACAGAGTCGGCGATGCCATCCAGCCATCTCATTCTCTGTCGTCCCCTTCTCCTCCCGCCCCCAACCCTTCCCAGCATCAGAGTCTTTTCCAGTGAGTCAACTCATCGCCTGAGGTGGCCAAAGTATTGCAGTTTCAGCTTTAGCATCAGTCCTTCCAATGAACACCCAGGATCGATCTCCCTTAGAATGGACTGGTTGGATCTCCTTGCGGTACAAGGGACTCTCAAGAGTCTTCTCCAGCACCACAGTTCAAAAGCATCAATTCTTCGGTGCTTAACTTTCTTCACAGTTCAGCTCTCACATCCATACATGACCACTGGAAAAACCATAGCCGTGACTAGATGGACCTTTGTTGGCAAAGTAATGTCTCTGCTTTTTAATATATTATCAAGGTTGATCATAACTTTCCTTCCAAGGAGTAAGTGTCTTTTAATTTCCTGGCTGCAATCAGCATCTGCAGTGATTATGGAGCCCCAAAAAATAAAGTCTGACACTGTTTCCTTTCCCCATAAATGCTCTTTTCATCTTCTGCTTTTCTGGTTAGGCTTCTGCTTTTCTTGCACCCTGGATTCTTCTTCCTTCCTTCAGTCTTTTTGTAAGGTGTTCAACTTGATCCTGGCTAAGAGGGTAACTCTGCAGTGCTGAAGGTTTGTCTCTTCCTGAGAATAGTGCATTTTACTAGGCGGCTTTTTGTTTAGGTCCAAAGGAATGAGTTTATAGTGACAAAACTTTGGACACAGCAAGGGGACTATGGAAAACCTCTGAGACAGAGACTTCCCCACTCACGAATTCTGAGGTTTTATTGTGTGCTTGCTGTGTGCGAGGCTCTGGGCCAGGCACCAGGGATCTTGCAGGTACACTGATGAACACCAGTGTCAGTTTCCGACCCCCTTTTGTATGTGGAGCCGTGGCGCTTTATCGTGAACTCCTCATGAAGGCCCTGAAATTATTCATCCTTACATTTTCCTCCTCCCTTTCCATTGTGGACTTTCTCAGAGGGGTGTTACAAATGCCCTTTGCTCAAGATGCTTTTCAGAATAAAGCACTTAGGAAATGAGATGAAGGGGCTAAAAGGCATGCTCAGAATTCAGCAAGGTTGCCAGACCCTGATACAGATGTCCCCCGAGTCATCTGGGAGACTTCGGAAACCTTCTGACGGCCTTGTGTCCCACACGTTGTACAGAGGAGACTAGCCGTGGCCTCTGTCAGCACTCCTGCTCGGTCCCTGGAGGAGGCCTCCATTCTCATCTGATCTGTGATGGTTCGAAGCATACCAGGGCATGGCTGGAGAATCTTCATGACTTGGTGAGGAGCTTGAGCTATAGGCACGAATCTAGTCTGAGCACTAAGTTTAGTTTGGTCTTGGCTGCAGAGGTTAGAAAAGGAGTAGTTGGTGAAAAGAGCCTTTGAGGGTGGCGCTTTGTCGGTAGCTGTCAGTGGTCTAAAATTTGAGGACCTACGTATAAATCTAGAAGCCTGTGACTGTGTGTGTGTGTGACTGTGTGTGTGAGTTACTGTGTGTGACTGTGTGTGTGTGACTCTGTGTGTGTGTGTGACTGTGTGTGTGTGAGTGTGTGTGTGACTGTGTGTGGGTATGTGTGGCCTCCGAGGGGCACAGGGGCACTCTAAGAACCCAGCACTGAGTTCTGTCCTGTCTCTACCAACACATAACAAGATTCTTGGAGAAGATGCTTAGCAGCTGAATTTTTCCATCCATAAATTGGGAATAACTTGCGGGTTTGTTATGAAGACCAAGCCACCTGATTTTGCCGTTGGACAACTGACATTTCAACATCTTCTAGTTTGAGTGCCCCTTCCAAGCAAGAGTGTTGACTTAGTGTGTTACGGCTGCTGTGTGCAAGCCAAGTCGTTTCAGTTGTGTCAGACTCTTAGCCACCCCATGGACTGTAGCTCGCCAGGCTCCTCTGTCCCTGGGATTCTCCAGCTAAGAATACTGGAGTGGGTTGCCCTGCCCTCCTCCAGGGGATCTTCCCGACCCAGGGATCGAACCTGTGTCTCCTGTGGCTCCTGCATTGCAGGTGGATCCTTTACTGCTGAGTCACCGGGCAAAACCAAATACAATGAATTGCGTGACTTAAACCACAGAAATCTGTTCTTTCCCTATGCTGGAGGCTGAAAGTCCCAGATCAAGGTGTGGGCGAGGCCGTCCTCACTCCAGAGGCTGCAGGGGAGGCTCTGTTCCAGGCAGTTCTCCCAGCTTCTGGCAGTTCCTTGGCTTGCAGCAGCATGACTCTTATCTTTACATCATGTTCTCCCCATGTGCATGTCCGTCTCCTAACATGGTGTTCTTTTCCTGTGGATACCAGTCATACTGCATCCAGGGCCCACCGGACTTCAGTATGACTGCATGTTAACTGATTCCATCTGCAGCGACCCTGTTTCCAAATAAGATCACCTTCTGAAGTCCTGGGGGTTAGGCTTTTAGTGTAGGAAATTTGGGAGCATGCCATTCCATCCATAACAATTCCACCCATTTCTATTATGATTGACAGCATTTTTTTAAAATTGATGATGAGTCTTTTCCATGACGGCACGTTCAAATCAGTGAAACACAGCAAATGAATATATATGAGCATTTAGTACAACACCCACCATATGGCAAACACTTGACTAATGATAATGATTGTTATCATCACAGCAGTGAATACGTTCTTTGTACTTCAGTTTTATTATCCGTCAAATTGGGACAAAAATACCTACTTGGCAGAATTCTTACAAGGCTTAAATGAGGCATTACGTACGCCTGTGTCCATGTGTATTCCTGTAATTCCTGTATTTAGCTGACATATAGCCTGTGTCTTTTCCTTTCCTTTTTTTTTTTTAACTGTGTCTAGTCTAATTCCCAGTGTCCACTCTAAGGTCAGTCTTCCATGTTTATCAGTTCAGTTCAGTCGCTCAGTCATGTCCCACTCTTTGCGACCCCATGAATCACAGCACGCCAGGCCTCCCTGTCCATCACCAACTCCCAGAGTTCACTCAAACTCATGTCCATCGAGTCGGTGATGCCATCCAGCCATCTCATCCTCTGTCATCCCCTTCTCCTCCTGCCTCCAAATCCCTCGCAGCATCAGGGTCTTTTCCAGTGAGTCAACTCTTCACATGAGGTGGCCAAAGTATTGGAGTTTCAGCTTCAGCATCAGTCCTTCCAATGAACACCCAGGATTGATCTCCTTTAGGATGGACTGGTTGGATCTCCTTGCAGTCCAAGGGACTCTCAAGAGTCTTCTCCAGCACCACAGTTCAAAAGCATCAATTCTTCGGCTATCAGCTTTCTTCACAGTCCAACTCTCACATCCATACATGACCACTGGAAAAACCATAGCCTTGACTAGACAGACCTTGGTTGGCAAAGTAATGTCTCTGCTTTTTAATATGCTAGGTTGATCATAACTTTCCTTCCAAGGAGTAAGCGTCTTTTAATTTCCTGGCTGCAATCAGCATCCGCAGTGATTTTTGAGCCCCCCAAAATAAAGTCTGACACTATTTCCACTGTTTCCCCATCTATTTCCCATGAAGTGATGGGGCCAGATGCCATGATCTTCGTTTTCTGAATGTTGAGCTTCAAGCCAACTTTTTCACTCTCCTCTTTCACTTTCATCAAGAGGCTTTTGAGTTCCTCTTCACTTTCTGCCATAAGGGTGGTGTCATCTGCATATCTGAGGTTATTGATATTTCTCCCGGCTATCTTGATTCCAGTTTTTGCTTCTTCCAGCCCAGCGTTTCTCATGATATACTCTGCATATAAGTTAAACAAGCAGGGTGACAATATACAAACTTGACGTACTCCTTTTCCTATTTGGAACCAGTCTGTTGTTCCATGACCAGTTCTAACTATTGCTTCCTGACCTGCATACGGGTTTCTCAAGAGGCAGGTCAGGTGGTCTGGTATTCCCATCTCTTTCAGAATGTTCCACAGTTTATTGTGATCCACACAGTCAAAGGCTTTGGCATAGTCAATGAAGCAGAAATAGATGTTTTTCTGGAACTCTCTTGCTTTCTCCATGATCCAGTGGATATTGGCAATTTGATTTCTGGTGCCTCTGCCTTTTCTGAAACCAGCTTGAACATCTGGAAGTTCACAGTTCACATATTGCTGAAGCCTGGCTTGGAGAATTTTGAGCATGACTTTACTAGCGTGTGAGATGAGTGCAATTGTGCGGTAGTTTGAGCATTCTTTGGCATTGCCTTTCTTTGGGATTGGAATGAAGACTGACCTTTTCCAGTCCTGTGGCCACTGCTGAGTTTTCCAAATGTGCTGGCATATTGGGTGCAGCACTTTCACAGCATCATCTTTCAGGATTTGAAATAGCTCAACTGGAATTCCATCACCTCCACTATAAACAGTGTAAACACTTTACTAGTAAATCAATGAATATTGGCTTGATGATTGCATTAGTTGAGTTTCTTTAGTTTGGGAATAACAGGAACACGTCTTATGTGAGCTGAGGGGGGGTTTGTTGGCTCATAAAACCACACTACGGTAGGGGTGGGGATGGGGCTGTCTTGGGTGACAGCTGGGACCAGGTCCCCACAGGCTGGCAGGGCTCTCCTGTTCCTCCTGTCAGCCTCTCTCTGCTTGAGGGCTTTCTCTTCTCTCTCTGAGCACAGGCTCCTTCTGCCTGCTGGGGATATAGTAGCCCCCCAGAGACCCGCTCTCATCCTGAGAACTTTCTAATCAGTCAGAAGGCTTGTCATCTCTAGATTCTGCTAGAAAAATCCCACAGGAAGACCAGTTGGTCTGGGAGGGTCTAGACAGAAGTGCCTGTCACCTCCTCCCCAAACCCTGTGGATTGGGATATGAAGAATCTATTTCCGTGAAGACATGGCATAGATGGCCCCTGGGGAAATGTGACTTGGGCAGCCACCCCTCCCTGCCCCCCAACCAGTGCTGCCCCCACAAGGATCAGAACAATTAAACACGGGTGAGAAGTGTTCAGGAGACTTCACAAGCAGCTCACCCATTCTCTGCCTATTTACTTAACCATGGGGGATGGTTAAGCTCTACCTGGGGGGAGAAATACCTATATCTGTTATTTGGAATTGTTCCATAAGTGGAGAGTTATCCTTTCTTCCCGTTTATTCATTTATTCAGTTGTTTGCATCAGTATGTAACTCTAAGGTTTATCTTATGCTTTGAGTTGCAATCCAATACCATGCTATGGACTTCTGGTCCCAGAGTCCCACTTTTGGCCACTGGACTCTCTTTCTGGTTGGTTCCTGCTCTGGTTTCCTGTGGCTGTTACAACAAATCACCATGAACTTTATGGCTTAAAGCAACCCAAGCTTATTATCTTACAGTTCTGGAGTGAGAAGTCCAAACTGGGGCTCACTGGGCTGGAATCAAGCTGTTGGCTGGACTCTGTTGCTTTGTGGAGCCTCTGGGGAGAATTCCTAGCCTTCCCTTTTGTGCTTCACAAGGTTTCTTGGCTGATGGGCCCCTTCCACCCTCAAAGCCGGCAGGCACATCTCTGACCTCTGCTCCCACTCTGGCTCTGACCCTCCCGCCTCCTCTCATATGTATGGGGACTCTGTGGTTACTGGACCTACCAGGATAGCCCAGGATAGTACCCCCGCCTCGGTCTGCTCAGGCTGTCATATCAGAGTGTCCTGGACTGGGTGGCTAAAACAGTAGACATTTATTTCCCACAGTTCTGGAGGCTGGAAATCCAGATCAAGGCACTGCATGTCCTTGTATGGCAGGGACAGAGAATGTGAGCTTTCTCCTGGCATCTCAAAATTGGTGCCAATCTTAACATGTTAGGGCCCTGCCCTCTGACCTTCTTAATTACCTCCTTGTAGGGGTCTCAACATGTGACTTTTGGGAGGCACCCACTTCAGTCCAGAGTATCCTCATCTCAAGATCTTTAGCTTCCTTGCACCTGCAAAGTCCCTTTTGCTACATATGGTAACATATTCATAGGTTCTGGGTGTTATAGTGTGGACATCTTTGGGGACCTCTTGTTTTGCCAGCCACAGCTCCTACATCCCTTTGACATGCCCCCATCAAGCTTCTTAAAATTTTTCATTGATTTAAATTTGATCTCCGAGCCTTCACTGTTCATGGTGCCGGCATGTTCTGTGTCATTATTGTGGTTCCTCCTCCTGGAGTCCTGGATGGCTGCGGGGGTGGGTGTATCTGGCAGCTCCAAAGCACTGATCCACACTGGTGACTCCAGAGCGGCCCTGTGTCCCTGCTTACCTGGTCCATTGAAGTCTTGGACTCAGCTTTCAAGCCTGTGACTGGGCCTACAGGTGGGGTCCCGCTGATGTCGTGTCACTCCTGGAAACCTCTGGGAACTTTCCTTCCATCCTTTTTCCTACCCTCCGGACAGGATGCCCGCCTCTCCCTTCTCCCTTGGGAATGTCTAGCCTAATCATGACGATTAGTTTAGATGTTTACAAAGCATAGGAAAAGCCCCTGGCCTTGTAGAGGTGCTTGTAGATGTTTGACATTAAAATCTTTGCTATGTCTCGTAACTTGGGCAAGATGTAGCTATAGATGACAGTGGAACCCAAACTCAGACATGTCAAACTCCAGAGAGAACGGTTCAATGATCCCCTGATTCAGGATCACTTGGTAGAAAAACATTTTACCTGTTTCCACCTCAGATCTGCCAGATTATTAGATTGAACCTTATGAAATGTCCATTTGTGGACTTACTGAACTCATTGTTCAGTCTAAGAGTCGTCATCGAGGTGGAAGCTTCATAAAGCAAGGTCTCTAGGTAACTGTGATGCTCAGTGAAGCTGGAGGCCTGCTGCCCAGAAGCCAAGTCCTGGGCACTGGATGGCACCTGAGGGGCGTTGACAAGCTTAAGGAAACACAGGGATTGGGAGCAGGGCCCCTGACCTTAAGTAGCCGAGGGCCGTCTCTTCATCAGCTGGTTGCTTCCTGGTACACTTTAACATCTAAAAGTGAAGGCTTTATCTTTTTAAGTTATGATTTTTTATGTCTTCTTAGCCTTTGGAGATGGAGAAGGCAATGACACCAGACTCCAGTACTCTTGCCTGGAAAATCCCATGGGTGGAGGAGCCTGGTAGGCTGCAGTCCATGGGGTCGCTAAGAGTCGGACACGAATGAGCGACTTCACTTTCACGCGTTGGAGAAGGAAATGGCAACCCACTCCAGTCTTCTTTCCTGGAGAATCCCAGGGGTGGGGGAGCCTGGTGGGCTGCTGTCTATGGGGTCGCACAGAGTCGGACACGACTGAAGCAACTTAGCAGCAGCAGCAGTCTTTGGAGAAACCCAGGTCATGGGATGCAGGCCTTTTTGCCTCCACAGTTTCCTCCATTAAGGGAAAAAAAAATGTTGGTATAAAGGCAAATATATTAACACCCTAGAGTAAAATATTTTCTTCACCCTAAATGTTCATCTTTTTTTTTTCTTAAATAAAAATGAAAGCCTGTTCAGGGTCCCCTGAAAGTACTGCTTCTCGTGCCTCATGGGTAAGTCAGCTTTGGAGAAATGGACCCGAGAGAGGGAAGGGTGACTGATCAGCCTCTGGTTACGATCTGATTTCCTGGTGGAGTCCACCATCCTCACACACATGGTAGAGCCACTCACGGGGTATCCGGTGGAAGGCGTGAGAAGATGCCCCATGTCACTCAGCTGAGCCTCTGGCAGAGCTAAACTGCCTTTATGAAGTGATTGTTTTCGCTGGTTCTGAGGAATTATAAACCGTCAAAGCCCTTGTGGCAGGCCGGGTACTACTTCTCTTCAAAGCATCTTTGAAATGCAAACCTGGTCTCTCAGAAGACCTACTGCATCTCAGCCTTCATGATAAATGCTTCACACTGGCAGCCGACCCACTCGAGTTTGGTGTCGGGCTTGCCGACAGATTAATCCTGTCGATCGCTGGCTGTTTGTTTGCTTTCGTGGCCGTCTCTCCCTTGTTGGTTCCCATTTACTTTCTCTAACCGTCACAGCGCTGGCCACCGCTCTGCCTTGAAATAAACCAATGCCGATCAGCACACTGGCGGGTGAGGGACGGCTGCAAATCTGTCCACTTTCATAAGAAACTACCCCAGGATAGGCCTGTGGGCTGAGGCTGGGATTCCAAAGCCCTTTCCTCTCTGTTGTATTTCTGGAGCCTTCTGGGAAGAGCCCTGACCTGTCATTAAACAAGATAGCCTCCTCCCCTGGCTGGAGGGGCAGGAAGGGCATGTGGTAAAATGATCCCACGGCTGCCCTGGGAGAATCTGCCGGACATGTGGACCTGACTTGGCCGCCGATGCATGTGTGTGGCTGTGCTTTGGCGGAGTTCTATGCTTCTCTCATTATTCTCAGCAAGATAATAGTAGTAATGGGGACCGATATTTATTGAACTCTTAAGAGGCACCAGGCATTGTTCTAAATGCTTTGCAAGTTTAACCCTTTTAAGCTTCATGGCAGCAGCAGCAACCAAGGGTTAGAGGGGTGGAGTGACTCAGCCAGGATCAAGAACAGGAGTCCTGCTGTTCAAGGCTAAGCCCAACTTTGAGGTTTTGCTACCTCAGAGTGGTCACTAGAGGTCTCTCAGAATTAATGTTTTGAGATGGTAGGTTTAGCTATTTGGCCAAGTGGCCATTCACATGTTCCCAGGTGTAGTGGAAAGTTCTGGGCTTCACAGGTGGCTCAGTGGTAAATAATCCACCTGTCACTGCAGGAGATGTGAATTTGATCCTTGGGTCCGGAAGAACCCCTGGAGAAGGGAATGGCAACCCACTTCAGTTTTCTTGCCTGGAGAATCCCATGGACAGAGGAGCCTGGCAGGCTACATACAGTCCACGGGGTCACAAGAGTCAGACATGACTTGGCGACTAAATAGCAGCAACAACAACAGTGGAAGGTTCTAGTCACAGTGTCTGCAATAAAACACAGTGGCGACATGCACAGTGCTGCAGCCAGCCAGCCTGTTTGCATTTAAATCCAGTGCTACTCCTGAGCAGTTGTGTGACCTTGGGCCAGTAACTTGACCTCTCTGTACATTGCTTTCATCATCTGCAAAAGGTGACTACTCCTAATAATAGTGACTTCACAGGGTTATAACAAGGGTTACAGAATTTAGTTTCGAGCAGTGCCTTGCACATAGAATGCATGATGTGTTTGTTAAAATATTTCAATTATCCCTCATAAATAAACATGAAACTCTAGGAACTGAATCTAGGAGATGTTGCTGTCTCGTGTTAGCTTAGACTGGTGGATATTTGTGGCCTTGTAACCTTGAGTGCAGAGGCTGTGATTTTAATATCAGATGGAATAATTAAGTGTTGCAAGACTGTGAAAGAACAGGACATGAGGGGGATCTACATCCTGTGACCCTTTGCATCTCATTTGATTTAGCAATTAACAAGAACAAATTCCCAAATTAGAGTGAAAATTAAAACATAGGATAATACTTTTTATAATGAGGATTTTGTCATTTTGAAGCAGAAAGAGGTATGTGAGTTCTTACAAAAAGCTGCTCCCCCTTGGTAGAAGGCCCTTGATGGGTTTATGACGATGGGTCCTTCAGGGTGATAGCCAGCTACTTTGGGGAGGGGCTCAAGGGGCTGATGGCTATTGGCCTTGGAAGAAGCATTAGTTCCTACCCAAGCCTGAAAAACAAAAATCAGAGCTGGAGTCAAGGAAAATCTGCACTGGTGATCTTGAGAAGATTGGGTAAAGTCCTCTTAGGAGCCAGTCAGCAAGGGAAAGCTTCACCATGCCTTCAAAGGCTTTGGAGAGGTACCAGGAGAAACCTGCCCCAAGAGACCCCGGGAACCACAGCAACCAGAGGCAAGACCAGTGGGGCCTTCACATGTCCTCTGGACTATGAGAATCCCATGGGCTCCTTGCACGGCCCTGGGGATGGTAAGGGGCTGCTGGAACCATAAACCAGGCTGAAAGTCTTGCTCTTTATGACATGTGGCAGAAGGACAAGCCACACTGATTTGCTCTGCAGTCGCAGAAAATATAGATTGTTTCTGGCTCCCATTTTTTGCTGTTATGTTGGCCCATGAGTCGCATCGTACCTGCCTACAGAGTACAAACTCAGCTAACAAACGTGCAGGCCAGGGCACCCACTCGGGACCACAGGGAGGCTCCAAGGCATTTCCTGAGACCTTTTCTCCAGGTCTGAATGCTACAGAGCTTAGGGATGCGGCCCCATCTATGCTTGCTACACCTCTTGGGTGGTCCTGCCCCCTCCGAGGATGCTGCGCTGGAGACAGACAGGCCCTGTCTCCTCCTGCATCCTCTCATGTTGGGACATCGGCCCGCTCTCCTGGACTGGGCCATTGCCCTCTCCTGTTCCCCTGGGCACTCTCTCCTTTGTGGACAATACAGCTACCTTCTTCCTGGACCTGTAAGTCAAAAGTGTCAGGGGTGCGGAAGAGAAAACTTAATCACTTTCATTACCATCATCGAAAAGCTGATGGTCACCAGTGTTTACTAGCCCTCCTGTGAGTGAGGGCTGTGTGTTATTCCTCCTAATCTTCACTCCAGGTCTGTGAAACTGTACTGTGATGATCATCCCATTTGCAAACAGGGAAACTGATGTTTGGAGAGGTTCAGTAGTTTGCATGGGGTCATACAGCTGGTAAATGGTGGCCCTGAGGTTCAAAGCCAAGTTGGCGACTCCAGGACCCACACACTTTACTGTGTAATAGTCCTCTGTGTAACGTGACAATTTAAGGTGGCTTTGTGACCCCAACTTCCCTGAAGGGGTTGGCGATCCTCTCCATTTCAAATATTGTGTCTTCTTTGTATTTCTTAAGAGTGATGTGAGCTTATACCCAACAAAGATATAATGAGTGTCCTCACTGATGGGCAGGAAGATTCCTATAAAACAGGATGTGCCAGACTCTAGGGTGATGGAGAAGTGTATTCACCTTGTTGATTGATGTGGGAAACTGCAAAAGTCATCCTCAATTCATTCCTGCCCTGTTCCCATGCCTTTGCAATGTGACTTTAAGCTCTGCCCATAAAGATGTGGAGTCTGTTTCTCTGCTCCTGAAGGTAGGCTACCTGTGGTTGGACATGCCACTGTAGTACTAGAAGGAAGGGTGTGCCAGCTCCAGCCTGGGACCCCAGAGGCCCCACAGGCTTTTTCTCTTTCTCACAGTCCTGCCACTGCTGTGATGACAAGCCCAGCTAGATGGCCAGGAGATGGCAGACATGTGACTTGATCTGAGATTAGCCCAGTGGATGTACCAGCCACCCCCAGAAATGGGGCTTCCCAAACCCAGCCACTGACTGCTGATTCACAAGTGAACTGAAGCCAAAAGAATCTCCCAAGTTGCCAACCCATAGAGCCATGTGCTGTATTCAGGGTCACTAATTTAAGCCACTAGGTTTTGGGTGTGCAGTTTGGTAGGCCACAAAATAAACAGGTTACCGTCAGCCTCAAGTCACACCCATTCATCCCAGAACTGGGTGGTGAGACTATTAGGTGGAAGACAGGCCGCTGAATTAGAGCCTTTTCTCCCCTTTCCTCATTTCTCCGTGAAAGTGCCTTTCTGCAGGTTTGTGTCGCAGATGCTTGATGCTGTGATTCTATTTCTGATCACCTTAACAGAAGAAATGAACCATCAGTGACGGCTGTGATCTGGTCCCAGCCCTGACGTCACCTTGCCACATGGTTTTCAGTGACTCCTGTAACCTGTCTGGGCCACAGTTGCTCACATACTTAAGAATATGAGATTGACACACCACACGCTGTAAGATTTCTCCCAACCCTAGTGCTTTGTGTCTCTAATGCATCACTAGCATGGTGCTTATCCTGTCTGTATTTGATTTGGATTCTTTATTCTGGACCTCTGGAGTGGCACAAAATGATGAGATGGATTTTTTTTTTTTTTTTAAAAACCATCCACATAAAAAGAAACAGACCATAAACTGGCTAGTGCCACTCAAGAAAATTCCTTTACTAACAGTGAAGCAAAAAATGTCTTAGTTATAAAAGTACGGGTTTGGAAAGGAAATGCTCAAGTTTCCTGATAAAGAAGAGTCTGCATTATTAAAGATAGAGGGTTTTTTGGCTTCTTGTTGAAATTTACAAAATCACATTGCTTTTGGCTTTTCTCCTGAAAGCAGATCAAGGTTTGGTTGGTTTGGCTTCCTGGGCGCTATAAGACGTGTTCCTTCTTTCCTTCCTTCCTGTTTGCATTTATTTGGCCAGTGTTTATATGAGTCAGACACTGTCCTCCTGGGAGAGGCAACTGAACAAGATAGGCCAATCCCAGCCCTCTAGGCGCTGACATTTGTATGGCAGAAGCAAATCCACAGCTAAGCGTTAGTGTTATCTGGCGATTAATGCTGTGAAAAAAAACTTAAACGTTAGAGGAGAGATGAACCCTAGAACAGGAGAGCCACTTACTATCTTCACATGGTCCCACCTACCCCTTCAATTTCTCATTCATTCTCAGATCCAGCCACTGGAACTGAGGGGCATCTGTGTTCACTGATGCCTATCTGACAAGTCTCCCTAAGCAGGAAGAAAACCCGAGGATGTGAGACTGGGGAAGGAAATGACTCCTGACAGCGCACCTTTGGGGGATAGGCTGAGTACGAGGCTGGGATCTGGGGAGCACTACGGCTTCCTGGAGCAAGTGCCACTGAATTAAGGGACAAGACCTCCCCTGAGAGTTAAGAGCCTGGGCTCCAGTTTTATCTCAGGACTGGATTTTATGTGTGATTTGGGACACCTCATGCCCTCTGTTCTCAACCTATGTTTTAGAGATTGTAATACTACTCCCTACCTCTCCATGTTGTTGGATGGTCAGGTTCAATAACACAAACAGAAGCATTTTGTTCAAGTTATTTTCCAGATGGACTGTCTGTTCCTTGAGGGTGGGAACCATAGTGCTTGGCCTGTATCAAGTGCTCAGGGATCTCATGAATGAATTGGCCTGGGAATAAATTAGCAAGACAATGAAATTGAGTCCTGCGGGCCTTAGTTTCTTCATTTTGCAAATCAGGGCATCCGTGGAGAGTTGTGCAGTTTGTACACTGCGCAAGTGCACTTGCTGGAGATCATTGGAGGGATTCAAACCCAGATTCCCCACCTGCCTGGGTCAGAGAGGGGTGCCTTTTCTATTTTTCATAAAGGTGCCATAAAGACCAGCAGTGGCTCTGTTTAGAAGAATGGTGTTAGACTCTCTTGCCTCTTGAAGATTCTGACTTAATCATTGTGGGTTGCAGCCCCAAAAGCTGTATTCTTCAGAAAATCTCCAGATGATTGAGATTTTCCTCCTAATTTGGGTACCATTGGATTGGTGGTCTGTTAAGGTCTTTCTCCCTCTAATAGGAGGTGATTTTACATTAAATTTTACATTCTAGCATTTCATCGCTAAATTCTCTTTCTTAATGAGCACGCGAGCTGCTGTCTTTTGTGCTTACTCACCCTTCCCACCATCTGTTTTCAGCAGAGAATAGCAGTTGGGGTGTGTGGAGTATATTCATTCATTCTCATTCATCAATAAGGAAATTCTGCACCAAGGTAAAGGAAAAAAAATTCCCAGGACTTCTTTAATCCTTCAACAGTTGTGTTTTTTCTCTTACCAGCAACAACAGGTCAGATAATAATTGTAAACATTGCAGGGTTCTTGAGACAAGCTGGAGCTGCTAAGACTAAAACCTCGTGATGAACTTTCCTCGGGTCTAATTTCATCTACCTGCCTGTACTTCTCCGTCAACCCCTGGATGAGTCAGGGGCCAGGAAGGAGAAAGAAACCACACAGTTGTCTCACCAAGGAAAGCTTCGTGTGGGGTTTCTCAGCTGTTGCGACCATTGACATCTGGGGCTGGATAATTCTGAGTTCAGGGGAATGTTCTTGCCCCGAGGATGTTGAGCCGCAGCCCTGGCCTCTGCACATTGGTTGTCAGAAACAATCCTTCATCCTCCCTCAGTTGTGAAACTGAAAACATATCTAGGCAACCTGCAGTGTCTCTTGGTCTGAAAGTGGCCCCTGCTTGGTCACCACTGGTAAAGGAATCATTACCTGTATCAGAGATCATCAAGAGGGAAGTAAGGAGAACCATAAAGAATAGCTTTGGGCTGAGTGAGAGTATGAAGGAAGGGACCCAAAGTGGGCTTCAGACTGGGCTGGACTTCACCCCTGTGGCCCATTGTGTGGGGATGTTCTCTGGGCCGGAGTAGGGGGGTGCATCTACTGGATGCCGGTGGGCTGTGGCTGGCAGCTGACTGCTGGGCACCTGTGACTCACTGGAAACCCATCCTGGGGTATGACTGAAACTTGATGGGGATGAGTGTCACTGGCAGTCCCCCACCCCCCAAACATGGCTGGCAATAGCTTTTGGTAGAACCCAGAAGAAGCAAATGGAAAAGTGTGCAAGAGGGAAGAGACACCCCTTCTTCTTGCATCGTCTCTCCGGCGCCCTCTACTGACACAATTTAGCGTCACGTCATCTTCAAAAGAAGTATTTTGCACAGAGCTTGCAGTGAAAGATGGATTTGGAGCTGAAAGGCAATAAATTGATAGTTGGCATACTCTTGTATTGTAACCTCATCTTAATTATTTTTGTACCGTTCTATTTGGCACATTATCAAATCACTGATAATGATTGAAAGAAGGCATGAATGCATGCATAGATGCCCAAATAAATGAATGACAGAGTTTGCTTTTTTCTAGTAGCTGTTTTGGAAAATGCCGTTGTTCACCACAGGTTTGAATTTTACCTACAGAATAGCAAATGACAGCTTTTATTCCATCCCATCCCACTCTCATACTAAATTTAAAATTAATTGAATTATCCTGTTAGGTCTTCCCAACTCTCATGTAACTGATCAATTTGCTAAAAATATGTTAAAGAATTGAGCAATTCAGTGGAAAGAAATTAATTAAACTTGTTTGAATCGATCAGTTGATTAAATTCCCCAGTCGAGTGTTGATTAGGTAGCCAGGAAAACATGAAACTGGTATCTTTTTTAGACAAGAATATTAACCAGAGTACTGTTGACCAATGAATTAAGTCCAGCAAAATTGTTGTCCAGAGGCTAGGAATATTAATAATGTGAAAATAGGAATTAATTTTTACTTAGTTGTCCAGTGGTTACTTGTGGATTGCAGCGTGGTTAAGTCAGCTGTGGCCAGGGGCTAAGTTACACTGTATTTAAACACTAGGAGGTGTGGTGAAAAGATGAGTGGATTGGGATGTGACGTTTACTGTGGGCTCCCTGCTGGTGTGGACAGCTCTGTCAGCCTTTCTGGGCCTCCATCTCTTCTGTGTGTGCAAAAATTACCATTCATTTCCATTTGAGGATGAGTAAATACAATAATCTGAATTATCATTAGAAGGACTGGTGATGAAGCTGAAGCTCTAGTATTTTCGTCACCTGATACAAACAGCTGATTCATGGGAAAAGTCCCTGATGCTAGGAAAGATTGAGGGCAGAAAGACAAGAGGGTGTCAGAGGATGATATGGCTGGACGGCATCACTGATGCAGTGGATATGAACTTGGGCAAACTCCAGGAGGTAGTGAGGGACAGAGGGGCTCTGGCATGCTGTCCATGGGGTCACAAAGAGTCAGACGTGACTGGGCAACTGAACAACAACAAGCAGTCTGAGTGCAAAAGTGTTTTGAAAATTGAAAGTGGTACACAAATTTGAGGCTCTTCTAATTAGTTCATAGTTGCAAAATGGGTGCTTTGGGATTGTTTCAATTATCTTAGTTTTCTAGAAGATTCCGATGTACCTGGGGTGCTGAGAATGTACTTCTGTTTCCTGATGTAAGGCAGAAGCCCGTGGAAAGGAGTTTTGCTTGTAGGATGATATGTCACAGTGGAGTACCTCAGGGCCTTTGCATATGTAGGTTCCTCCGCCTAGAACTCTTTCCTCTCCAGTTTGTCTCCATAGCTCCTACTTATCCTGTTGGCTCAACTGTCACTTTCTGACGACCTGAACTGGTCAACCCTCCCTGTTACATGCCCTTCTGCACTGCATCTCTTCTATCCAGAGCTCTACCACGATGGATATTTCATGTTTTATTATGATTATTTGATCAATGTCTGTCTCCCCAGCTAGGCTATAAGCTCTAAGATGGCAGGGACCACTCCTGCTTTTGCCCACAATAACATTTTTGGTAGCTGTTTGATGACTGTTGGATGAACGAATGAATGTTTTATCCAGAGTTGACTAGAGCCTACTGGGTTTTGATGTGTTGGTCACATTTTGAAGGAAAGGGCAGTGATTGGCTTTCTGGGGCAGTGGAAAGGACACAGTGATAGATCCAGGTCCCTGGGCGGTCCTCAGCAGCCAGCACAACCTCTGGCATACAGTAGGAGCTCAGTAAATGTTTACAGAATGAGTTAACTGTGGAGCAGAAGCCTGGAACCCGAGTTTTGTCTCTAAAATTTATCGTCTCAGCAAACTCAGTGAAGATGTTTAGGCTTGCTGTGCAATACAGTATAAACAGGCTCAGAGGTCAGCATTCCTGGATCCAAATCTCCATTGAGAAGATGTCTGACAAGTTGCTTAACATCATGATGCGCAAGTCTGCTTCTTTACACAAATGAGGGTAATATCGATATCCTGAGATTATTTCAGGCATTAAACCACAGAAAGGCCTTGCCTAATATAGCCTGTGCTAAGGTAAGGTAAGGTGAAATCGCTCAGTCGTGTCTGACTCTCTGCGACCCCACGGACTGTAGCCTACCAGGCTCTTCTATCCATGGGATTTTCCAGGCAAGAGTACTGGAGTGGGTTGCCATTTCCTTCTCCAGAGGATCTTCCTGACCCAGGGATTGAACCCAGGTCTCCCGCATTGTAGTCAGATGCTTTACTGTCTGAGCCACCAGGGAAGTCCATATAGCCTGTGTTCAGTTCAGTTCAGTTCAGTTGCGTCCGACTATTTGTGACCCCATGAATCACAGCACGCCAGGCCTCCCTGTCCATCACCAACTCCCAGAGTTCACTCAAACTCATGTCCATCGAGTCGGTGATGCCATCCAGCCATCTCATTCTCTGTCGTCCCCGTCTCCTCTCGCCCCCAACCCTTCCCAGCATCAGAGTCCTTTCCAGTGAGTCAACTCGTCGCATGAGGTGGCCAAAGTATTGGAGTTTCAGCTTCAGCATCAGTCCTTCCAATGAACACCCAGGATTGATCTCCTTTAGAATGGACTGGTTGGGTCTCCTTGCAGTAGAAGGGACTCTCGAGAGGCTTCTCCAGCACCACAGTTCAAAAGCATCAATTCTTCGGCGATCAGCTTTCTTCACAGTCCAACTCTCACATCCATACATGACCACGGGAAAAACCATAGCCTTGACTAGATGGACCTTTGTTGCAAAGTAGTGTCTCTGCTTTTTAATATGCTATCTAGGTTGGTCATAACTTTCCTTCCAAGAAGTAAGCCTCTTTTAATTTCCTGGCTGCAGTCAGCATCTGCAGTGATTTTTGGAGCCCCCCAAAATAAAGTCTGACACGGTTTCCACTGTTTCCCCATCTATTTCCCATGAAGTGATGGGACCAGATGCCATGATCTTTGTTTTCTGAGTGTTGATCTTCAAGGCAACCTTTTCACTCTCCTCTTTCACTTTCATCAAGAGGCTTTTGAGTTCCTCTTCACTTTCTGCCATAAGGGTGGTGTCATCTGCATATCTGAGGTTATTGATATTTCTCCCAGCAATCTTGATTCCAGCTTGTGCTTCCTCCAGCCCAGCGATCCTCATGATGTACTCTGCATAGAAGTTAAATAAGCAGGGTGACAATATACAGCCTTGACATACTCCTTTTCCTATTTGGAACCAGTCTGTTGTTCCATGACCAGTTCTGACTGTTGCTTCCTGACCTGCATACAGGTTTCTCAAGAGGCAGGTCAGGTGGTCTGGTATTCCCATCTCTTTCAGAATGTTCCACAGTTTATTGTGATCCACACAGTCAAAGGCTTTGGCATAGTCAATGAAGCAGAAATAGATGTTTTTCTGGATCTCTCTTGCTTTCTCCATGATCCAGCAGATGTTGGCAATTTGATCTCTGGTTCCTCTGCCTTTTCTAAAACCTGCTTGAACATCTGGAAGCCTGTGTTAGCAGTAACTGTTTGTCCTTTCCCTTCTCTCTGCCTCCATAACATGGGGACAGCATTACCCACATTGAGCCAGTTGTGTCTCAAATAAGATAAAAAATGTCATACACTTTGTAGCTTGAGGTCCAAGATTCACTTTTCCTCCTTATTTCCATGCTGCCATCAGGAGAAAAATGTGCAGAATCAGCATTCACCACCAGGTGGCACTGTGACAATACCTTTGATTTCACTGTTTCTGCTTAACAAAACAGCACTTTCGTGTACCTTTTAAATTGAAACCCTGAGGTGAGAAAAATGGGTTGCATTTAAGAGGGAAGCATTGCTCGATAATGGGGTAATGTCTGTTGTAAATGATATTTTAATGTCCAGGGTCTTACTCTGGAGAATCAGAAAGGAAAAAATTTTAAAACATTCCTTTAAATTTTTAATTTGAAAATAAGAACCTCAAGAACCAGGTTAAACAAGGAATCAAAGCTTTTATTTCGTTATTACAACATAATTTTATCACAGTTTACAACTTTTTCCTCTTGGAAATCCATTTTGTTTCCTCAATTATTCTGGTAGCATGTATACCTTAAATTTTTTATTTTTTGAAGGACTGCTTAATTTGGTCAGCGAATATTTCTTGAGTACCTAATGCATGCCATACACTGTTCTGGGTGACTGAAATCATGGCTGGCAACAGAGAAGATAAAGCTCCATATCCTTAAGGCAATGGGGACACCCATTATTAACCAGTGAAAAAAGAAAATGAGCCAAGTAAGGAATTTCAACTGGGTGATGGGGTGAAGGGAGACTCAGATAAGCATCTTTGTTAAATGAATTCTGTCCTGATGATCTATGACTGCAAAACCAACTCTTCCCACCCCTAATTGTTTTCATGACCCATGTATTTTGCTGACAGCTGTGTGGGTATTAGGAGTCTGGGAAAAATTCAGCTGGGAAATTTGTTCTGAGCCATTTGGCATGACCAGCAAAGACAGCTGAGGCTGGGGGACCTACCTTCAGGATGTTTTTTACTGACATGTGAATAGACTCACGGACATCTTGAGGCTGACAGGCCTGTCTCCTCTACGTGGCATCTCATCCTCAAAGCCCCTCCATCTGAACCAGGATGGTCTCAGATGTTTGTGCTTCTCACTTGGCTGTTGGCTTCCATGAGACCAGAGTGGAAGCTACCAGTCTTCTTAAAACCTAGGTCTAAAAGTTTCTTCCAGCATGGCATCACTTTTGCCTAAATTCTACTCATCAAAGAGGCCAGTCCTCTTTCTTTAAGGAGAGAAAAAATGGACATCATTTCTTTCTTTTTTTTTTTTTTTAACTGTGAAGCTGTTACTTATTTTCTCCCACTTTTTAAATACTTATTTTTTAACCGTGATGTAATTGACATATTAGTTTTAGGTACATGATATCATGATTTGATATATGTGTATATTGTGAAACATTCACCACAATGTTTAGTTAACATCTGTTCTCACACAGTTAGAATTTTTTTCTTGTGATGAGAACTTTGAATACCTACTCTCTTCAGTTCAGATCAGTCGCTCAGTCGTGTCCGACTCTTTGCAACCCCATGAATCACAGCACGCCAGGCCTCCCTGTCCATCACCAACTCCCGGAGTTCACTCAAACTCATGTCCATCGAGTCGGTGATGCCATCCAGCCATCTCATTCTCTGTCGTCCCCGTCTCTTCCCGCCCCCAATCCCTCCCAGCATCAGAGTCTTTTCCAGTGAGTCAACTCATTGCATGAGGTGGCCAAAGTATTGCAGTTTCAGCTTCAGCATCAGTCCTTCCAATGACACCCAGGATTGATCTCCTTTAGAATGGACTGGTTGGATCTCCTTGCAGTCCAAGGGATTCTCAAGAGTCTTCTCCAGCACCACAGTTCAAAAGCATCAATTCTTCGGCGATCAGCTTTCTTCACAGTCCAATTCTCACATCCATACATGACCACGGGAAAAACCATAGCCTACTCTCTTCAGTTCAGTTCAGTCGCTCAGTCGTGTCCGACTCTCTGCGACCCCATGAATCACAGCACGCCAGGCCTCCCTGTCCATCACCAACTCCCAGAGTTCACTCAAACCCATGTCCACAGAGTCGGTGATGCCATCCAGCCATCTAATTCTTGGTCATCCCCTTCTCCTCCCGCCCCCAACCCTTCCCAGCATCAGAGTCTTTTCCAGTGAGTCAACTCGTCGCATGAGGTGGCCAAAATATTGCAGTTTCAGCTTTAGCATCAGTCCTTCCAATGAACACCCAGGATTGATCTCCCTTAGCAACATTCAAATATATGATCCAGTAGTATAATTACTATAGTCACCTATGTTGTACATTACCTCTCCAGGACCTGTTTATTTTATTCCTGGGAGTTTGTGTCTCTTGACCCCCTCTATTCATTTCGCCCACCCCCACCCTGGGTGCTGTCAATCTCCAATGTGATCTCTTTCTATGAGTTTTTTTTTTTTAATTTAGTTGACTTACAATGTTGTGTTAGTTTCAGGTATACAGCAAAGTGATTCAGATATATATATATATATGCATGCGTATGTATGTTTATGTATGTACATATATCTATTGTTTCATATTTTTTTCCATTATAGGTTATTATCAGATGTTGATTATAGTTCCCTGGCTGTACAGTAGGTCCTTGTTGTGTGTGTGTTTTGTATATAATAGTGTGTTTCTGTTAATCCCAAATTTCTCATTTATCCCTTTCTCCACCTTCCCCTTTTGTACCATGGGTTTGTTTTCTATGCCTTTGAGTCTCTTTCTGTTTTGTAAATAAGTTCATTTATACCATGTTTTTAGACTCTGTGAGTGATATCATATTATATTTATCTTTGTCTGACTTACTTCACTTAATATGATCATCTTGCTGCAATACTTTGGCCACCTCATGCGATGAGTTGACTCACTGGAAAAGACTCTGATGCTGGGAAAGGTTGGGGGCGGGAGGAGAAGGGGACGACGGAGAATGAGATGGCTGGATGGCATCACCGACTCTGTGGATATGAGTTTGAGTGAACTCTGGGAGTTGGTGATGGACAGGGAGGCCTGGCGTGCTGTGATTCATGGGGTCGCGGAGAGTCGGACACGACTGAGCGACTGAACTGAACTGAATGTCCATTCATGTTGCTTCAAATGACATTATTTCATTCTTTTTTATGGCTGAGTAATATTTCATTGGAGTTTCAGCTTTAGCATCAGTCCCTCCAATGAACATCCAGGATTGAGACGAGTTGACTCACTGGAAAAGACTCTGATGCTGGGAAAGGTTGGGGGCGGGAGGAGAAGGGGACGACGGAGAATGAGATGGCTGGATGGCATCACCGATTCTGTGGACATGAGTTTGAGTGAACTCCGGGAGTTGGTGATGGACAGGGAGGCCTGGCGTGCTGTGATTCATGGGGTCGCGGAGAGTCGGACACGACTGAGCGACTGAACTGAACTGAACTGAACTGAATATTTCATTGTGTATACATACCACATCTTCTTCTGTCAGTGGACACTTAGGCTATTGTTTTGGACCCAAGACATTTGGTCCATGTCTTGGCTGTTGTAAACTGTGCTGCTGTGAATATTGGGGTGCATGTATCTTTTTTGTTTGTTTTGGGTTTCTTCGGGTTAGTTTTAAACATTCCATATATAAATGAGATTATACTGTATTTGTCTTTCTCTGGCTTATCTTACTTTGCATAGTAGTGGACCGACCTCTTGATGGAAGGAGTAGTAAAGAATTTGTAGCCATTTTCAGTTGAAGCAGATTCTTATAAAGTTGACAGAAATTCCCTGTAAATGGCTGGAGGTCAGATTTCCACACCCCAACACTATACATCTGGTTCCTCTGTAGCATGAAAATCATACCACAGCTTTGAGGAGTTTTCCTTGGGATCTAGACCCGTAACTAGGAGAGTCTGCACCGAACAAGCAGAATCCACTCTGCCAGTTGCCCCCATGAGCATTGTCGTCAGCACTAACTTCCGTGCCCAGGAGGCCTCTGAAGTCTTGATTGCAAAACTCTAGATTGAAGGCTGGGGTTGAAAACGCAAAGTGCGATGCCGGCTTCTGTCTAAGGATTTTCCTTTGCAGAATAGTTGTGGGAGAATCTTCGAGGAATGGGAGCAAAGGCAACACATGGTTACAGTTTAGATACTAAGAGTGTTTGACCTTGAAATAGTCCACAGCTGTAACTTTACACTGGCCAATAGCCAGGAGAGTGTTTATTAGGTTTGTCCCCTTAAGAAAGATAACTGAACCAGCTGGAGTTTGAGTCCTCTTCTGAAGTTAATGGACTTTCCTGGTGGCTCAGATGGTAAAGAATCTGCCTGTAATGCAGGAGACCCAGGTTTGATCCCTGTGCTGGGTAGATCCCCTGGAGAAGGAAATGGCTATCGACTCTAGTATTCTTGCCTGGAGAATCCCATGGACAGAGGAGCCTGGTAGGTTATAGTCTGTGGGGTTGCAAAGAGTTGGACACAACTAAGCGACTAACAGAGAAGGCAATGGCAACCCACTCCAGTATTCTTGCCTGGAAAATCCCATGGACAGAGGAGCCTGGTAGGCTGCAGTCCATGGGGTCGCGGAGAGTTGGATATGACTGAGCGACTTCACTTTCACTTTTCACTTTCATGCATTGGAGAAGGAAATGGCAACCCACTCCAGTGTTCTTGCCTGGATAATCTCAGGGATGGGGGAGCCTGGTGGGCTGCTGTCTGTGGGGTCGCGCAGAGTTGGACACGACTGAAGCAACTTAGCAGCAGCAGCAGCAAGCGACTAACACTTTCTGAAGTAAAGGGTGTGAGATCCTACATTTATGGACCATAATAGTCCTTGGGGAGAAGGAAAGAGACCCATAGGAACTGAGAATTTTCTCGGGTGGACAGGGTATTTGAAGGGGAGGGAGCCCTCGAGGTGAGGATAAAACAAGCTGATTCTGATAGACTCAGGTGGTCCAGAGTTTGTTCTACACTGGTGTGGCAATCAATAGAGCAAATGATTTTTGTGTTGACACATATCTCAAATCTAATGTTTGCCTAATGATGGCAGCTGGTTTCACTCAAGATGAGTTGAACTTAAAAATGTTTGCTTAATCATGATGGCTGCTAAGTCAAGATAAAACTTGAACCTGAAAAAAAAAATCAACAGCGTTTACATTCACAGTCCTCGCGTGTTCCTTCTGCTGACTGTTTCTCTTCCCACCCTTTGATGTGCTGAGACTCCATAGTGGTACCATTAAATGAGCAGCTCTTTCTGTCCCTAACTAATCTGTCAGCATGGGCAAAATTTCCAGTCTGGGCATCAGAGGGAGCAGAAATAAACCTCTCCTTATTCTGTTGTTTCATCTGGAGCAGCATTTTTATTGTTATGAGTTTTAGTGTGAAAATGGTCAGATTTACCTGAATGAAAGGTTTTCATGGCAGCCGTGACAGTGAACTGGGAAGGTGCACTTATGGTCATATTGTAATGAAAATACAACTTGGTCATTCAAATCCCACAGTCAGATGCTGTCTCTACATACAGACCAATTGTCTGGGTTTAATGAGATGGTTTTGGAGTGCTTGACTTGAATGCAAGGAAACAATTGCTTTAATTACATATCACTCGGCACTTAAGTTGTATATAAATAAGAGAAGAATGCTTCAAATGCTGTCTTTCTGAAATCAAATCTGAGGTTGGATTAAATGGCAACCCACTCCAGTGTTCTTGCCTGGAGAATCCCAGGGACAGGGGAGCCTGGTGGGCTGCCATCTATGGGGTCGCACAGAGTCGGACACGACTGAAGTGACTTAGCAGAAGTAGCAGCAGCTGTATCTATCTGCCTGTGGGACCAAGAAGAGTCATAACTTCCATTTGTACTGGCTCTTGTCTCTTCTTGCACACACTTGCCTGTTCCTTAAAAGTAACCCCCAGGCATCTTGCTGGGTCTTGGCAAGGAATTTTCAGGTCAGGTCGGTTCAGTTCAGTCGCTCAGTCATGTCCGACTCTTTGCGACCCCACAGACTGCAGAATGCCAGGTCTCCCTGTCCATCACTAACTCCTGGAGCTTGCTCAACTTATGTCCATAGAGTCAGTGATGCCATCCAACCATTTCATCCTCTGTCATCCCCTTCTCCTCCTACCTTCAGTCTTTCCTAGCATCAGGGTCTCTTCCAATCAGTGAGTTCTTTGCATCAGGTGGCCAAAGTATTGGAGCTTCAGCTTCAGCCTCAGTCCTGCCAATGAATATTCAGGACTGATTTCCTTTAGAATTGACTGGTTTCCTTGTAGTCCAAGGGACTCTCAAGAGTCTTCTCCAACACCACAGTTTGCAAGCATCTTTGGCGTTCAGCTTTCTTTATGATCCAACTCTCACATCCATAATTAACTACTGGAAAAACCATAGCTTTGACTAGACGGACCTTTGTCAGCAGAGTAATGTCTCTGCTTTTTAATACACTGTCTAGGTTTGTCATAGCTTTGCTTCCAAGGAGCAAGTGTCTTTTAATTTCATGGCTGCAATCACCATCTTCAGTGACTTTGAATCCCAGGAAAATAAAATATCTCACTGTTTCCTTTGTTTCCACATCTGTTGCCATGAAGTGATAAGGCCAAATGTCATGATCTTAGTGTCTTGAATGTTGAGTTTTAAGCTAGCTTTTTCACTTTCATCAAGAGGCTCTTTAGTTCTTCTTTGCTTTATGCCATAAGGGAGGTGTCATCTGTGTATCTGAGGTTATTGATATTTCTCCCAGCAATCTTGATTCCAGCTTGTGCTTCAGCCTGGCATTTCACATGATATATTCTGCATAATAGTTTAATAAACAGGGTGACAATATACAGCCTTGACGTACTCCTTTCCCTATTTGGAACCAGTCAGTTTGTCCATGTCCAGTTCTAACTGTTGCTTCTTGACCTGCATACGGATTTCTCAAGAGGCAGGTAACGTGGTCTGGTATTCCTATCTTTCGAAGAATTTTCCACAGTTTGTTGTGATCCACACAATCAAAGGCATTGGTGTAGTCAATAAAGCAGAAGTAGATGTTTTCCTGGAACTCTCTTGCTTTTTCTATGATCCAACGAATGTTGGCAATTTGATCTCTGGTTCCTCTGTCTTTTCTAAATCCAGCTTGAACATATGGAAGTTCTCAGTTCACATACAGTTGAAGCCTTGCTTGGAGAATTTTGAGCCTTACTTTGCTAGTGTGTGAGATGAGTGCAATTGTGCAAAAGTTTTAACATTCTTTGGCATTGCCTTTCTTCAGGATTGGAATGAAAATTGACCTTTTCCAGTCCTTACCTGTGAACAGATCCATTCAGTCACTTGTGTGTTCAGGGGCTTTTGGAACTTTCTCTCTTTCATCTTCTGCTCTGTTTGCTGACACGCATGCCAAAACCTCAGCCTCTGGGCACTGGTACTGAATTGAATCCTGGGAACAGAGTTTGGGCTGAAGTAGGAAGCAATAGCTTTCCTGCTTTGCCGTCAAAAGGGGAGACAATGGGCTCATGCCCTGGAAAACTTTGTGTCCCAACCTGGCAGAATTTGGGGAGGAGTTTTACAGCAGTAGTTCAAGGGCAGAGTTGCTAAGGATCAGGGTATGTGCAGGACCTGCACTGCTTTCATCTGGCCTCAGGTAGTCTCCTAATGAGCTTTTGTTGTTGTTGTTCAGTTGCCAAGTCGTGTCTGACTCTTGTGACCTCATGGGCTGCAGCACTCCAGGTTTCCTTGTACTTCACTATCTCCTGGAGTTTGCTCAAACTCATGTCAATTGAGTTGGTGATGCCAGACAACCATCTCATCCTCTGTCATCCTGTTCTCCTCCTGCCCTCAATCTTTCCCAGCATCTGGGTTTTTTCCAATGAGTCGGCTTTTTGCATCAGGTGGCCAGAGTACTGGAGCTTCAGCCTCAGTCCTTTGGAGGTTATCGAACTGTGACCACCTCTGGGATGAAGAACGCTGACATCTTCCATTTGTTGGGGGTCTTTGTTCCATAAAGAGGTCTAAGATACTGTTACATGTATCCCATGAGGGGGAACCAGGTCCTTGCCCCATGGCTGCACAGCTGTTTCTTGGCTGCTCCTCCCTTGTCTTTGTATCCCCTCCCTTCCCTGACTAGCAGCTGTTCAGACCTGCCCTCTGGAACTCACAGAAGGTTGTGGAGGCTGGCGTCTCTTTCCCACAAACAAGAAACAGGCGACACTGAAAGTTTCCATGTCCAGGAGCCCCACAGGGTCCTGCTCGGTTTCAGCACATCCGTGGGGACTTGTGGTCTTTGCCAGGCCCAGCTGTCCTATCTCTGCAGCTCTTTATTTCTTTCTGTGCAGCCAGGCCAGGTCGCTTCTAGTTTTCCAGACAGGGTACTGTGCTTCTGTGAAGTGAGGGGAAAGCCACTTTCCTCTTTTCAGCACCTGACAGGGGACCACCACCATATTGTTGTCCCCAAAGAGTTCCCAGAGTGAATCAGCTCTTGCAGTTTTGGTGAGAGCTCTCCCTGCTCTGTGGTGACAAGCTGGGTCCACAGGGATGAGTTTAGGACAAATCAGAGTAAGCGACAGCCTGCCTCAGTTGGGCACGTCTTCCTCTGACTGCTAGACTTTGGGCCATGTGTCCGGTGTAGCAGAAAGAGCAGAAGCCCTAAGACTGGACAGACCTGGGATGTTCCTAACTCTGTCACGTATAGCTTTGTGACCTGGGGCGAGTAACTCAGCCTTTCAGAACCCGTTTCCTCATCCTCACGAAGGAATAACGATGAGATAACATACTCAGAGAACTGGTACCGTTCCTGGCACAGAGCTCCCAGAACCCTGAGGATTTTCTTAATGATAGGAATGTCCTTTGTATGATAACGAGATGACTCTTGCTCTAGGTTTCCTAGGCAGCTGACTTCCAGAAAATCCACCAAATGATCCGAGATGGGAAACGTTCATCCCTGCTCTGACCTCCAGGGAGAAGAGGGGTTGAAGTCTAAGTCCATATACTAATGGTTTAACTTATCATTGTTTCACTGGTTTAACTAATCATGTCTGTAAAATGAAACCTTCATAAGAAAATGTGGGCCAGTGAGGGTTAAGAGAGCTTCCATGTTGACACATTCAAGTGCTGGAGGGTGGCACACCCCAGCTTCATGGGCACAGAGCTGTCTACACTCGGGAACTTGTATGCCTCATCTCCTGTCTGTTCATTTGTATCCTTTCTAATAAACTGTAACCATAAACATAGCGCTTTCTTGAGTTGTGTGAGTCATTCTAACAAATGATTAGATTGAATGAAGTTGTAGTCAGCTGGGCAGAAAGGAGGGTAGTCTGGGGGACCCCATTTGCAGCTGGGGTCTGAAGTGGAGGAGCAGTCTTGTGGGACTGAGCCCTTAACCTGTGGGGTCTGTGCTAACTCCAGGAAGTTAGTGTTGAAATTGAACTGAATTGTACGACTCCCAGCTGGTGTCTGAGGATTGGAAAGCCAACCAGAGCCTAGTGAAATATTTAGTTCACAGTAGCAATATGTGAACCGTGAACTTCCAGATGTTCAAGCAGGTTTTAGAAAAGGCAGAGGCACCAGAGATCAAATTGCCAATATCCGCTGGATCATGGAGAAAGCAAGAGAGTTCCAGAAAAACATCTATTTCTGCTTCACTGACTATGCCAAAACCTTTGACTGTGTGGATCACACTAAACTGTGGAAAATTCTGAAAGAGATGGGAATACCAAACCACCTGACCTGCCTCTTGAGAAACCTGTATGCAGGTCAGGAAGCAACAGTTAGAACTGGACATGGAACAACAGACTGGTTCCAAATAGGAAAAGGAGTACATCAAGGTTGTATATTGTCACCCTGCTTATTTAACTTCTATGCAGAGTACATCATGAGGAACACTGGGCTGGAAGAAGCACCAGCTGGAATCAAGATTGCTGGGAGATATATCAATAATCTCAGATATGCAGATGACACTACCCTTATGGCAGAAAGTGAAGAGGAACTCAAAAGCCTCTTGATGAAAGTGAAAGAGGAGAGTGAAAAGGTTGGCTTGAAGCTCAACATTCAGAAAACAAAGATCATGGCATCTGGTCCCATCACTTCATGGGAAATAGATGGGGAAACAGTGGAAACAGTGTCAGACTTTATTTTTCTGGGCTCCAAAATCACTGTGGATGCTGATTGCAGCCATGAAATTAAAAGATGCTTACTCCTTGGAAGGAAAGTTATAACCCACCTAGATAGTATATTAAAAAGCAGAGACATTACTTTGCCAACCAAGGTCCGTCTAGTCAAGGCTATGGTTTTTCCCGTGGTCATGTATGGATGTGAGAGTTGGACTGTGAAGAAAGCTGATCGCCGAAGAATTGATGTTTTTGAACTGTGGTGCTGGAGAAGACTCTTGAGAGTCCCTTGGACTGCAAGGAGATCCAACAAGTCCATTCTAAAGGAGATCAATCCTGGGTGTTCATTGGAAGGACTGATGCTGAAGCTGAAACTCCAATACTTTGGCCACCTCATGCGAAGAGTTGACTTACTGGAAAAGACTCTGATGCTGGGAAAGGTTGGGGGCGGGAGGAGAAGGGGACGACCGAGAATGAGATAGATGGCTGGATGGCATCACCGACCCGATGGACATGAGTTTGAGTGAACTCCGGGAGTTGGTGATGGACAGGGAAGCCTGGCGTGCTGTGATTCATGGGGTCGCAAAGAGTTGGACATGACTGAGTGACTGAACTGAACTGAACTGAAACACCTAGGAGGTGAGAGGTTATACTGTTGTGATGCTGTTGCTGTTTTATTATAAAATAGAAACAAAAT
Source organism: Moschus berezovskii (assembly GCF_049115385.1). Classification (NCBI taxonomy): domain Eukaryota; kingdom Metazoa; phylum Chordata; class Mammalia; order Artiodactyla; family Moschidae; genus Moschus; species Moschus berezovskii. The sequence continues at coordinate 43,371,257 of NC_142483.1, read as the reverse complement.
TTAACTATCTAGATGGGACTTACTACTTAAAGTGGCTCACTTAACTCATGTGCCCCCAAAGTAGGTACTTGTGTTATTTCCATTTAGCAGACGTAGAAACTGTGGCATCAAGAGGTGCAGGTACTCCCCAAGCTCACACAGCTCATGAGTGGAAGGTGCAAATCCAGGCAGACTATGGCCTGGGTCTGTGCTCGTCGTCTTTACAGGATGTTGTCGTTGGTCTTATGATGACTGCAATTTGTTCAGGGAGGCCTGAGCAGTCAGACAAAGCCTAAACATGCCTGCAGCCCATCAGAGAACCCTGACTTCCTGTTAAGATAATCAGATATATTTGTTTCCAGGGTAAGCACTAGCCTTAAAGGCAGTAACAGCTTATGTATGACTTGGGTTATTAATAACCTCTGTTTGTTCCCCAAAGAAATTTCTATCATCCCTGGGTGAAATGGAGAAATGTGAGTGCCTGCTGTAAACTGTTGTGTGTACAATGTGTTAGGACTTAATTGACTTTTCTTGAAAAAGTTCAACCACTTGAGAGCAACTATCCCTATTGAACCTATACAACCCTGGAAACTGTATGGTCCATTCAGCTCTGGGCATGCAGAGCAAATGATAAATGTGTTGCCTCCTCTGGAGCCGGACTCACAGGGAAACCTGCCACTCGCTGGTGCTGCCTGCAGATGGAGGGAGGAGAGGCCGCGTCAGTAGCACTGCTGAGCTGTCCGTGGAAAACACACACCCATTTATCCTAGCAGGCCTGGCAAGGGGCCATACCTGCACAGGTTTGTAAATAAAAGACATTTGAAACCAAGACCTGTTGGAGCAAATAGGCATCATCAGCAAGTGAATAGATTTTTTGGGGAATCTGGTATAACCTTTATTGGGCTTTCATTTAATCATACTGTATGAATCTCTTATGCTACTTCATTCTCACAAAAACCTAAATTCCCAGGTGGCACTAGTGGCAAAGAACCTGCCTGTTAATGCAGACAGGGACTTGGGTTCGATCCCTGGGTCGGGAAGATCCTCTGGAGGAGAGCATGGCAACCCACTCCAGTATTCTTGCCTGGAGAACCCCCAGTGGACAGAGGAGCCTAGAGGGCTATGGCTCATAGACCTAGAGGGCTATGGTCGCAAAGAGTTGGACACGACTGAAGCGACTTAGCACACACATTTCAGAATGATTAGGCATCCTAGTTTGACCGTTGTCCTAATGCAAACATTAAAAGAGCCCCTTTTCACTTTCCAAAGTGCCCTGGTTGGACCATAAATTAGATCATCACCCAAGACATTATTTTATGGAAGAGGAAACAGAAATGATAAATGACTCACTCAAGTTCACCCAGCAGGTGGGTGATGGAGCTGAATTCTAACTCAGGTCAGTGTGTCTCCAGTAGCCAAGTCTTTCCTGCCAGAATCTTCTGCTTCAGAGAAAGGAGCACATCTTCCTCACACTTAGCGCCTTTAGAGGGGCTGGAACCTCACCAGAGTGAGGTTTACCATTTTTTGAAATTTACCATTTCAAAGAAAAAAATGACTCCAGAAGGTCATTGTTTAAAACACCCTCGGACCTCGTGTTTTGGAATGACCTTCTGGAGTAATTTTTTTCTATCAATAACATTTTTGATGTTAGTCAGTCTTGGTCCTTTGAGGATAGTGTTCATTTTTTTGAATTTTCCTAAGCTCAACATTCAGAAGATCATGGCATCTGGTCCCATCACTTCATGGGAAATAGATGGGGAAACAGTGGAAATAGTGTCAGACTTTATTTTTTTGGGCTCCAAAATCACTGCAGATGCTGATTGCAGCCATGAAATTAAAAGACGCTTATTTCTTGGAAGGAAAGTTATGACCAACCTAGATAGCATATTAAAAAGCAGAAACATTACTTTGCCAACCAAGGTCCGTCTAGTCAAGGCTATGGTTTTTCCCGTGGTCATGTATGGATGTGAGAGTTGGACTGTGAGGAAAGTTGATTGCCGAAGAATTGATGTTTTTGAACTGTGGTGCTGGAGAAGACTCTTGAGAGTCCCTTGGACTGCAAGGAGATCCAACCAGTCCATTCTAAAGGAGATCAATCCTGGGTGTTCATTGGAAGGACTGATGCTAAAGCTGAAACTCCAATACTTTGGCCACCTCATGCAAAGAGTTGACTCAGTGGAAAAGAGTCTGATGCTAGGAGGGATTGAGGGTGGAAGGAGACGGGGATGACAGAGAATGAGATGGCTGGATGGCATCACCGACTCGATGGACATGAGTTTGAGTGAACTCTGGGAGTTGTTGATGCACAGCGAGGCCTGGTGTGCTGTGATTCATGGGGTTGCAAAGAGTCGGACATGACTGAGCGACTGAACTGAACTGAGTCCACAGTCATGTGACCTGGCTGTGCCAGTTGGAAGCACATAACATTAAAAATTTTTTTTTATTTATTTTCTGCATTGGGTCTTAGTTGTGGCATGCAGGATCTTCATTGCGGCACACAGGCACTCTAGTTGTGTTACACAGGCTCAGTAGTTGTGTTATGGGCTTAGCTATCCTGTGGCTCAGACAGCAAAGAATCTGCCTGCGATGCAGGAGACCCGAGTTCGATCTCTGGATTGGAAAGATCCCTGGAAAAGGGAATGGTTATCCACTCTAGTATTATTCTTGCCTGGAGAATATCATGGACAGAGGAGCCTGGCGGGCTATAGTCCACGGGGTCGAAAACAGTCAGACACCATTGAGCCACTAATACTTTCAAGTAGGGTCTTAGTTACCTGACCAGGGATGGAACTCATGTCCCCTGCATTGTAAGGTGGATTCTTAACCATTGGACCACCAGGGACGTCCCAACACATGTAACATTTTAATACAGAAGAGAGTTGAGGAAAGAGGACCTGTGTGTGTATTCATTTTTGAGACTGGGAACTCAGACTTGTCGTGGAAGCAGCCAACCAGTGGTTTCTTGTGTAGCTTTGGTGTTGGTGGGAATAGGAGCAGTGATGATCTACCTTTATGCTCAGCAGGCTAGCGGGACCAGTGAAGATTTCCTCATCATGCCTGTTCTGTGGGGGTGATTTGGGGCATACTTCTATGAGATGAGCCTGGGGCCTGCTTCTTCAGCCCTCCCAAGAATTCAATGAACCACCCACCAGTTAACAAACTCCTTTCCCATTTAAATTGCCAGAGTCTATTTCTACTGTTTGCAGTTTTTAAAAAAGAGAAAAAAGAAATAAACCAAAAGCGAACTTATTCATACTGAATGTGTAGTAGTTTTATTCTCAGATGCCTCTTCCCATTCCAGAGTGCCAGACAACAGCTCGTTCCCCACAGTATCTGGAGAAAGGAAATTCATTTCTGGAGAAACTGTCAGAGGGGCCCACTTTGAAGACATCAGGAGCAATGGAGAAACGGCTTCAGACATTAAAATGAAATAAAGGAAGAAACTTTCATTCCATTATTTTCCTTTTCTCAGTTCCCAGAATACAGGCAGCTTGGTACATATTCCCCAGGCAGAGAAGGGAGGGTTTTTCTTGGGCAAAACTAACCATTCCAAGAAAAAGACCTCCAATGAATGAGATAAATGTCTACCCACTCACTCTCCAGTGAAGCCCTCCTACTCACAGAGAACTGACAATCAGCTTTTTACCGCCTCTATCTTAAGTATCAGTGAATGTGCAGGAGTCACCAGACTTTTGAAGAAAGCTTCTGTTCTTAAGAGAGAGAAACCAAAGCAAATCCTAGGAGAAAAATGAGCTTGATGCACACAGTGTTAGTGAAAGGAATAGGAGGCAACTTAATTAAAACCATTATAATTAATATTTTCAGAAAGAAAAGAGAAGATACTTCTTTGATGAAACATTACAATGCTGTTTTTTAAAAAGAGGATTGAAGAAAAAAGAGCTCTTAGAAATTAAAAATATTATAGCAGAAATGAAAACAAAAATCACTAGAAGGGTGGAAGTTAATGTTGAGGGAATGTCTTGGAAAGTAGAACAAAAGAACAGAGTCATGAACACCAGGAGAGAAATGATGAAAAAAACCCCAGAGAATCAATGTAGTTGGTCCAATAGTAATCAAGAGAGACATACAAAAGGAAGAATTTTTTAAAAATCCGATATGTATTGAGAACCAAAGAACTCACGTGTCTAGATTGAAAAGGCTCACTGTAGTCGGTGCATGAGTCTACACCAAGGTGCATTCGTATGGGATTCCAGAGCGCCAGGGATGAAAAGAGAGGAGGCGCAGAGTTTCCAGAGAAGAGCAAATGGGTCACACATCAGAGGACCAGGAAGCACAATGAGATCCTGCTTCTCAGTGCAAACTTAAAGCCAGAAGTCGAGGGAGCATTGTCTTCAAAGTTGAGCCCTGGCTTCTGACCCGGACATCCAAATGCTTCCCAACTGTCAATCAGATGTGCAGGAAGAAGGCAGGCATGGATGGGAGGTCTCAGGAGCATGCACGTTCAGGGAGCTACTGGACGATTTGCTCCGATAAGCAGGAGGAAACCTCAGGAAAGAAAATGGAAGATTTTAAGAAACAGGGGAATCTATCTTTGAGAAGTGGTAAAGGGATTCCTAATATAGTGATAAAGGAATTTCCCAGCATGTCAGCTGTTCAGGGCCGTCAGCGGGAAGACAGTGGTCTTTTCCCCCAAGAAAATCACCTCCCCCGCCAAATCCCACAAAACTTCAACGGGAAAAGGCAATACTGATAGATTCTTAAGGAGTTGGATCTTTTAAAGATTTTTTGGATGTGGACCATTTTTAAAGTCCTTGTTGAATTTGTTACAATACTGCTTCTGTTTTTTATTTGATTGGCCAAAAAGTTCGTTTGAGATTTTCCACGAGATGTTTTGAACAAACTTTTTGGCCAACCTATTCATTATGTTTTTTTTTTTGCCAATCTGTTCATTATGGTTTTATGGCCACAGGGCATGTGGGATCTTAGCTTCCTGACCAGGGATCAAACCCCCTGCACACCTTGCATGGGAAGGTGAAACCTTAAACACCAGACTGCCAGGGAAGTACCAGAGTTGGACCCCTTTAAAAGGGATTTTCTAATACCACCAAACAGTCCAAGAAAAATTGATCATTAGAAAGTTAAGTAGATGAAAAATAAAAGTAATCACTAACTTCAGGGAAAACAAAATTTTGTGTAAGGAAATGTAATCATAGTATAGGTGTTTCATTTTGAATAATAATTACACAGCAATGATTTAAACAATAAACACTGATACAACAAACATAATAAAGCTGTGTTATGAGGAAGGTAGACGTGAAATGTTTAGGGGGATCGTGGAGGCACAGGGTGAAGAATGCTGAAACTTTTTTTCTATCGGAGGAAATCAATAGATGATCCTTAAAAACAAATAAAAGTGTGATGTCTAGGAAAACAGATAAACGCTGGAAAAAGAGGCCAAAGGAATTGCACATGCTTGGCTCTTGGGAGTAGGACTTAAGGGTAGGGTAGGGGACTGCGCCTTTGCCTTATAACCCTTATGGGATTATTTGCTTATTAACATTATGAATGTGCATCATATGATGAAAACTGAAAACCAGCTAAACCTTGGGAAAAATTCTTAGATCAGTAGGAACTCTGTTATTGGGAATGTAAATTTGTGCAGTCACTTTGGAAGACTGGCAGTATCTGCTGAAGCTGTGTACAGACCATGTGATCTAACAGAGATGTTTGCAGTTGTGCACCAAAAGATTTGTGTGCAGACTTGTCCCTGGTGTTACTATTCATGATAACTGGGGACAGGCAGGAACAAAGTATGCACCCACAGTATAGCATAGACTGTGATCACAGAGCGAAATGTGCGGTGGTAATGCAGATAGACTGCCTTTACATAATACAACATGGGTGAACCTCACAAGCATTGTGCTGAGCACAAGAAGTCAAGGACCAAACTGCACATGATCCGCGATCCTGTTTATGTAACAGCCCAGGTAGAACTAACCCCTGGTGATGGGAGTTAGGATATTGATTGCCTTTTGGAAAGAGGTGGACCTGGGTAGAGACAGGGCTGGGGGATTATGACAGGCATTTCAGGGTGCCAGGCACTGTTCATGTTCCTTTTCCAGTTGCTGATAACACGAGGATTTTCACTTTGTGAAGCTGATAGACTCTAAACTTCTGCATATATACTGAAGTTGGGTGAATAACCTTTAAAGATGTTTACAAAATGAAACATGCCTACTTCTACAAGAGCCGCTGAGCACAGGACAAAATACCCATCTGAACCAGATAATCTGTTTTTTTTTGAAAGTTAGAAAATTATCAACAAGTTTGTGAAAAAATATTCAGAGTTTCAGAAGTTGAATATGGTTATTTTTGGTTCTTTCTGTTTTACCTAGATTTATCACTTCATGGGAAATATACAGGGAAACAGTGGAAACAGTGTCAGACTTTATTTTTTTGGGCTCCAAAATCACTGCAGATGCTGATTGTAGCCATAAAATTAAAAGACGCTTACTCGTTGGAAGGAAAGTTATGACCAACCTAGATAGCATATTAAAAAGCAGAAACATTACTTTGCCAACAAAGGTCTGTCTAGTCAAGGCTATGGTTTTTCCCGTGGTCATGTATAGATGTGAGAGTTAGACTGTGAAGAAAGCTGATCGCCAAAGAATCGATGCTTTTGAACTGTGGTGTTGTAGAAGACTCTTGAGAGTCCCTTGGACTGCAAGGAGATCCAACCAGTCCATTCTAAAGGAGATCAATCCTGAGTGTTCATTGGAAGGACTGATGCTAAAGCTGAAACTCCAATACTTTGGCCACCTCATGCGGTGAGTTGACTCACTGGAAAAGACTCTGATGCTGGGAGGGATTGGGGGCAGGAGGAGAAGGGGACGACAGAGAATGAGATGGTTGGATGGCATCACCGACTCGATGGACATGAGTTTGAGTGAACTCTGGGAGTTGGTGATGGACAGGGAGGCCTGGCGTGCTGTGATTCATGGGGTCGCAAAGAGTCAGACAGGACTGAGCGACTGAACTGAATTGAAGGATTTTTTGGATTTGTCCTCTCTGTTTATGTTCTGTCAATACTTTGAAATGCCTTAAGTGTTCCCCTCCCACATCCCCCATAATTAAGGATGATTTTGAAACTATTTGAAACTTTCAGTGGCCACAAGATCTTTCTTTTGCTTTCTAGATGACCTGCTCATGCTTTTGGTTGCAGTTCTGTCCAAAAGACAGCAAAAGTGGAACATGGAGGGTATAATACTATCTATAAGAAAAAGAGTGTGTGTTGCCTGGATTTTGTTGGGAGAGGAGGGTTGGGGTCAGAATCCTTCTCTTGTGAACTATCATGTAGTCACAGGAATCTCTCTCCCTTAAATAATATCACGCATCAATGGCCTTGGTCTTTCCCAGAAGTGTTTGAGAAGACAGAACATTTGCCTTGCCGTTTGCTCTTTTACATACTGTGTTAGAGATCTTCATCGTGCCAGCCTTCAAGGAGGGAAGAGGGAGTAAGTTACCCTTTCTTGACCTTCACATCATCACACTATAAAAGCCCTTCAATTTCAGGCATTTGCTTTGCTATCTTGTTCCTGATGAATGGAAAGCAGAGTGAGACACTCTTGAAAGTTCAGCCACTTACACCAAATTATAGTGGGTGGAATTGAAGGTGAATTAAGCAGCCAAAGTTGGCTGGTAATTAGATTCATACCCATCATGGATAAGGTCAGCTGCTTGCGAGGGTAGGGTAAGCCCTTCTCTGGAAATGTTCTGTTGAAGGGGATACACTAGGAGGGGAGCTGCTAGGAATTCTCTCGGACACAGGACAGAACTTGGAAACCACTTGGCCTCTTCCTTTTTGCTGGGGGCTCAGTGATGATTTGGGGGGGGCAAGCTCAGTCATTGTGTAGAGTCAGGAATTATATAGAACGGTAGAAATCAGTCATTTAGATGCCTGTGATTATCTTTGGCTTTACAAGAGATATAATACTGATCAGTCAGTTCAGTTCAGTTCAGTCACTCAGTCGTGTCTGACTCTTTGCGACCCCATGAATCACAGCACACCAGGCCTCCCTGTCCATCACCAGCTCCCGGAGTTTACCCAAACTCATGTCCATCAAGTCGGTGATGCCATCCAGCCATCTCATCCTCTGTCGTCCCCTTTTCCTGCCCCCAATCCCTCCCAGCATCAGGGTCTTTTCCAGTGAGTCAACTCGTCGCATGAGGTGGCCAAAGTATTGGAGTTTCAGCTTCAGCATCAGTTCTTCCAATGAACACTCAGGACTGATCTCCTTTAGAGTGGACTGATTGGATCTCCTTGCAGTTCAAGGGACTTACAAGAGCCTTTTCCAACACGACAGTTCAAAAGCATCAATTCTTTGGCGATCAGCTTTCTTCACAGTCCAACTCTCACATCCATACATGACTAGTGGAAAAACCATAGCCTTAACTAGACATACCTTTGTTGGTAAAGTAATGTCTCTGCTTTTTAATATGCCATCTAGGTTGGTCATAACTTTCCTTCCAAGGAGTAAGCGTCTTTTAATTTCATTGCTGCAATCAGCATCTTCAGTGATTTTGGAGTCCCCCCAAATAAAGTCTGACACTGTTTCCACTGTTTCCCCATCTATCTCCCATATAAAAAAGCTCTTCACGATCCAGATAATCATGATGGTGTGATCACTCACCTAGAGCCAGGCATTCTGGAATGTGAAGTCAAGTGGGCCTTAGAAAGCATCACTACGAACAAAGCTAGTGGAGGTGATGGAATTCCAGTTGAACTATTTCAAATCCTGAAAGATGATGCTGTGAAAGTGTTGCACCCAATATGCCAGCACATTTGGAAAACTCAGCAGTGGCTACAGGACTGGAAAAGGTCAGTTTTCATTCCAATCCCAAAGAAAGGCAATGCCAAAGAATGCTCAAACTACCGCACAATTGCACTCATCTCACATGCTAGTAAAGTCATGCTCAAAATTCTCCAAGCCAGGCTTCAGCAATACGTGAACCATGAACTTCCAGATGTTCAAGCTGGTTTCAGAAAGGCAGAGGCACCAGAGATCAAATTGCCAACATCTGCTGGATCATGGAAAAAGCAAGAGAGTTCCAGAAAAACATCTATTTCTGCTTTATTGACTATGCCAAAGCCTTTGACTGTGTGGATCACAATAAACTGTGGAAAATTCTTCATGAGATGGGAATACCAGACCACCTGATCTGCCTCTTGTGAAACCTGTATGCAGGTCAGGAAGCAACAGTTAGAACTGGACATGGAACAACAGACTGGTTCAAAATAGGAAAAGGAGTACGTCAAGCCTGTATATTGTTACCCTGCTTATTTAACTTATGTGAGGAGTACATCATGAGAAACTCTTGGCTGGAAGAAGCACAAGCTGAAATCAAGATTGCGGGGAGAAATATCAATAAAAATGATACTCATATTATCATCATATAGAGTAAGAATATGTTTAAGATATAGTTATAATACTTAGAGAAGTATTGTAATCCTTAGAGGAGATAATTTACTGTGGAGTTAGGAGGTTTGGGTTCACATCCCTGGTCTTTAACTATTTGTGTGTATTTGGGCCACTTTCTTGTTCTCTGTTTTTGTCCTGTTGCTGTCTTGGTACATGAAGGTAATTATGCCTTCACTGAAAGGCTTTGAGGTTGGCACGGAGTGGGTAGTCATGAACTGCTTGAAATTCCCCTCTTTCTTGCTGTTAATTGTTTGTAGACCAGAGAAAGCTTTGCAGATGACTTTGTACTGTCTCTTCCAGGCCAGGAAACATTGACTTGACTTGCATCCATTAATTCAGACTTGTTTCTTTTATATATTAATTTACTCATTCATTGGACATAAAGAAGTTGTTCATCTCCCCACTCCTCCATGCTTGGGGAAGGGAAGGCTGGTTTTGGTGAGTGTTCAAGGTTTATTCATTTTTTAAAATTTTGTTCATTTTTGAACATCAAAAGAGAGAATACACAAAATATGCCTGTAGAGTAAAGCAGTATTTTGCTTTGTCCATTCAAATGTACAGAATCTAAAGGCTTGGTTAAGAGTGACCATAGCTTGGGAGCAAAATGGGAGAGTTTTGGACATAACTGTCACGTGGCCATCTTGAGGGCACAGTGGGTAGGGAAAATGTGAAATTAATTGGTACTTTTGTTTTCTTTTTGATTTCCTATTTTTGTCAAGTTTTTGCTTTGTGTGTATATTAGACTTGTGATCAGAAGCAAAGCTATTAAGAGATACAGTTTTGTTGAACTATGTTGAGGCTAGAGGTCAGCAGAAAAGATTCTTCACGAGTCCAAGCTGTTTTACTTTGAAAAACAAAGAAGTCATCCCAGGAAGCATTTACTTTACAGACTGTAAGAAGCAGTCATTTTCCTTTGAAATCATCATTTTATACTTGTCCTTGTACATTACAGTTGGCTATCTGTGTCAAATTATTTTCTTTTTTCCATTAAGCATTATATTGTGATCATTTTCTCATGTTACTGGAGAGCATTCTTTGGAAGCATTTAAACTGGCTGCACAGTATTCCATTACATAGCATCCCTAGTTAACCGCTGTATAATTGTTGGACATTTATGTTGCTTCCTGGTATTTTGCTCTTATAAATAACTATCATAAATGTCTCTGCATCAAGGGTTGTATGCCTCTTTGAGGATTTCTTTGGGATAAATTTTGAGAAGTGCAATGCAGAACTAAGAGCTTGCCCTATTTAAGGCTTTTACATGCAGCACCCTCTTGGGAAGCTGTATAGGAGGGTCTCCTTGCCCAGGGGCTTCTTGACCTTGCTTTTGGCTCAAGCATGCTCAGCCATCTAGAGAGAAGCTAATATAGGGGACATGCCTCCGGATTCTTAGCCTCAAGTCATTACCCAGTGTGTAACTTTAGGCAGGAAGCTTCTTTTCTCTGAGACTCCCTTTCCTCATGTACAAGATCAGAACGATGACGTTGGCCCCCAGATTATTCTGGAGCTCAGGAATAATCTGCTGTCCACCTGCACTTGTGCTCGGGCCTTTGAGTAGCTCCTAACATGTCAATGTGGAAATGAATATGGGGTAGTATGTGGGAAGCAATTTATGGGCAGGAGTTTGATCAGCTGCGTTTCCTTGTCTCTTAGAAACTTGCTGCACCTTTGGGAACCAGCAGACAGTAGACGGTATCACTTGATGAGAACAGAAAGCATGCATTCTGATAGGATCATTCACTTTAGGGTTTATTATTTAAAATAGCTAAAGCTTGACTTTAAATTGCCACATTAAAAAAATAGTAGGTGGTTGATTTGTAACTTTTGTTTTTAAGCTCTTGTTTTTCTGATCAGGGAAGAAGACTCTGGGGAGCACCCCCTTTATCCCTTCCCTCTCTGGGGTTCTCTGTTGAGCCTTAAGGTCATTTCAGATGGCAGACCATTTCATCTGAAATTTAAAACCTTGATTTTCTTGCGGATTGGAGGCACACACTCCTATCTCAAACTTGTTTTTCTTTCTCTTCTTCCTGTTTCCTCAGCTAGCAGGGACTAGAGAAAACCCAGAATCCCGTGACCCAGATGTAATTATAGCTAATATTTTGGTATCCTTCCTTCCTGATTGAATTCAGATGTATTCCCAGATATACAGGCAGAATATGTTAACAGAATTGGGTTTCATGGTGTATATTTTATAACTTGATTTTCTTGTCATTAATATTATATCGTGGATATTTTATTATATCATCCAGTGTTCTTTAGCAATATGATTTTCCACGGTTGTAGAGATTTCTGTCACATGAACATATTCTAATTTATTCAAGCAAGGCCCTATTGTTAGATGTTCAGTTTTCCAACCTTTCACTCTCATAAATAATGCCACAGTGAATATTCTAGTAGGGGAATAGCTGTATGTATACTGGTGACAATACTGTGTCAAAGGGCAAGGATATTTACCACTCCTTGCTATTTATTCCACACTGCCTTCCAGACACAGTGGACATCTTGACCCGAATCAGCTATAATGAGTATGCCTATTTCATTGGATCTACATTTGCACTTGATATGATCTCAAAAATATTTCTTCCAAATTTGATGTGATAAATACTTAAAATTGTGTTTTTCCTTCTGATCTAAGTGCAGTTGCAGAGTTTTCATGTCTTCTGGCTCCATGGTATCCCATACATGACTGCATGTCTCCCTCACTACTGGTCCACCCTTCAGTCTTCTCTCCACCCCTGAAAGGTGACCTCTGAAAGTTTACCAATGGACTCGCTTGCCTATCTCTTCTGTTAGACTGGTCACTGGGAAGTCCCGACAAGAGGTGGGGTGGGTCAGGAAGGAGAGAGAGATCCTCGCTCCGTACTCCATACTTGGTCAGCTGTGACATAAATCCAGTCTTCCATGTGCCCAAGGTGGCATGTTCCTTGGTCCCTTGGGATCCGGGTGGCTTCACTGTTGTTGGAAGTTCCTGCATTGTCCCTTGAGGTTTGGAATGAGTCCCTCAGTAAAGAAGCCCTCTTGGACTGTTCTTGAGTGTTGCATGTGTTTCCTGTTGGGACCCCTACCTGGTAAGAATGATCTGATTAGTAATTGCAGTAGATTGTGCAGTCTGACAGGTCATCACCCTGTGTTGCAAGCCAAAAAGTTTAGGCTTAGGAAGACCCAGAGTCCAGCCTTTACTAAGTGTTCTGGTTGCACCAGCAGAAGGATGAAGAGTGGTGAGATTTCATTTCTAGGGGTTTTTCAGGAAAGGTAATTTCTAGCACTTAAATATAATCCACTGTTCAAACATCATCATCATACTTTGCTCGATCTTCCATATCATGGTCTTCTAGATGCTGCTTTTTGTTTGTGTAGCTGGATTGTGAATAGGAAATGAACATGAGAGCCATGGCCTCACTCAATCCCGAGAACATAACCAAGGTCAGAACTCCAAGAGGGCAGGGGTCATTTCCTCTTTTTGCTTCCACATGAATCTTGAGTGTTTAGGATTGTGTTTGGCAGATGGCAGATGCTCAGTATATGTTGTTGACCATGTCAAGGGTTCCAAGACCACCCTTGGGCTTGGTGATTTGCTAAAGGAGCCACAGGACTCACATAGCTGTTATGCTCAAGGTTATGGTTTATTGCAGAGAAAGGATACAAATGGAAAGAAGCAAAGGAAAAAGGTGCCCAAGGTGAAGTCCAGGAGGAGAGTGGGCATCAGCTTCCCTCTCCCAGTGGGGTCATAGGGACAATACTTCATTCTCTCAACAACACCATGAGATACCATGTGTGAAGTATTGCCAACCAGGGTCACTCACCCCAGCTTTGGTGTCCAGGGATTTATTCGGGGGTCATTCAGCTAGATATGGGTCACCCATTTAACTGGTCTCAGCTACTCAGTCTCCAGCACCCCTAAGAGGTCAAACTGATACAGTATGGCCCAGGGTCCCAGGTGAACAAAAGCAGGCCTTCACCACTGATCACAGTGTTAACATAAACTATGTGGAATGGCCCAAGGCCGCAGTGATACAAAGACACACTTAATAGAATATTTTGAGGACTTAGGAGTTATCTCTCAGGAGTGGTCAAGGGCCAGTCCTTTATGTGGCTGCACAGGGTTTGAGGATCCCATGCTCTCTGAGTTTACTGCCCAGGCCAAGATCATAAGCTCCAAGAGGGCTGTTAACTTTACTTCTTTTGTACCCCTGTAAGCGCCAAGAGTTTAGGATGATGCCAGGCACATGGTAGATGATTATACTGAGGTTCTTCAGTGAAACAGAACCAGCAAGAAAACCAGTATTTTTGTTAAGTAATTGGCTCATGTGATTGCGGAGGATTGGCAAATGCACAATTTGCAGGTTGGAGCAGCGGGCTAGGTTTCCAGGAAAGAGTTGCAGCTGAAGCTTGAAGACCACTGGTTGACAGAATTTCCTCTTAGGAGAAGTTAGTCTTTTTCTTAAAGCCTTCAGCTGAGTGTGTAAGGTCCATCCACATTAGAGAAAGCAATGTAACTTGCTCAAGTTCACTGATTGAAATGTTAATCACATCCGAAAAATACTTTCACAGAAGTGTCTAGAACAGTGTTTGACCAAATATCTGGATGCCATAGCCCCACCAGGCTGACATATGAAAATAACCATCACAATGCTTAATTGTTGAAAAACCATAAACCATTAGGATCAGAAGAGACCAATGGAGTCAGGACCCAGCTTCCTGATTCCACTTACCTCTCTCCCTGCCAACTCTTCTCTCCATCTAGAGACCCTTGAATGCCAGAGGTCCTGCTTCCCTTTGCCCCCACGGTTAAGGCCACATCTGTCACTACTCAGTAGTTCTCTGTCATCCCATCCTAATTTGTTCCTTTCTACTTAAACCATATCCTGAAACCTTCCCCATCCTAGCTCAGAGCAACCTCAATTATGGGTCTGTGTGATAGATTTTTAGTGAAATGGCACCTCCTTCTTTCTTACAAACAAGTTAATAGCCATGAGAATGTTTTTCTAGTCCCCTTGGGGGAAAAAAGGCATCAAATAAAAACTGATTTTTCTCTATAACTGAATCAGACAGTTTATCCCTCAGGCTGTTGACACAGGAGAATCTGAAGAAGGAAAAATAGCAAATATTTTCAGCTAGGGTAATTCCCAGTGAATAAGACAGCAACATATTCCAACTGATAGCAGAAATTAAGTCAATATTTCATGTAAGGGCAGGAGAGTTCCTATCAAATGTGGACCCCAGGTCCCAAACTGGAGCCATAACAATTTCTCACTACCAAAAAAAAAAAAATTCTATAGTGAGCTTATCATGATTGCCTTTTATTTATTTATTTAATTAAAAAATTACTTAGCACTTTGCATGTTATTGGTTTCTTGAAACCCTCAGGCCAAGATTCTTAGGGACATTCAAGCCAATAGATCTTTTCCCAGTTTTAAAAACATTAGAAATTAACATTTTTTTCATTTATTGAAGCAGATGATTCTGAGTGGTGTTCTAAAATCATACTTGCTGCTGCAGCTACTAAAAAGCTTTCTTTTGGGGTCAGTCAGTGCTAACCAAAGATAGCCAGGGCCAAAGTGTGGAGCTGTGCAAAGGGAGCAAGGCTTTGGTTCTACACGGAAGCAGTGATTGACCTTGGCCCAGTGGCTGGGAAGGTCAGAAGTGTAAAATACATCGGTTTGAAAGATCTGTAAGGAAATGGCTTACACAAAAGAAATGGCTTCTCCTTTTGAATCTTTCATCATATTTTTCTCCTGCTGCTAAGTTGCTGCTAAGTCACTTCAGTCGTGTCCGACTCTGTGTGACCCCATAGACGGAAGCCCACCAGGCTCCCCCATCCCTGGGATTCTCCAGGCTAGAACACAGGAGTGGGTTGCGATTTCCTTCTCCGATTTTGCTCCTAGAGTGGACTATACCTCCTGGTTCACTAGGAACTTTCTAGGTTTATGCTTCTTATTCTGGTTTAGCTGGTAGAGCTCACACGTCTCTGGTTCCAAGAATAAGCTAGTGATATTGTAATTCCAGGCCCTTGCATATGCTGTTCCTTCAGCTTGCATTTGCTGTTTTCATATTAATATATATGGACACGATTTGCTATTTTATGTCCTCAAGTCTTAGATCAAATAGGCACCTCCTTTGTTATTCTCTAACAGGTGATGTTTGCTTTTTCCTTCTCATATAGTCTGAAAGTTTGTGTCCCTTCCCTACCCCTGCCTCACCAAATTCATACGTTGAAATCCTAACCTTCAAAGGTGATAGTATTAGTAAGTGGGGCCTCTGGGAGATGATTAGGTTGTGAGGGTGGGGCCGTCATCAATGGGACTGGTGCCCTTAATAAGAGATCCCGCAGAGCTCCTGTCCTTCCACCATTTGAAAACAAGGAAATGGCAACCCACTCCAGTGTTCTTGCCTGGAGAATCCCAGGGACGGGGGAGCCTGGTGGGCTTCCGTCTATGGGGTCGCACAGAGTCGGACACGACTGAAGTGACTTAGCAGCAGCAGCAGAGAAAGCTCTGGCTGTGAACTAAGAAGAAGGTCTTGATCAGAATGTGACCATATTGGCACCTCAGTCTTGTACTTTGCCCCTCCAAAAATGTGAGAAATGAATTTTTGTTGTTTATTATCTACCTAGTCTGTGATATTCAGTTGTAACAACCCCAATAGACTGCTATTTCAATGTCAGTTCTCTTGTGTGTTTATCTTTTTATTTTCTATCCCTCCTTACCCAAGGTGTCCCAGTCGTCTGGAACTATGCCAGACTAACAGAGGGCTCTCAATGGTATGCTGGCATAAATTAAAAAAATGAATAAATGAGTGAACTGGAAGGTACTTTATGAGCAGGTAGTAGAATCCTAGCAGTAGTAATGGAAAACTACTCAGTCTCAGTGGCTTAATAGAATAGAAATTGAGTTTCCATTAATGCCAAATGTAATCTGTTATGGTGCAGGGGCAGTGCAGAGTGAGAGAAGAATCTCTGCTCCATTGAGTCATTCAGGGGTCCAGGCTGATAGAGATTGTCCTATCTTTGATGTCCCACAGGCATTGACATCCAGCCAATAGAAGGGGGAAAAGATAGAGGATATGCAGAAAGTAAGCTTTTATAGTCTGCAAGTAGTGTACATCACTCTTTTTTTTTTTGGTTAGGAAGTGATGAGTATGACCCTGTTGAGATGCAAAGGGGCCTAGAAACATGGTGGGCAGCTACTTCCCAATGACTACTTTCTGGATAGCTAGTCACTTATACCTCTAGTGCAGTCACATGGTGGCCAAGTGCTACCACCACTGTCGTTATATTGGGAGCTTCATGAGGGCAGAGATAATCTCTTTAATAACTTGAGCTGAAGGCCTAGTATAGTCAGTGTTTCAATGAATAACCAACCACCTCTTGATCACCAACTATATTTGGGGCACGATGTCAGACACAGAGCTTGCCATGGTATGAACACACAGAATTCCACAAAGACTTAGAATCAACAAAGAATCTTTTGTGCTTTGAAGACAGACCAACCCCTGACTCCACTGCAGACTCCATAAAAAGCAGAAGATGGCTGGGCAAGTTCTGAAGTGACTTTCTTCACCTCCAGAGAGCAGGGTAAAATAAAAGTCTTCCAGTATAAAATGCATCAGTTTGAAAGCTGTGCAAGGAAATGGCCTCTCACCCTCCTTTTGGATCTTTCATTGTATTTTGCTCCTTGGAGAGCAATGGAAACTGCTTCAGAACATGATCTTTCTGTTTTCCATTTCTTCTCTGAGATAGAAAGTGAGTTTTTGTTCTCCTTTTTTTCTAGACCTCGTGTTCTGTTCCGTTGTATGTCCTGCAGTGGAAATAAAAAAGAAGTCAGACTGAATTACCCAGCACATTTTAAACTCCCATAGTTTAGAAAAACAGGAAGTCCTTGAATGCAGAACATCAGATGAAGTCCTAACCTCATTTTATGGGAGATTAGGTTCTTCAGAGGGCTAAGATCTGTGTCTTTTATACCTGTTTCCTTTAGCTCAGGGGTCCCCAACCTCCAGGCCATGGACTGGTACCTCTGTTAGATCAGTGGCAGCATTAGATTAGAAATAAATTGCACAATAAGTGTAATATGCTGGAATCATCCCAAAGCCCCTCCCTCCCATCCAGCCCCCAGTCTGTGGAAGAACTGTCCTCCATGAATCCAGTTCTGGGTGCCAGGAAGATTGGGGACCGCTGCTTTAGGTCATCAAGGGGAAAGTCACCTTGGCCACTAAAAGTATGAGGAGAGGTTTTCATTGTTTTCTTCATTGCCATGTTGAAGTTTTGCTGAGCTTGTCCACGGAGAGCGCAGAGTAGGGAGCAACTTTGTCCTATGAGACTGCAGAAGTTTCAGTGGCTGACTTGAAAGAGAATACCTAGATAGTATTCTGGAAACTTGACATCATATGGGTGTCTGAGCATGATCTTGACTCTGAGGTTGCAGAGGAGGAAAATCGTATTCCCGTGGTGTGCCCTCATCCTCCTTTTACTTCTTTTCTTCTTTCATTCTGATTCCATGGCCACAGCAGTTAGATGCTCCTTCACTTTGTGTTGTCCCCTGGATGTCACCATAGTGCTGTCCTCCATCAGGCCTTACAATTTAACAAAGACTTTCACTCAAGGTATGTTGTAGGAACACTTTGAAAACTATGAGTGCGGCACAGGTGCATGTAAGAATTTCACGTTTATATGCCTATTCACTTAGCCAGGAAGCATGTCTGAGGGTGTCACTGTTTCTCACCATTTTCATTCCTTCCTCATTTTTATCTTAATAGAAATACCCCAAAGGTGGCCCCAAGCACATACTACCCCATCATCTGTCCCAGTGTCTTTTTTAAAAAGTTATTTATTTATTTTTTGTTATTTATAGTTGGCCGTGCAGGGTCTTTGTTGCTGTGTGCTGGCTTTTGTCTAGTTGTGGTGAGTGGGGACTACTCTTCAGTGTGGTATTTGAGCTTTTCATTGTGGTGGCTTATCTTGTTGCACAGCACAGGCTCTAGGCTGTGTGGCCTTCTTTAGTTGCAGCTCCCGGGCTCTAGAGCACAGGCTCAATAGTTATGGTGCATGGGCTTAATTGCTCCATGGCATGTGGGATCCTCCTGGACCAGGGATCAAACCCAGGTCTCCTGCATTAGCAGGCAGATTCTTTACCCCTGAGCCACCAGGGAAGCCCTCAGTATATTTTTTGTATTGACATAAGTAAAGGACTTCCTAAGCGGCTCAGTGGTAAAGAATCTGCCTGCCAATACAGAAGACGTAGGTTCAATCCCTGGGTCAGGAAGATTGCCTAGAGGAGGAAATGGCAATCCACTCCAGTATTCTTGCCTAGGAAATCCCATGAACAGAGGTACCTGGTGGGCTACAGTCTGTGGGGTCTCAAAGAGTCAGACATGACTGAGTGACTGAGCTCATACGCAGAAAAGTTGATTTATAATGTGTTAATTTCTGCTGTACAACAAATTGCTTCAGTTATTTTATATATATATGTATATATCGTCTCATTAAAAATTTTATTTTCCATTATGGTTTATCACAGAATATTGAATATAATTCCCTGTGCTATATATATAGTAGCACCTTTTATTTATCCAGTCTATGTATAAATGCTTACGTCTGCTAATCCCCAACTTCCTAGTCCATCTCTTCCCCAGCCCCATCCCCCTTGGCAATCACAAGTCTGTTCTCTACTTCCGTGATTCTGTTTCTGTTTCATAGACGGGTTAATTTGTGTCATATTTTAGATCCCTCGTGTAAGTGATATCATATGGTATTTTTCTTCCTGACTTACTTCGCTTAGTGTGATAATCTCTATTTGTATCCGTGTTCCTGCAAATGGCATTATTTCATTCTTTTTTTATGGCTGAGTAGGATGCCGTTTTATATATGTACCACATCTTCTTTATCCATTTATCTGTCACTGAACAGTTAGGTTGCTTCTACATCTTGGCTATTATGAATAGTGCTGCTATGAACATAGAGATGCATGTATCTTTTTGGATTAGAATTTGTCTTGATGCATGCTGAGGAGTGGGATTGCTGGATCATATGGCAACTCTATTTTTAGTTTTCTGAGGAACCTCCATACTGTTTTCCACAGTGGCTGCACCAGCATGCATTCCCACCAACAGTGTAGGAGGGTTCCCTTTTCTCTACACTCTCTCTAGCACTTGTTATATGTAGACTTTTTAATGATGGCATTTCTGGTTGAATGAACACCACAAACGTAGTGGCATAAATCAGTAGCTTGTGTTATTGTGTTCATAGTTTCTCCAGGTTAGGGACTTCTGTGGAATTACAGTGTGTGTCTTGTCTCTGAGCCCGGATGTCTAGGGCCTCAGCTGGGAAGACTGCACTGGCTGCCTTTGGGGACCTTCTGGAGTTTTCTTCATTCAGGTGTGTGGTGCCTGGCTGGGTTGACTCCTATGCTTGGGTCAGTGGGGACTTTCCATGGAAACATCCAGATATCTTCTCTGTGTGACTTACTGCGTTTTCAGAGGAAGTTCCCTGGCAACCTCATGTCAAGGGAACAGAACAGTACTGCGATGCTTTTAATGAGACAGTGAAAGCCATAAAAAGTGAAATCATATAAAATGACTCTTGCCATAATGATGGTGACATATCCATTACAATGCAGTGGTATCACTGAAAAGAAGAAAGTCCTGCTAGAGATGCTGTTTTTATTTTAAAATGTCTCATTTTACAGATGGCAGGCCTCAAGTAACTTAAAGTCTTTTAAAATAATGTGGACTATTACCAACACAAAAGATGCACACATGTAAACATACAACTTAATAAAGTATTATTAAGTAAACCCCTATGTAATTGTCCCTTGTACTGCAAGGAGATCCAACCAGTCCATTCTAAGGGAGATCAATCCTGGGTGTTCATTGGAAGAACTGATGCTAAAGCTGAAACTGCAATACTTTGGCCACCTCATGCGACGAGTTGACTCACTGGAAAAGACTCTCATGCTGGGAAGGATTGGGCACGGGAGGAGAAGGGGACGACCGAGAATGAGATGGCTGGATAGCATCAGCGACTCTGTGGACATGAGTTTGAGTGAACTCCGGGAGTTGGTGATGGACAGGGAGGCCTGGTGTGCTGTGGTTCATGGGGTCTCAAAGAGTCGGACGTGACTGAGCAACTGAACTGAACTGAACTGAAAGACCTGTCCCACCAGATTCCCTGGACACAGAGTGCCTCATTTCATCCTGAACTCCCCCAGGGTGTTGCTGTTGCAACAGCACAGGGTTCAATCTCTGCAGACACAGATGGCAAATGCCCTTGTTGTATGGTCATTGGCAATGGTCTTGGAAAGTGCCAGTTTGTAGTTGACAGTGTCTCCTGGATGTGATCCCTGTTGGTTTTCAAAGCCATATGTTTTGGGGGCCTGTCTCTCAGGTAAAGTCTTCAGGGTGGAGGTGCGTGGTATAAGTGTAGACCATGCACTCCTGGACAGAAGCTCCAGGTTTGTTGAGTTCTCCACTGAGTGTGGGTCACAGCCTGGGGTGGACTTTATGGTGACATCATGTCCTAGTCATCTGCTCGATGTGGGTCTTCCTCTGTTTTCCTGCTATGAAGGGCTGCTGCACTAGTTTTCGTGTTTTTTCCAGAGGAAATCGTTCAGTCAGTAGCTGTAAATTTGGGGTGATTGTGGAAGGAATTGAGTTCAGGATCCTCTTACATCATCATCTTGGATCACTTCTAGCGTTTCCAATTCTTGCCATTCCAGTAAGCATGTGAGCTTCCCAAATGGCACTAGGGGTAAAGAACCTGCCTGCAATGCAGGAGACATAAGAGATGCAAGATACGATCGCTGGGTTGGGAAGATCTCCTGAAGACGGGAATGCAACCCAGTTCAGTATTCTTGCCTGGAGAGTCCCATGGACAGAGGAACCAGGTGGTCTATGGTCCACGGGGTCGCAAAGAGTCGGACACGACTGAAGCGACTGAGCACACAAATGCAGGTGAGCATGAAGTGGTGTGTCATTGTGATTTTTACTTGTATATCTCAGATTACTAATGAAGTTGATCATATTTTCATAGGTTTCTTGGCCATCTGGGTACACTTTTTTTGGTGAAATGCTTGTTCTTGTCCTTTTCCATTTTTCTTTTTCACTTGTGTTTCACTTACTGATATGTAGAGGTTATTTATTATAGGCTGTGATATTGTGATTGTTAATGAGAGTTATATTTGGTCTTTGTCCTTGTTTCTGGCAGAGAGCTTCTAAAATTCTTAGAATTTACTAAGTGATGAGAGCAACAAAGATGCCATTTTTTATGTTAACAATGTGAGTTCTGAACCACACTTCGGAATGGGACTAGATGCCAGGGGACCCACCTATGTGATTTTATGGTTGGGTCCTAGTCCCTGATCTCTGGGGAGAGGAGAGGAGCTGGAGATTGAATCACTTGCCAATGGCCAGTCATTTAATCAATCATGGGTGTCTCATGGAGCCTCCATTAGTCCCCCAAAGGACCAGGTTTGGAGAGCTTCTGGGTTGTGAATATGTGGAGGTCTGGAGAGAGTGGTATGCCTAGAGAGGGTGTGGAAATTCTCTGCTGTCTCCCCCTACCTTGCCCTCTGCATTTCTTCCATCTGACTTTTCCTGAATTATATCTTTTTGTAACAAACCAGTGATCTAGTAAGTGAAATATTTCTCTGAGTTAGTGAGTTGCTCTAGAAAATTGATTGAACCCAGAGAGGAGGTCATAGGAACCTCTGATTTATAGCCAATCAACCAGAAACACAGGTAATAACCTGGGCTTATGAGTGGCATCTGAAGCGAGGAGGGGCTCAATTTTGTAGGACTAAGCCCTTCACCTGTGGAATCCAGTGCCGTCCCTGGGCAGGCAGTGTCAAAACTAGTTAAATTGTGGATCACTGCACTGGTGTTGTAGAGTTGCTTGTTTGTGTGGGGAAAAAACATAGATTGGAATTGGTTCCAGAATAGTTTCACGGGTATATGGCCTTTGTTAATTATATAAGTGGCGAACTTCTTTCCCACCCTGTAGGTTACCTTGTCACTCTCTAAATGATGCTTTTATATGTCCATTTGTATACTTCTTTTTCTGTTCAACATCATGCTGTGAGATTTATTCATGTTGTGTTGGTACCCATGAGCTGTTTATTTTATGACTATGTCATATTCTATTATTCCTAATTCTAATAAGCCCACTTATTACACGTTTTTTGGAAGACTAACTGCTTTTCTTTGTATTTTAAACACTCTATATGCTGAGGTCAAGTAGATACTACTGTATTCTAAAAGCTTTGTTGTTTTGCCTTTCTCATTTATAGTGGGAATCAGCACATTATGGCTGGCAAGAAATTCTGTCCCACCTCTTAATTTTGTTAATAAAGTTTTATTGGAACACATTCCCAGCCTTTCATTTACATATTGTCTATGGCTGCTTTCATCCTGTAACAGCAGAATGGAGTAGTTGCAATAGAGACAGGAAAACTGTGAGCCTTATATAATGGGTTGACCAAAAGGTCATTCAGGTTTTTCTGAAACATCTTACCTAAAACCCCAACGAACTTTTTGGCCAACCCAATATTTACTATTGACCCTTGGTGAAAAAAATTATTGACTCCTGATTTAGATCTACAACATACTTGATCAAAATCGCTGTATTTTCGTATCACTGAATGGGCTTTTCACCTTTCATTGAAAATGCTTCCCTTTCTCCACAAACATTCATTTAGTAGCTACTCTGTGGGAGGCCTTGTAGGTGATAGGCGTTGATGATACATGGTTGAGAAATATGATTTGTGCCCCATATGATCTCACAATTTGTTAATATCGTCCTTCACTTGCATTAGCTTTCTCACACCAGCAAAGCCATGTCTAAGTTAATGGACATTTACTGAACAGACCTAGGTGGTACCACATGTTCCGTTAGGGATAAGAAACTCCTAGATAAATAAGACTTTCTCCCAGCCCTCAAGGTGTTTACAGTCTAGCAGCATGGCCATACGGAGAGGTAAATAGCTGACATCATCATTAGCCAATACTGGGTGACATAGTAGATGCTCACAGCTGTGGCTTGGTGACACAAGGGCTGTGTGGACTCAAAGGAGTTAAAAATAATATCGCTTTTGGTTTGTGAAATAAAACCAAAGCAGAAGTGATTTACAAATTCTGATTTTAATGTTATTTGTAACATTGAATTGTAACATTCTCAGCAAGTCCCCACCACACACCCTGCGAGGGCTGTGCACACTGGTCATGGGAGTCATTAAATTAGTCATCCTGATAATTACAGGAGCTCAGGAATAGCTACTCATCAGCCTGAATACAAAACTAATCCCAGGATTCATTGAGATGCATCTGAGAAGGGTTGGTAATTCTGCATGCACACTTAAAGGAAGTTATATATAAAAAAGAAGTTACATAAATCCTTAGAGTATCCTTGATAACCTTATATGTCATCTGAATGGCCATTCAACAGTCCTCCTCCACTATTTTAAAACTGCCTGTGTGACTACATGGTAAGATATTTGAAATCTCTCTACACAGGGAATTTTTTCCCTTCTCTCAGTAGATTCTGTTGTAAAATGACAGGTATGGTAGAGGCACTACTTGTCAGGAGACAGTAATTACTTGTCAGGAGACAGTAATTACAAAATAAAAGCACTAATAAAATCAGCTTATTTAAAAAAAAAAGGATGAGTAAGCATGAAATGGGTTATGACAATCCAATAATTAACTAGTGGCCAAAGCCAGTGTTTTTCACATTTGAGTGATGGATTAGAAAATCCCATACACAGTAGAGAAGCTCAAGTAGAAATGTACCAACTTTTCGCTTTAATAAGAACTCTGATCTCCCAGACCACTGGAATGATTAATGTTTTATTTTAGTTTTGTAGTTTCTTTGTGTCTTCACAGTTTTGATTTCAAATGATCATACTGATTTTTTTTTTTTTTTATTGACTAAATGACCCAATGCAACTGCTTTTCTGATTGTGATCTCTCCCATTCCTCATTCAGAACATGGTTTGGGAAATGAATCACCTGAGATTCCTATCTCTTTTTGTGAAGGTCTCTGTGTTGGGACAGTGCCAAACTAGAAAGTAAGTGACACGGACACCGTTGCTTTATTTATCAATTGCCTGGTCAGAATAATGATTGAATCCCATTCTTTGAAACTCAGTCTACCAGGGTCCATTCTCTTTGTCCGTGGATCCATGTAATGTTTTTAGATTGGCTTCTTATTGGAGAAGTGTTCCAACCAGTCATTTGGCACCCCATTTTCTTCAAGTATAGAATGAGTGATGGGAGGGAGGCCTTGATGGGATGCTCTGTGCCAAGAACCAAGATGAAAATATTTAGAGGAGGGATTATGGAACTTAATTTCTGCAGAGGTTAAAAAGAAATATGTTAGACCTTGTCACAGCCACTCAAGTCTGTCCTTAACAGCGCAAAAACAGCCAGAGACAACACTTAAATGGCATTTGGTGTGTTCCAATAAAGCATTATTTAACCACCAAAGCAGGTAGTAGGCTGGACTTATTTTGTCTTTTTTTTTTTTGCTTTCCTTTTGTATTAGAGTGTAGTCGACTAACAATGTTGTGATAGTTTCAAGTAAACAGTGAAGGGGCTCACCCATACATATACATGTATCCATCCTCCTCCAATGGCTTCCCTCATGACTAAGATGGTAAAGAATCCTCCTGGAATGTGGGAGACCTGGGTTCAATCCCTGGGATAGGAAGATCCCTTGGAGAAGGGCATGGAAACCCACTCCAGTATTCTTGCCTGGAGAATCCTCGTGGACGGAGGAGCCTGGAGGGCTACAGTCATTAGGGTAATAAAGAGTTGGACAGGACTAAGTGACTAAGCATAGCACATTCTGCCCCCAAACTCCCCTCCCATCCAGGCTGCCATATAACAGAGTTATATGTGTTATACCGTAGGTCCTTGTTGATTATCCATTTTAAATATAGCAATGTGTAAATCCCAAACTTCCTAACTATCCCTTCCCCCATTCTTCCCCTTGCTGCTGCTGCTGCGAAGTCGCTTCAGTCGTGTCCGACTCTGTGCGACCCCATAGATGGCAGCCCACCAGGATCCCCTGTCCCTGGGATTCACCAGGCAAGAACACTGGAGTGGGTTGCCACTTCCTTCTCCAATGCAGGAAGGTGAAAAGTGAAAGTGAGTCTGTGAGTCTGTTTCTGTTTTGTAAGTTCATTTGTACCATTTCTTTTTAGATTCCACATAAAAGGGATGTCATATTTCTTTTTTTCGGTCTGAATTACTTCATTCAGTATGACAATCTCTAGGTCTATCTATGTTGCTGCATGGCATTATTTCACTGTTTTTAACGAGTGAATAATATTCCATTTTGTATGCGCATCACTTCTTCTTTATCCATTCATCTTGTCAGTGGATATTTAGGTTGCTTCCGTGTCTTGGCTGTTATAAACAATACTGCAATGAACATTGGTATCCTTTCAGATTGTGTTTTTCTCTGAATATATGCCCAGGAGTAGGATTGCAGGGTTATGTGGTAGCTCTATTTTTAGTTTTTCAAGGAACCTCCATACTGTTCTCCATAGTGGCTGCACCAATTTACATTCCCACCAACAGTGTAGGAGGGTTCCCTTCTCTCCACATCCTGTCCAGCATTTATTGTTTATGGATATTTTCATGATAGCCATTCTGACTGATGTGAGGGGATATCTCATTGTAGTTTTGATTTCTATTTCTCTAATAATTAGCAATGTTGAACATCTTTTTATGTGCCTCATGGCCATCTTATATCTTCTTTGGAGAAATGTTTATTTAGGTCTTTTGCCCATTTTTTGATTGGGTTGTTTCTTTTAATGTGCTAGGTATCTTGAGTTGTTTATAAATATTGCAGACTAATCCCTTGTCAGTCACATCATTTTCAAATATTTTCTCCCAATCTGTGGTTTGTATTTTTGTCTTATTGTTTCCTTTGCTGTGCAAGAGATTAAGTTGGTCCGATTTGTTTATTTCTGTTTTCATTTCCATTATTCTAAGAGACAGATCAAAAAAGATGATTGTTGCAATTTATGTCAGAGTGTTCTGCCTATGTTTTCCTCTAGGAGTTTTATAGTGTCTGGTCTCACATTTAGCCTTTTAATCCATTTTGAGCTTGTTTTTGTGTACAGTGTTAAAGAATGATCTGATTTCGCTTTTTTACGTGTAGCTGTCCAGTTTTCCCAGGACCATGTATTGAAGAAGCTATCTTTCCAGTGTTGTGTAGTCTTGCCTCCTTTGTCATAGATTAATTGGCTACAGGTGCATGGTTTATTTCTGGGTTTTCTATCCTATTCCATTGATCTATATTTCTGTTTTTGTGCCAGTACCATACTGTTTTGATGACTATCGCTATGTAGTATAGTCTGAAGTCAGGGAGCCTAATTCCTCCTGCTGTATATTTTTTTTCCTCTCAGGAGTGCTTTGGCTATTTGGATTCTTATGCGTCTCTATACAAATTTTAAGATTTTCCCTTCTAGCTCTTTGAAAAGTGCTGTTGGTAACTTAATAGGGATTACATTGAATCTGTAGATTGCTTTGGCTGGTCTAGTCCTTTTGACAATGATTTTTGCAGTCCTTGAACATGGTGTATTTTTCCAGTCCATGAACATGGTGCATTTTTCCATATGTGTGTATCATCTTCACCTTATTTCATCAGCATCTTACAGGTTTCAGAGTACAGGTCTTGTGTCTCCTTCAGTTCAGTTCAGTTCAGTCGCTCAGTCGTGTCCACCTCTTTGCGACACCGTGAATCACAGCATGCCAGGCCTCCCTGTCCATCACCAACTCTTGGAGTTAACTCAAACTCATGTCCACAGAGTCGGTGATGCCATCCAGCCATCTCATTCTCTGTCGTCCCCTTCTCCTCCCGCCCCTAACCTTTCCTAGCATCAGAGTCTTTTCCAGTGAGTCAACTCGTTGCATGAGGTGGCCAAAGTATTGCAGTTTCAGCTTTAGCATCAGTCCCTCCAATGAACACCCAGGATTGATCTCCTTTAGGATGGACTGGTTGGATCTCCTTGCAGTCCAAGGGACTCTCAAGAGTCTTCTCCAACACCACAGTTCAAAAGCATCAATTCTTCGGTGATCAGCTTTCTTCACAGTCCAACTCTCACATCCATACATGACCGCTGGAAAAACCATTTGTCTCCTTAGGTAGATTTATTCCTGGGTATTTTATTCTTTTTGATGCTGTGGTAAATGAAATTGCTACTTGAATTTCTCTTTCTGATCTTTCATTTTTAGTGAATAGAAATGCAGCAGATTTCTGTGTGTTAATTTTGTAACCTGCACCTTTACCAAATTCATTGATGAGCTCTGGTAGTTTTCTGGCAGCATCTTTAGAATCTTCAATGTATAATGTCATGTCATCCTCAAACCATGACAGTTTAACTCTTCTTTTCCAGTTTAGATTGCCTTTACTTCTTTTTCTTCTCTGATTGCTGTAGCTAGGACTTCCAAAGCTATGTTGAATAAGTGGTGAGAGTGGACATCCTTGTCTTGTTCCTGATCTTGGATGAAATACTTTCAGCTTTTCACCATTGAGTACGATGTTAGCTGTAGGTTTGTTGCATATGGCTTTTATTATGTTGAGGTACGTTTCTTATGGGCCAGTAGTGGGTTGGATTTAGCCCGAGGGCTGAGGTTTGCAGAACCCTGATATTGGGTGTTGGGGCAGGTGAGATTTTTCACATGTCATCTACCAAAGCCCAGACTACTTCCAAGCATGGTCCTTAGATCTCTAGGATCTCCTTGTGATGACTTGGCCTCTGATCTACCCCTTCTCTTCAACTGGAGTACTTTAACCTTTGCCCCATTTATGTTATGAAATCTTGCTGAAGATTTCACTTCAGAAAAGATTTTTTAACTCATTTTAAAAGTTTTGAAAGCCCCTAATTCTCATCTGATTTGACTTTATGAAAAATTTAGGCCAACAGAAGCAGGGATTTCCCTCAATTTAGTAAGTGGTTAATTACTGTCAGAGCTGGTATGTCTGCTTTGCACAGTGATGCCCAGACCCTCAGTGTTAACTACACTGTGCCACCACTTTGCCACCAAATTCCCATCAGAGGAAAAAGGCTGTGTCTGTTGTCTTTACTATTTCTTATAATAGCCACTTATCATCGTGAGCAATGTGTCGACAGAATTCACACTTTCAAGAGATTATCTAAGGTATCTCTGGAGTGAGGGAGAACTCCTCCAATTCCAGGTTTAATATCTTTCTTTATTTTTTAATTTTTTAAAATAAAAAATTATTGATGTTTAGATGGTGATGCTAGTGGTAAAGAATCTGCCTGCCAGTGCAGGAGATGCAAGAGACACAGGTTTGATCCTTGGATTGGGAAGATCCCCTGGAATAGGAAATGGCAACCCACTCCAGTATTCTTGCTTGGAAAATTCCATGGTCAGAGGAGCCTGGCAGGCTACAGTCCATGGGGCTGCAAAGAGTCAGACATGACTGAGCAGCTGAACACACAGTTGATTTGTAGTGTTGTGTTAGTTTCAGGTACACAGTGTAGCAATTCAGTTATATATGTATTCATTCTTTTTCAAATTATTTTTTCCATGTAGGTTATTATAGTATATTGAGTAGAGTTTCCTGTGCTATACAGTAGAACCTTGTTGGTTACCCATTTTGTATAATTGTATGTATATGTTAGGGCTTCCCTGGTAGCTCATCTGGTAAAGAATCAGCCTGCAATGCAGTAGACCTGGGTTCAATCCCTGGGTCCAGGAAGATCCCCTGAAAAAGGAAATGGCATCCCACTAAGTATTCTTGCCTGGAGAGTCCCCATGAATAGAGGAGTCTGATGGGCTACAGTCCATAGGGTTGCAAAGGATTGGACATGAGTGAGCGACTAAGCATAGCATAGCACAGCACAGGTGTATGTTAATCTTGAACTCCCTCCACATTTCTGCTTTGGTAATCATAAGTTTGTTTTTGAAATCTGTGAATCTGTTTCTGTTTTGTAAATAAATTTACTTATATCATTTAAAAAATTAGATTCCACATATGAGTGATATCATATGGTATTTGTCTTTGTCTGACTCAATTTAATTACCATGATAATCTCTAGGTCCATCTATGTTGCAAATGGCATTATTTCATTCTTTTTTGTAACTGAGTAATACTCCATTGTATCTATATGCCACACCTTTATATATTTATCTGTTAATGGACAGTTAAGTTACTTCCATATCTTAACTATTGTAAATAGTGCTGCAGTGAACATTGGGGTACATATATCTTTTTGAATTAGAGTTTTCATCTTTTCTGGATATAGGCCCATGAGTGGGATTGCTGGATCATGTAGTAGCTCTCAGTTCAGTTCAGTTCAGTCGCTCAGTCATGTCCAACTCTTTGCGACCCCATGAATCACAGCACGCCAGGCCTCCCTGTCCGTCACCAACTCCTGGAGTTCACTCAAACTCATGTCCATCGAGTCGGTGATGCCATCCAGCCATCTCATTCTCTGTTGTCCCCTTCTCCTCCTGCCCCCAACCCCTCCCAGCATCAGAGTCTTTTCCAGTGAGTCAACTCTTCGCATGAAAGTATTAGAGTTTCAGCTTTAGCATCAGTCCTTCCAATGAACACCCAGGACTGATCTCCTTTAGAATTGACTGGCTGGATCTCCTTGAAGTCCAAGGGACTCTCAAGAGTCTTCTCCAGCACCACAGTTCAAAAGCATCAATTCTTCGGCGATCAGCTTTCTTCACAGTCCAACTCTCACGTCCATACATGACCATGGGAAAAACCATAGCCTTGACTAGACGAACCTTTGTTGGCAAAGTAATGTCTCTGCTTTTTAATATGCTGTCTAGGTTGGTCATAACTTTCCTTCTGAGGAGTAAGCGGTAGTAGCTCTAGTTTTAGTGTTTTAAGGAACCTCCATACTATTCTCCATACTGTTTACATTTCCACAACAGTGTAGGTGAGTTCCCTTTTCTCTGTGCTCTGTGCAGCATTTATTGTTTGCAGACTTTTTGGTGATGGCTGCTCTGACCCATGTAAGGTGGTGCAAAGTCTAGTTTCTTACAACAGGTTTTGAGCTCTTGTTCTGTGACCGTCTGAATGAAGACCCAAGGGGTCACATTCACACCTTGGACGGTAGTAAAGACAGGCCTGTGATGTCATTTTCCAGAAGCCAGTGTTTACTTTTCAGCATTCAGTTGCTTCATATAGATCCTCCAGCCATTATGTTTCTCTAAAGACTCTGTCTCAACTCCAAAATTAAACTTTAAGAAATCTATGGTGGTTTTGGCTTTGATAGAAGAAATTGTGCTGTATTTGCTCAATTCTCAGCAAGGAAGATCTGAGTGCTGTGAACAGAGATTTGTCTAGGTTTACCAGCCTGTAACTGCCCTCCTTGGGTCCTGGAGTCCCGCTTTGATGAAGGTTTGGTGGGGTGAAGGCAGTCTGTTATGCACCCCATACACTGCCTCTCCCCCAACTCTGGCTTGGCTGCCACCCTGGAGTCCATTATGGGAATTTTGTTAAAACATCTAAGGGAGGGAAAACCCAAATGAATTTTCAGTTTGTGTCTCTTCTCCTGAACATAGCCTAATGATACCTCAAACAAAGGTCATTTTAGAAAAGAAGTATTTTACTCACTTAAAGCCAATATTTTCCCTAAACTTTTGGATTATTCTCATACACACAGTGTATTTGGAAAGAGGAGAGGAGATAAATAACACAGAAGAAAATTCTATTCCAGATAACTAATTATAAGTCTTTTCCCTCCTGAAAAAAAAATCATTGATTTATAGATACAAAGTTAAAATCTTTTCTACAACTTTTATTCTTTGGCACAGAGAATACTGTGTTTTAACATCATCTGATTATTGCATTTTGTTGTTTTTGATGTGAAACATCGCTTTGTGTTATTCTCTTATAGACTATATGTGAGATGATGTATAAAAGCTGTCTTAATGAAATTCCACAGTGAGTATGTGTGTGTGTGTTTTCTCAAGGAATTAACATTCAGTGAAACAATCAGGGTTTTTAGTTTGCTGAATCATTTTTATAATTTATTTGTTTTAAGAAAACAGCATCATTTACATGGGAGTCATGATAGGACTTGCAAAAGAAATTCTAAATGTTTTCTTGATGGTTTTTTTATATGGCTTATTGTTATTTTTAAATTGACTTTTAGTTATACAAGAATTGTAACAGCATTATAAAAAGAACTGAAAGCTGAGGGAAAATACCAGCTATATGTCTAGATGACTTATAAAAGAAAGTTTAGAGATTTTCAGTGTTCTTTTGGTTTTGAATCTTGTGGTTATATGGAGTCCTCTGTTTCAGCATTCCAGGGAACTTGGTGAATCAGGCATATCCCCAGGCCCCCACCTGTCTGGAAGCCTCTCAAGACTTGTAGATAAATAAAAATTTAGAGAGGTTGAAAAGAGGGGAAAGGGCAGTCTAATTTGAGGAAAGGGGAAGCCAGACTGACCGAGGTTTCATAGAGCTGGAACGTAGGGTTTCTGAGCCAAGTGACAGGAAATAAGATTGAAACAGGAGTTTTGAATCTGATAGTGAAGAGTCTAAAATGTTCTGCTGAGGAGGTGAGACTTTGCTTGTTGTTCAGGGAGTGGAGCGGAGAAGGCAATGGCACCCCACTCCAGTACTCTTGCCTGGAGAATCCCATGACCGGAGGAGCCCAGTAGCCTGCAGTCCATGGAGTCGCTAAGAGTTGGACATGACTGAGAGACTTACTTTCACGCATTGGAGAAGGAAATGGCAACCCACTCCAGTGTTCTTGCCTGGAGAATCCCAGGGACGGTGGGCTGCTGTCTATGAGGTCGCACAGAGTCGGACATGGCTGAAGCATGTTAGCAGCAGCAGCAGCAGGGAGTGGAGACACACCCCCGACAGAAGGACTCTTAGAGCCTCCACTCACGGTCCTGAAATCTGTAGACTAAGAAGTATATCAGTGGTTACGGCCAGGCACAGATGATGTCTGTCTCTTCCTCTTCACCTCGTCACCGTTCACAAGGAAAGCAGGGCTGGGATAGAGACTGCAGCAGGCACTGTCTTCCCCCCACCACCCAGCCTGGTCTCTGGGATCATGAGTTGCCACTGTAGCCTGTTCAGGGGAGGGAAGGGAAAGAGGCTACTTTGGAGTGAAATGAAATTGATGCTTTGAAACAAACATGACGGAGCTCAAAGGCCCAACTTGAGATTGTTTCTAATAACCACAGGTGACCACAATCAGATGGTGTCAG
Source organism: Moschus berezovskii (assembly GCF_049115385.1). Taxonomy (NCBI): domain Eukaryota; kingdom Metazoa; phylum Chordata; class Mammalia; order Artiodactyla; family Moschidae; genus Moschus; species Moschus berezovskii. The sequence goes on along the minus strand of NC_142483.1, from coordinate 43,338,624 downwards.
GAGGGAAGTGTCTACCCCAGCAGCAACAACAATTCTGCAGAGGACTGTGTGCTGTGCTTCGTCACTCAGTTGTGTCTGACTCTCTGCAACCTAGTGGGCTGTAGCCCACCAGGCTCCTGTGTCCATGGGGATTCTCCAGGCAAGAATACTGGAGTGGGTTGCCATTTCCTTTTCCAGGGGATCTTCCTGACCCAGGGGTTGAACCCAGGTGTCCCATATTGCAGATGGATTCTTTACTGTCTGAGTCACCAGGAAAGCCCAAGAATACTGGGCTGAATAGCCTATCTCTTCTCTAGGGGAACTTCCTGACCCAGAAATCAAACCTGGGTCTTATGCATTGCAGGCTGATTCTTTACCAGCTGAGCAGGACAGTTGGTGGCAACTCTTAGAGATTAAGCCATTTCACACTTATTCTCCAAAGAACAGAGACCCCCTTTTTCAATTGGTTATAGTGCAGCCTGAAAAAAATCTAAGTAAAGCAAATGGAAAGGGGATTTATAGAAAAGGATAATTGTTGATATTTCTATAATCCCTGGAGATAGGGGCTAAGGGAAGGTTTTAAAAAATCAAGATAATAAGTGTACTTATTATTATGCAGAAGATCCTTCTGCATTTTGCTCAATTTTATAGTGTGATAATGTGATTTTGTTGTCTTAAGAACTTAATAATTTAAAAAAAAATCTCTTTCCCCATTGAACTGAAATAAACATTTTTAGTCTTCTTAGTTTTTCCTGTTATGACTGCTGCAGACTCCTCCACTGAACCCTCCCACCCTCAGCCCCTGCTCCATCCCCTCCACCTGCTCAACATTTCAAGTACATTTCTTTGTGGAGAAAATCTTCAGGGGTTGCAGTCTTTCAAGACGTTCTTTTGAGATTGTTACTAAGAAGCAGTGTTAATTAATTAAAAAAAAAAGGAAACTAGGAGGGAATATAGAAGACACTGAAAATGAAGCAAGTGCCTGGTGGGTTCAGGATTCAGCAGTTAGATTAGACCAGGTCTTGGAGAGAAACTTCACTTGTTTTCATATTGTGTCTTAAGGCAGGCATGGGGACAGTTGCACCAGGCAGTTGTCTATGGATAATCTGCATTATATTTTAAGGGAGAGAGTTGACTGGAGAGGTATAAAAGAGAGAGATAGCAAAAAGGTGACTCAGTAAACGGTTTTGGTTTTTGGCAGAAGAGGAGTTGGATTGAGATTTATTTATTCTGCACACACGCACACATACAGTCATAACCAGACTTATTTTTATTTAGATTTTTACAAAAGAAAAAGATCACTAACCTTTATGAAAAAACAGTATCAATCATCATAAACAGAAAGTTCACATAATGTATGTTTAAATATGTGTATTTATTAAGATGAAAATAGTCTAAAATCATCTTCAGTGCCACTGGTGTTGTACCATTGTGATGAGGGAACTGCTTTCATTAGTTGCCATAATGCAGCTTTAAAAAAAAAAGTATTAATCTCTATTCTATTGTCATCTAATTTTGAACAAAGGCATTAAGTCCACAGTTAGATTCATCAGTCATAACACAGGAAATGTGACTGACAACCATTATGAACTCCACAGTTGATTAGCTCCCTTGATTAAATAGTGGTGCAGCTGATGGGTAAACAGCAGAGGAGGAGGCTACCTCTCCTGTGCAGAGAATTCCCAGCTCAGAGTCTCCATGGAGTTTAGAGAAGTGGGAAACAGAAGACAAAAGTCGGGCTGTTTCACCAGTAATGCAGTACTTTCCAAAACATCAACCCACATGAGCAGGCCCCAGAGATATTGCTCAATTACTTTTTATATAACCAAAGGTATTTTGAGGGGGAAGGGGTGGGGATAACCTTAGTTGTCATTAGAAAAATAAGACCCTAAGTTGGAAAAAAAAAAGAAAAATCACAGCATCTGATGTGAATGACACCTGAATGCTGACATTAACCAAATGCCACCTTTTTGGACAGCAGCATAGAAGTAATGTCAAAATGTTCTGCTATGGCTTTTTTGTTGGAACAGCAATTTCCCTCAGAGATTGGAAAAGCAGGAGGAGGCAATCTGATGACATTTTGATTGTAGGCCCTACTCAGAAAGGCTTTGTGGAACTTCCTGCTTAACAAAGTTAAAAAACCCTGCCACCTTGTTCTGTATTCTACTTTAAAAAATTTTTACATCTTACATCTGTAAGGCCCTGGATGACATGCTGCTTTGCCTTTATTTCCACCTTTGACTTTCTCCTTCGTGAAGATGTTTCCATCTCTACTGTGAAGTTGCTCTTCTCTTCCAACTCTCACTACTTTTTGGTACTCTCCTATGTCATATGTTCACCAGTCCTGCTCTGGAGTTACTTATATGGTAGTTTACCAAGTTCTTTGAGGTTAGCGCTTTGTGTTTCATAGACCAGTTGAACAATCTGGTGAGTGCAATGAATGGATGCATGGATGGGGGGATGAACGGAGGGATGAATAAATGGTGGATGGATGGGAGATGAATAGATGGACGATGGGATGGATAGGTGGTGGGGTGGATGGATGGTGGGATGGATGGATGGAATGAAAGTTTGGACAAATGAGATGGGTCAGTAGAAAAAACTGAAAAATATTTCTGACTTTTATAGTACTTGAAATTAGAATGAGAGAGACTTTACCATCTTTCTATAGATCTTGAGAATGATTTAGTAAGTAATGGTTCAGTTCAGTTCAGTTGCTCAGTCGTGTCCGACTCTCCGCGACCCCATGAATCACAGCACGCCAGGCCTCCCTGTCCATCACCAACTCCCGGAGTTCACTCAAACTCATGTCCAAGTACTTTTTAAAATAAAAATAAATATAATATGTAATATTATTTATAAAAAAATAAACTAATATCTTAAAAGAAAAAAATTTTTTTCTAATTTTTATTTTTTTCCTATGAATCTACCTTGTATTTTCTTTCAGAATTTAGGATATAATATTTGCTGCTGCTGCTAAGTCGCTTCAGGCGTGTCCGATTCTGTGCGACCCCATAGACAGCAGCCCACCAGGCTCCGCCATCCCTGGGATTCTCCAGGCAAGAACACTGGAGTGGGTTGCCATTTCCTTCTCCAATGCATGAAAGTGAAAGTGAAGTCACACAGTCGTGTCCAACTTTTCACAACCCCATGGACTGCAGCCCACCAGGCTCTTCTGTCCATGGGATTTTCCAGGCAAGAGTCCTGGAGTGGATTGCCATTGCCTTTTCCGATAGTATTTGCTAGAGCTTCACAAATAGACTGATTAGATGGGAACTAGAGGTACAGTTTTATTTTAAACTTATGACTTTTTAAAATTACATCTTGAGGTGTCACATAAAAATTTTATGGGGCACTATTGATAAATTGTAACAATATAATAGCCAAAAGCTTTTTCATTTTTTACCTTTCCTCCTTTTTTCTTTGTGTTTCTTATTGTCCCAAATACTTATGCTAGAGGGTTGAAAAAAATTAAGCTTTGTCATTTTTTTCCGTATCCTTTTTTAATAGAAAAAATGAGAGTAGTTAAAATTTACCCCTGAAGTTACTGAAATAAATAAAAACGATTCATCGTCCAAGCCACCTCTGTAAGTGTTCCTTGAATGAAATGGACTGTCTTGAAAATAGGAAACTAAACTTTTATGCCAGTTTCCTATTCATACATACAAGTAATATCAATTGTGTCTCCTGTAATTACTTTTGTGTTTTGTTGCAATGAAAAGCGCGTTTGAAGTATATTTTCATCTGATACAGTGTGGGTAAGAAAAAACGAACAATGCTTGATTTGGATAGATATGGATGCTAATTTTTTTCTTCGTATTTTCTGTTTTGTTCAGTTCAGTTCAGTTCAGTCGCTCAGTCGTGTCCGACTCTCCGCGACCCCATGAATCACAGCACGCCAGGCCTCCCTGTCCATCACCAACTCCCAGAGTTCACTCAAACTCATGTCCACAGAGTCGGTGATGCCATCCAGCCATTTGTATTAAAAGTGTCTATCTTTTCGATATGTGGATCTAACAGCAAAATAGTGTGTGAGTATGTATTTTAGAGGCAATACATTGGGAAGTGAAGCGGTGTGACAGTGAATGTGAGGACTTAGAAAAGGCATTTATTTGGTTTCACTATCATAACTGTGATGAGCTTGTGACCCATGTAGTTCATGGGCAGAGTGGTGTAGATATTAATCAGAACCATGCTAGGGATTCTACAGCAACAAATAAACCCCTGCCTCTCATGGGTGTAACACATCAAAGGTGGCTCTCTCACTCTGGCAGCCTCTGCCATCTTCTTCACTCTAATATCTGCAACAAGTGATTTACAGGCCTCCAGAGAGAGAGGAGAGAGTTGAAAAAGTCACACCAGCTCTCAAGTGCATTGGTCCAGAAGGGGTCTTTGCCTCTCCATTTACAGTTCATTGATAAGAACTAGTCACATGGTCCAAATCCTAAGTTCAAAAGACGTCTGGGAATGCCAGAGAGCCCATGAAATTGTGGTGAAGACTAGTTGCCTTTGCCACATATTACATTCAGGAAAGCTCAGTCCAAGCCGGAGTTCTGATCTCACTGTGGGCCTCAGGTACTCTGTGGTAGGCACCCAGTCCCCTGTTGTTTCCTGGCCCCCTAAGTCAGTACATTTTGGAACTATTAACTCCTGTGCCCAGGAAGGGCTCCTGTCCGCATTATCAACGTTCTGTCCCCACCACATACCACGCCATAGAACCAGGGGTGGGGAGAGGAGTGGTGTGGTGTGTCATTAACTCGCGATCTTTTCTTCATGGGAATCAGCAGGCATGTGTTTTTGTTGTTGCTTTTTTTGTCCCTTTTTCCAAAAATTGGAAAGGAGGTCTTTATCCTTTATGTGGGTTGTAAAAAAAGAAAGAACTAAACCAATATCTTATTAAGTTGAAATATAGTTGATTTACAATGTTGTGTTAAGTTATGCTGTTGGCAATGTGATTCAGTTATACATATATATGTATTTATATGTATATTCTTTTCCATTATGGCTTATCACAGGATATTGAGTATAATTCCCCTTTAGTTGCCAAGTTGTATCCAGCTGTTTTTGTGACCCTGTGAACTGTAGCCCGCCAGGCTCCTCTGTCCATGGGATTTCCCAGGCAAGAATACTGGAGGGGGTTTCCATTTCCTTCTCTCTGTGTTATGTAGTAGGACTGTGTTGTTTATCCATTCTATATATAATATCTTACATCTGCTAATCCCATCCTCCCATTCCATCTGTCCCACAGCCCCCTCCCACTTAGCAACTACAGATCTGTCCTCTATGTCTGTGAGTCTGTTTCTGTTCATTTTTGTCATATTTTACTTAGGTTCATTTGTGTCATATTTTAGATTCCATATATAAGTGATATCGTATGGTACTTGTCTTTCCCTTTTTGACTTACTTCAATTAAACCAGTATCTTCTTTAGCTGGCAGAGAGAGGGAAAAGATAGCTCCTTCAGTATGTTAACAGTTACTCCACATCGCTGTCACTAACAAATATATGCATCCCTCCATCCCTCCACCTGCCTACTGGCCCATCCACCATCCAGATTTCATAGTAACAGGCCTGGTACAGGTCCCTTGCAAGTCAAAGGAGTATCATACATCTGGTTAGCTTTTTCCAGTTATCCTTCCCCTTGGATAGACATTGTTTCCTCTGTCATATTTTTGCTAACATTTTCAAGTGTTATCAAGTGCTGGGTTTGAAAGGCCTGAGTTTTACTCACTTCTGTAGTAATCCCTATGGTAGTCTCTAGGGTGGGACCAAAGCCTGACTCTGACGGGGCGCTGTGATGTCTTTGGGGCTGCACTGGTGGATGCTTCTCTCCATTCGATCCTGGGAGACCTGTTTCCTCAGACCTGAGTCTGTAGCTAAAAGCTTCTCGTCATGGCTTTGTGCACAGCTCTCTCCATCTGAAGGGCCGCAGGTCCAGGGAGTGAGTGGTTCTGATGGTGGCCTCTAGATGATCACACCAATTGCCAGAGCAAGGCTGCTAAAGGGGCTTGCTTTGTCAAAAAGAAAAGAAAAATCCTATTGGATTACAAATCATCTGTAGTGCTAGATAAGAGTTATTTTCTTAAAAAAAAAAACGTGTTCCATTTTGGTTTCTTTACATGACTCTTCCTTCAGGCTGCCTCCTAAAACTAGGCTTTCTTTCCATAGTCCTTCGACCACCCTGCCTCATGCACACCACCCGCTCTCACCTTATCCCCACCCTCTGTTTCCTTTCACGTTCCATACTTGTATTCTCAACTTCTCCCTGGAAATCTCAGCAGGATGTCCTGCTGTACTTTAGTGCTCGGCATATTCGAAGGGGGGGTCAGCCTTTTGTATCTCAGCTAATGATGCCGTATCCTCTTAATTCACTCAAAATCTGGAGTCATAATCTCCTTTTCTTCTTCTGCATCGTCCCACTGTCAGGATTATTATACACCATTATTCCTATTTCTTCTCCTGGAAAATTCTTCTAATAATATATATATTTTTAATGCTAACATTGTCAGACCATCTTACTGTCTCCTCTGTGTGCTTTGACTGTTTCACTCATGTCTCTGTATTTCACTTTGCTTTTTGACCCTTCCTGTTCTTGTTCTTCCTAGAGGTCAGCCAGTGGTATTTATCAAATATGTCACTTCTCTTGTATTTTTGATAGTTCTTTTTATCCTCCAGATGACTTCCAGTTGCTGGTGTAGCATCTGAGATCTCAGTCTTCCTCCTAGCTTCATCTCTACTCTGAGACTTCAGCCAGTCTGTACTACTCTCACCTTAGTCATGGCTCATATTTTTTTCTTGTGTATGGTGAGCATGTTACTCAAATCTCTACGTAGGGACATTCTCACTATTCTTTCAGTACCAGAGATCTCTGTGGTAGGAACCCGTCTCTTCTCCCTGTAAACTCCAACTCAGGTGTGGCGAGTAGATTTCATCTCAGCAGTGAAGTCTGGTTGGTTAAAGCTGTATAGAGGATTCTGAGGTTCAGTGGGAAACACAGCCATGGTTGTTAGTGACGTTTGTCAAAAGGGGGGTAAAGAGGAGTTGGTGTTGTCACTGCTATTTTCTGACGCCTTCTCTGACGCCTTTCTACCTTGGTGCTTCTGTCAGGTACGCAACGTCACCTATCCTAACTGATAAGTTCTTTAAGGCATAAGTTGTATCTGCTGAATCATGTACCCATCAACTGCAGTTTACCTATACAATGTACTATGCTCAATATTTGTTAAGGAAATTCCCTAATGCTGTTTATTTACCTAAGATTGAAGAGCTTGGGCAGGGTGGTGAACGCATTGATCAGGCACCTGCATTACATTAGAGTGTCTTTTAAGTCTCGGTTTGTGTCTGGCTCTTCCAACATGAGAACTGCTTCTGTTTAGTTACCTCTGGTGACAAATGAGACCAGGTAGCGCTGTGTGAGTGGAGCACATACAGTACTCCAGTACTGCCTGTAATAGAATTAAATTTCAAATAGCACTGATGTATTCTACCTTTAGGCTAACTTTGACAGACCAGCAAAGCATGTAGTCAGATTTTCAGCCCCTCAGCCAAAGTCGAAAGCCAAAGGCTGGCTGGAAGCACTTTTACCAGGAGGACCTTACTGATTTGGTAGTGCTTGTGATGTCCCAGTCATTCACACAAGTCAAGTAATGATACAAATATAAAATTTTATAGTCATAACTGTGAAATTATGATTTCTGCCTTTCTTTTTCCTCTCTGATAGATGTCTCAAGTATTTCAATCTTTTGCATGATGTGGTTTTCAGAAAGTACCTCATTCTGCTCTTCCTCCTCTGAGTGTCTTCCTTTTATCTGATGATGTAGCTTGAATTTGTGAGCGTGCTGGATGGGGTCTGACCAGTGAACATCAAGATCAAGAATCATACCTCTGTGGTTGTATGCTCTATATTTCTGTCTTGACATCCTAAGGAAACATTTAATCTCTCAGTGGCCACATTGCATTGTTGTCTTGTGGAATTGAGGGACATGTGAAAAGTTCCTCATCAGAAAAAGTCATTTTATTTCATTTTGGATTGGTAAAACCTCTATTTATTGGAAAATCTACTGTGAACTGGCCTAACCATAAAAGGGACCTTGTTCGGTGCTATCACCAACATGTCCAGAGAGAGGTGAAAGTTTGGTCCAGAGGTATCAAAATTTCATCCCCACTCATTAAGCTTTCAGCTCCACTTCTTCTCTTTTAGCTGCATTCTTTGATTGCTTCTCTTCTCATGCAAGCTAAATGGCTGCAGGAGCTCCAGCCCAAGTCATTTTTGGCTCAAATTCAACAGGAAAAGGGGGAAGCACCTCTTCCTGGAAGGTTCCTTACAAATCCTGGAGTTCACTCTGATAGGATAACTTGCTCATGTGGTCACTTCTGGACCAGTCACTGTGTCTTAGAGTCTTCAGTGAGCTGATGGACTGGCCTGGGTCACATGACTCAACATTGAGATAAGAGTCAGGCTACATGTGCTGAGATCAGGGCATGTCACCAAAAGGAGGGAAGGGTGCTGGGCAGACCCAGAATGGCACGTGTTCTCTGCAGTGTGATTATATCAATATTTTAAACTCTCTAAAGGCAGAGATTTTGGGTTATTAATTATTTAACACCTTCCTTCTGCCTTTAACAAACGATCCAATAAAGATTAAAAAAAACTAGATGTTGATGAAATGAGGGCCTGAACATAAATGACCACAAAAATGAATGCATTGGAAATGCATGCTTAATGTAAAAATATCTTTGTCTGTCACTTACTGCGTTGTCAAATATAGACCAAACTTAAAACTCCAGTGTCAGCTGTGTTTATGTAAAGGGAAATAAAAGTATAAAAAACTTCTTGATATGTCATGAGGAAGAACTCCTGTGCTCTGTAGTACTAGTGAAGCAAAATGATACCTCTTAAGTGCAGAGGAAGGGGACATTTTCTTCTTGGACAAATGAAATGAAAACGGAGCTTGATTGACACTCTAGTAACATTAATAATACCTTGACGGTAGGGAGCTGCTCTTATTTCAAACATCCTGAGCAATCCTATCAGAAGAACAAATATTCTTTTTTCCAAATCCTAATACGTCCAGTCGCCTTTGGTTGAGGTGATTGTTTTCTCATGGCCTCATGGCAGCTTTATTTAACAAGCATATTTTAGTTCCTAGGTGAAACTGGAGTCTCCCTGCACCCTAAATCCATCCTCTGCTTCCTACTGGGGGCAGTTTATCTGATGCAGTAGTTGGTTTGACGCAGTGTTGTTTCTGATGCTAGAGGTGCCCCATCCCCTTGCCTCGTCACCATTTCAGTGCACTCTGGTCTCACTTCCAGCTGACATCCGTGCATGCCTAGGAGGCTAAGAGGGCCAGATAATTACCACCTTAGGAAGCATCCCTCAACCGATGACTGATCAGAAGTGGTGGACAGAGCCTCAAAGGGTGCTTCCTTACCCTCAAGGGATGACTTGGAGACACCTGTCCTCAGTTCTATCTCTGATAGATCCCTATCAGAATTTAACCCGTGTTGCCACCCTCATAAGTTTCCTGATTACACACCTTCTCATGTTTCTTTTCTCCCTTCTCTGCTTTACTTCCCTCTCCTCTTCCAATCTTTCCCAAGATTACTTCCCAAATAAACTAGTTATATTTTTCCAGTCTTGTCTCGGTGGCTGCTTTTTTGGGGAACCCAAACTATGGTGATTGTTTTCAAGGAAGCAAAGTTGTCTTTAGTCCTCAGTGGGTCCTGATAATAGACAGATGCTGGAGTGAAGACCGAGGATCTGCAAAGCTCGCTGTGTGTGGGTAGGATGTGGTCGCGGTAAGAATGTGCTGTCTAATAACGGCTTTATGAGGGGTTAAGTTCAGGGAGAAGAACTGTATTTCTCTAGAGCATGAGACCCTAGGGGAACTGCAACAGTCATACCATGATCTTTGATGGATATTCCCAGGGAGGAAGGCCATCCCCAAGAGGAATGTGGTCTGCAGTATCAGAAGCCACTGAAAAGTAGGAAGAAATAGAGATTCTGGAAGTGGGAGGATTCGGGTATGTGGAGGGTCTTGCACGCAAATCTAAGAGGTCCTGTGGGGTTGCTGAAGGTGTGGGATGAGGCAGTGGGTTGAGAAGACAGAGAAAGGTTGGGAAGGGAAGAACAGGAGCAGTAGACCGACTTTTCTGTCATTTGGGGAACTAAAACAGGGAAATGGTAGGGAGCAGAGGATGCAGTTTGGCAAGATAGCAACAACCAACTCTTGAGTTCTTGCCTCAGTGCATGCCAGAAACTATAGTAAGTGCTGTGCATTTTCGAAATCCCACGATGTAGGTTCTTTTTATTATCCCCGTCTGACTCAGAGGAAATTGCAGTACAGATAGGGTAATTAAGTTACCCAGGCACTCAGAGCTGTAAAGCAGAGAGCCGGAATATGAACCTGGACCTTTTAGCTCTGGAGACCTGACTCTGATCCAGGTGTTGGCAAATTTTTCCTGTAAAGGGCTGGATAGTAAATATTTTTGGCTTTTTGGTCTATACAGTCTCTGTTTCGACTCCTATATTCTGCGTTTGTAGCATGAGAGTGTGCTAGGTATAGAGAGCTTTTGGTTCAGTTCAGTTCAGTCACTCAGTCGTGTCCGACTCTTTGCGACCCCGTGAACCACAGCACGCCAGGCATCCCTGTCCATCACCAACTCCCGGAGATCCCTCAAACTCATGTCCATCGAGTCGGTGATGCCATCTAGCCATCTCATCCTCTGTCGTCCTCTTCTCCTCCTGCCCCCAATCCCTCCAAGCATCAGAATCTTTTCCAGTGAGTCAACTCTTTGCATGAGGTGGCCAAAATATTGGAGTTTCAGTTTAGGTGTTAATAATACCTAAACACAGAACAAGGCTGTGTGCCAATAAAACTTTATTTGTAAAACTAGAGGAGGGCTGTAGTTTCATGAACCCTGATCTAACTACGCTGTTTAACACATTAGTATAAAAGGTGATTTGGGGGACTTCCCTGGTAGTCAAGTGGTTAATACTCTGCCCACTTCCAACGTAGGGGTCACAGATTCGATTCCTTTTTGGGGAACTAAGATCTCCCATGCCACACGGTGTGGCCAAGAAACATGAATGGAAAGAATGGTGGTTTTGGCTAGAGGTTGTCTGTTTTGGGTTTTCTGACTAGCCATTACTAGCATGCACGTCTTCATGATGAAATATGGTGGGAGACACTGGGAAGATGAGGACAGTTAGGGAACAATGTGAGGGTGATGCTGGAAGGAGAAAAAATAATAAAAAGAAGCAGGAATGGAAACTCCAAGTTCTAGCTCAGTCATTTTCTTGGGAGCTGCAGGTGGGAGAGAGAAACACTCAATTCTGACCAGTATAGTAGGGCAGCTCCAAGTTGAAGGAGCAGGTTTAAGAAATGCCATAAAATTCAACTTTATAGGATTCGGGTTTTATAGCATCTGTTGCAGCAGCCACATTGAATAAATGTATGTTTTTCATTATATTTTTATTGCACATTTAAAACACATTAAGGCACACACAGCTTCCAAGAAGAAAAAAATAGAGGATCTTTGACCTCACAAGTAATCACATCGATTTGAAAGGTGGTTGTGTTTTATGAAGACAGAGAAAGATGTATGGCTGTTGTCCTTCTCAGTTTTATACTAACTCATTCTTCTTTGGGAAACAATATTAATAGATTTTTTCCTACATTTGTCTCCTGTTGAGGGAGCATTTCCCTTTTTTTTAGCATAAAGAATATCATATTGTGGGTGTTTAGTCATTCGCTTTTGAGTTGCAGGTAATTGGTTGCCATTCTCAGTCTGTAAAACAACCTGCTTTGTTGGGGTTTGAAAAAAAGTGAAAAACCATTTCAAGAAATTGTAACTCGGAATTGTTTCTGGTTTTGAGAAGCCATGTATAGCATCCAGAGGTCTTGATGACATATTCATTCATAGCCCCTGGAGTTGTGCAGAAGTAGTCAGTGAATCATGAGGGACAGCAGGCTCACCATGTATTGCTGTGAGGTTGAATGTTACACAAATGCCCCTGGGGCTGAAATGCAGTCTGTGCTCTCTCCTCCAAGCCCTGTGCCTGCCTGGATGAAGGGACATCTTTTTATTCATGCCAGTGCACCATTCGCCTAGCCAGGCCATGGCCTTTGGGCCAACTCTGCTCAGAGGTGCTGACTTTTTCTGATCTGTGTTCTCCAGGTTATTATGTGTGTGGTGTTTTTGCAAATGGTGTATCATCACATTTAGGATGCTGTTGATTTTAAGATGTACCATTATCTTATGTACACTTAAGAGAGATGAGATGCCACCAGTCACGTCTTGATAGACCATTGATGATAAGACACATGCCAACTTCAAAGATGATAAAGGGTGAAGAAGGTGCAATGGAGTTATTCATCTATTGAGTGAGTACACCTTTCTTTAATTAGCACAAAGGTGCCTTATAGCTGCCACCATATAAGGATGAGGTAGGCATGTCCTGAGGAGGTTTCCACTCAGTTTTGTTTATTTTCGATGATAAAAAATAAAAAATTTCTCTGCTCTCCTGTCATTGGTCCAGTTCTAATAGAAGTAGAAATGTTAGAGTGAAATTGACCTCAGGGAGCATCTTGCATCTCCACTGGGGGCACTTTCACCCCACCCTGGGGACACTCGTCAATATCTGAGGACATTGTTAGCTGTCATAACTAGAGGGAAACGCTACTGGTGCCTAGTGAGTAGAGGCCAGGGTGTGCTAAATGTCCTACAGTGCACAGGACGGCCTCCCACAACGAGAATTGTTGTTCACTTGCCCAGTCGTGTCTGACTCTTGGACTGCAGCACAGCAGGCCTCTTGGCTGTGAGAACCTCATGAACTGTATAAAAGGATGACAGGAATTATCTGGCTCCGAAAGTCCCAGTGACAAGACTGAGAACCCCTGATACAGTGGGATGATGTGTAGCAGGGGATGAGAACCTGGAAATTGGAGTCAGGCAAACCTGGGTTCAGATTCCCATCTTAGCCTTAACTGACCATGTGGCTTTGGGCAAGTTAAGTAGACTTACTGAGTCTGAGTTTCCTTGTCTGTATGGAGACCATAGTCTCTACTTCAGAGGGCTGCTGAGAGTATCAAGTGAGATAACTAAGACAAAGGTTGCAACATGGCAACAGCCACATCTGAATGCAAATGCAGTTCGAAGAAACTTTGTCTATACTAACGAAATCCTGCGGGCAACTCTGGAGGAAGCATTGTTTTTAACCTCCATTTTACAGGGGAGCAAACTGAGAAAACTTACAGCACTTGCCCAAGGTCACTCAGGAATAAGTAGTGGAACCAGGGCTTGAATCCAGGGTCCCTGTTCCAGCCAGTCCAGTCCTCCCAGCATGGTACCCCATATTGCATGAGGAACTGGGAAAGGAGGCTGCCAACAGTATTGTTATTAATATCGTCCAGCTTAAAGCCCCTGCTTACAGGTGGCTAGTGACTCAGAGTTTGGAGAGCGGTAGAACTTGGCAAGTTCTCTGTGAGAGGGAAGCTGACCTGGACTAGTTTTTGGGTCTCCTGTTCTTCAGGAACGAGCCTTTTTCCCTTTGCCACGCTACCCCTTCCAAGGAACCAATACGGAACCCACCATGGTGCAGCAGGGAAGAGCCTGGCTCTAGCCTTGAGCCTTGGCACCACCATTTACTGTGTGACTTTAAGATCTCAAATGACTCTTTAGTGTATACAGGAGGTAATAATACCTGTCTAATGGAGTTTTTGGGGTGATGATGTGCGATTGTAGATATCAGATGTTGGCGAACGGCAGTAGGTGTCTGAGTACTTGGGTGAGGGTTAAGGTTCTGGAGTCACCAGGAAAAGGCTGTCCTGATGATCATCTCAAAGTCGAGGGGGCTATATACTTTATATCTAAAATGTTTTAGTTTTTACCTCAGATATTCTATTTTGATCTTTTAAAAAATAGTTTTCAACTTAAATTTTTGAGCTTTATAGAATAGAATTATAGTAACTGTTTTAATGTTCTTATCTGCTAATTCTGACGTCTGTTCCATGTTTGGGTTGGTTTTGAGCAGTTGATTTTTCTCCTCATTATAGGTTACACTTTTATGCTTTTTGAATACCTGGTGATGTTTCACTGGATGCCAGACATTATGAATTTTATGTCATTTTTTTCTGGATATTTTTTGTGTCCTTATAAATGTTTTTAAAGCTTCATTTTGTTATGCAGCTACATCACTTAGAAAGAGTTTGATCCTTTTCCTTTAGATATTTTTTTAGAGATAAAACTCCCTCAAGGCAGTAATCTGGGACATTTCTAGGACTTACCTTGTTTGTTTTTCATCTCTTGGGTATCAGTGTCCTTTATTACTTGTTGTTGAGTATTTTGAAAGCCACTGTTTCAGGTGAGAGGATAAATCTACTTTCTGTTATTCCAACTTGGATGGTAGCAGAACTGTGGCCAGCCTTTCAGATCATTTTTATTATTATCACTCAATATTATGATTGTTGTCTTCATTTTTAGATAAGGAGATCTAGGTTCAGAGACATTAAGACATATAAAGGCAAAAGTAGTTTAAGACACTGCATTTTTTTCTCAGAACGAATGTGAGCAATCACAAAAGTAAATTTACAAAGCAGAGACCCACAGGCCAGTTGCTGGTGACTGTCACGTAACCCTCTTTTCTTCTCAAAGGTAAATTAACTCCTGATCAATCAAAGTGACTTCCCTCTTTCTTACTCTTGCAAAGCACCAGCTTCTCTCCTTTTGTCTTTTTGAATCACTGATTTATACCTATGGATTTTGACTTCTTTGGGGATTAACCAGTCAAGTGTTACCTTATTCAACAGTGAGGCTAAAAGGGGTACTGAAAGAAATTTCATGGAGAAATGAATATCTTTTTTCCAGTATATTCTCTGAGGGGCTGCTGTCCAGTCAGTGCTAAGAGGGGAGAATTGAGAACGATGGCATGTGCCATCAGATATTTACTTCTGTTTTTAAAGACTATTATCATTTTATGGCATGATCTAATGAGAGGCTCTCTAGACTGGAGGCACCAGGCATGTGAACTTGAGTTCCAGCCAAGTTACCATTTGGCAGAGTGTATGTGTCCCCATGACCTTCACTATAAAGTGGAGGCAGAAATACTCCAACTTCTTGTTGGTCACTGAGAAGGCCAAACACAATCATGGATGTTACTTTAGTAGGAAAAGTTTAAGAGCTGAAGCTAACTCAATGGGAGAAGGTGAGGGTGGGGTGATTTGAGAGAATATTTTTGAAACATGTACATTACCATATGTAAAATAGATAACCAGTGCAAGTTCTAGGACATGAAGCAGGGCACCCAAAGCTGGTGCTCTGGGACAACCCAGAGGGATAAGGTGGGGAGGGAGGTGGAAGGGGAACTCAGGATGGGTGGACACCTGTATACCTGTGGCTGATTCATGTTGATGTATGACAAAAACATCACAATATTGTAAAGTAATTATTTTCCAGTTAAAATTAATTAATTAAAAAAAGCTAAGAAGGCTATTATTTTGGATTCTCTTCCTAAATATAAAGCAGGCATTTACCTTTAGAAGGAAGGCTTGGTGTGAGGATGCCACACTCAGGGGCATTTTTTAAAAAATTATTTATTTATTTGGCTGTGCCAAGTCAGTCATAGCTGTGGTATGCGAACTCTTAGTTGCAGCAAGTGGGATCTAGTTCTCTGACCAGGGATTGAACCCGGGCCTCCTGCATTGGGAGTGTGGCATCTTAGCCACTGGACCACCAAGGAAGTCCTACTCCAGGGGCATTTTGTCAGAGAAAAGGCATGAGGTTTAGTAGAAAATCCACAGATTTGGGAATTCAACCAAAATGAATTCTGCCAGCTGTGGTGTTTACTTACTTACAGCTTGTTTTACTCCAAAGCTCATCCCGACTTGGACTCAGCTTTCAGAGCAGTAACCATGGTGGAGTCTTGAGTCTGTCCCCTAGGCAAGCTAAGTGGCCACCTCTCCCCATAATGTGCCCTTCACCCGCCTTGGCTCCTCTAATCTGCCCAAAATATCTTGACCCAGCTCTATATGTCCCTCAAGCACTCGCCCAGTTATCTTCTGGGAGGGCTTCCTAACAAAATGAAATGTTCCTTTGTCTGTACATTTCCTGAGCTTTGTGCTGTTACTCTAGAGTTGATCTTATGATATTTCTGGTTATTTTAATATATTTTCAGTCCTTCAAAAGCTGAGAACAGACTTAATTCATAGCAGTATCATAGACTCTCTGATGCTGAAAACATTTGAAACCATTTTCATAGTTTTTATTTTTTTAAAGAAAAAAAAAAGCAGATAACTCATTACATTTCATGCAGAAAGTGAAGAACTAAAGAGCCTCTTGATGAAAGTGAAAGAGAAGAGTGAAAAAGTTGGCTTAAAGCTCAACATTCAGAAAACTAAGATCATGGCATCTGGTCCCATCACTTCATGGCAAATAGATGGGGAAACAGTGGAAACAGTGTCAGACTTTATTTTTCTGGGCTCCAAAATCACTGTAGATGATGACTGCAGCCATGAAATTAAAAGACACTTGCTCCTTGGAAGGAAAGTTATGACCAACCTAGGCAGCATATTAAAAAGCAGAGACATTACTTTGCCAACAAAGGTCCGTCTAGTCAAGGCTATGGTTTTTCCACTGGTCATGTATGGATGTGAGAGTTGGACTGTGAAGAAAGCTGATCGCCGAAGAATTGATGCTTTTGAACTGTGGTGTTGGAGAAGACTCTTGAGAGTCCCTTGGACTGCAAGGAGATCCAACCAGTCCATTCTAAAGGAGATCAATCCTGGGTGTTCATTGGAAGGACTGATGTTGAAGCTGAAACTCTACTCTGGCCACCTGATGCGAAGAGCTGACACATTTGAAAAGACCCTAATGTTGGGAAAGATTGAGAGCAGGATGAGAAGGGAATGACAGAGGATGAGATGGTTGGATGGCATCACTGACTTGGTGGACATGGGCTTGGGTGGACTCTGGGAGTTGGTGATGGACAGGGAGGCCTGGCGTGCTGTGATTCATGGGGTCGCAAAACGTTGGACATGACTGAGTGACTGAACTGAACATCACATTTCACAGAATCTTAAAACAGAAGATTACTTAAAGTAAAATTCCCCATGTTCCTCTAAACCTTCCTGTATTTCCACTGGGAAGAACCATTCACATTTGGGAGCAGTAATCCTTTAGACATGCATACACATGATATGCCTTACAGACATGTACATTCAAGGTCTTAGAAAAAATTTTTAAATGGAATTATTATTTACATATTGTAAGCAACATACTTTCTTTGCTGAGGACACTTGATATTATTTTCTAGTATTCCATCTTAAGTACCTTATTTATTTATTTGTTTTCCTTTTGGAAGACATATTTTCCATTTTTTACTATTAAAGACAGGCTATCCCTGAAAGTTTTCAATCTGCTTCACCCCAGATTTGGAAATGTTGCTTCATAAGTGACTTTGAAATACTTGATTTATTCTCTCCCCTTCTCACTACGATAACAAAAACTTTAAATTTCAAACATGATCATTTGAAAACTGTTGGCTTTCACAACTGTTTCCAAACTATTTTTACCATTTTAAATACAAACGTCTTAACACACAATTTCAAAGCATTTTAGATATTAAACTAACTTATTTGTAGGGTTGTTGACGAGTTGAAACTTTTTGACAGTGATTTTATATTCTACATTTTAATGATCTGAGTGTTCCAAAATAACATCCTAATATTTTGAAGCATTTGAAAACTCACTGAGCTTTTAAAAATATTTAGAAAAATTTAAGTGATGATTAGAAACTGTAGAAAAAACATTGCATGTTCATTGTGTAGCTTACTGTTCCAAATATTTTTTTCTTTCAGATTTTGTCTTCTAAAGTTAAATAATACATTTAAAATATGTTATTATTATTGAAGGAATATGAATTATTTCTTATCATCATGACATTCTGCTTTTCTCCTATCTGAAATGGAACTCCCTTTCCTTCGTTCACTTGGCAAATATTCATTGAGGGCCTTCAGTGTGTCAGCCAATATTCCAGGCATTGGGACACAATAGTATAATAAATAAGACACAAAAATGCCTCCATGGAGCTTATAGTCTAATGGGGGAGATGAAAAATATATAAGTTAGGTAAAACATGTAAGATAAGATAAATTCTGAGAAGAAAAAAAAGGTGAGAAAAAAAAAAAAGGAAGTTTTGAGGGTAGGGCTTGCAATTTTGGGTAGGGTGGCCAGGAAATGGCTTACAGAATACACTTTTGGGTAGAAGGGCTGCTTAAGTGATGGTGGAAGCCATGTGGATATTTGCTGAAAGTGTTTCTCAGGTTGAGGAATAGTAAGTGCAAAGGCCCTGAGGCGGGAATGTAGCTGGAGTGTTTGCTGCCCTGCGAGCAGATGATGTGACTGAATTCCAGTGAACAAATAAAGTTCTGGGAGAGTAATGGGGGATGAGGTGTTCAGGGAGTTAATGGGGGTGGAACAGAGCATGTAAGGTCTTAATAGGTCATTGTAAGGAATTAGGCCTATTCCCCAAGTGAAACAGGAGACTGTTAGGTGGTTTGCCTTCAGTCTGAATGATCTGATTTACAATGAACAGGATCACTTTGGCTGCTGTGATTAAAAGTACAGATTGTTAAAGGTAGAAGCATAGGGATCTGTTAGGAGGTAGAACAATAATTCAGATGAAAAATGATGGTGCTGGAGTGGAGGTGGTGATAAGGGGTTAAATTCTGGGTAAAATGAAGGCATAGTGGAGAGGATTTCCTGGTGGATTGGTCAGAAATTGTGAGCAGAAGAGAGGAGCCAGTGCTTTTGATGAGCCTAGAGTGGATGGACTTGCCCTGTTGTGAGCTGCAGTGGGGTGGGATGAGAAGGCTGGAGAGGAGTGGAAGAGGTCCCAGAAATTGGTGTGGGATGTTTTACGTTTGAGATCCTTTCAGTATTCAAGTGGAGATGTCAGGTGGGCAGTGGGATATGCAGATGTGGTGTTCAGAGGCAAAGCCATGGCTGGAGATGGAAATTTGAAAAGCATCAGTCTTTGGATACTGTTTAAAGCCATAGGGCTGCACGAGATCACCTGGCATGGGTGAACATGGAAGAAAAGAGATCCAAGGACTGGGATCTGAGATGCTCCAGCACTTTGAGAAATCAGAAAACGAGGCAGAGAAGGCGCCATCAGAGAAGTAGGGGGAAAGCTAAATGAAGGTGTTGTATCCTGTCAAACCTAGACAGGAGATATTTCCAGGAGCAGAGAAGGCAAGCTGAACAGAATCACCGAGGTGACTTCATCGAGGTGTTAGTTTAGGTATTGGCTCTTCCAGAAAGCCATTTCATTCCAGCCCCGACCCTCATTTCATGGACAGATTGGACACCCTTGCCCTGGGTCCCCAGCCTCTGTATGGTAGTGCTTTTTCTTTGTGCACCCCACGCTGTCATGTGTGGGTCGGTTCACATTGTCCTTTCCTGCATCAGACTGAGAGCATTTGAAAGGCAGGGCCTGTCTCACTCAACTCTGAGCAGACACTCAATGTATTTTTAATACAAACAAGTGATTTATTTTAATCTGGTTTTACTTTGCACTTTTCAAAAATGAGTTTTTGAAAAGAAGTTTTTGGTATTTGTAAGCTTTTTTAAATTTTATGTTGGGGTCCAGTTTATTAAAAATGTTGTGTCTGTTTCAGGTGTACAGCAAAGTGATTCAGTTATATATACATATATATCTATTCTTTTTCAGGTTTATTTCTGATATGGGTTGTTACAGAATATTGAGTAGAGTTCCCTGTGCTAGACAGTAAGCCCTTTGTGATTATCTCTTTTATTTATAGTATTGTTTAAATGTTAACCCTAACCTCCTAATTTATCTCTCTCCTGTACCTTTCCCCTTTGGTAACTAGAAGTTCCTTTTGAAGATGAGTTTTGAACCAAGTATATAATAATTTGAATTTTGGAAACTTGGCAGTTTTGGAGGGTGGCAAACAATCACATTAGCCTCTTCAGGTGACTTTGTCCATTATATATACAGGTTTATAATCTTCTATATATCACAGTGACTATCCAAGGTGTGCTTTGTAACTTCCTCGCTGTGTGCCCTTGCTAAAAGCCTTTATTTCCACCTGGAATGGCCTTCCTTTCATTAAAAAAAAAAGAGGGATGTCCCTAGCTCAAAAGAACCGTCTTCAAGTAACCTTCTCACGTACCACCTCTGACCCAGGCTTCAATGCTATTAACAATTTTCTAGCTCTTATATTAGTATCAGTCTGCATTCTTAAATTTGTGAAGATTAACTGGCATATATATCTCTGCTGGAAGCCAGCAACAGATTCATTTTCCTGTGGCTTATAGCTCACAATGCATCGTCTGAGTAAAGGGAGCCCATTAACAGTTTGCAGCATCAAAATTATTCGAAAGTAAGCAATTTCGGCTTCAGAGGCAATCCATATTGAAGACAGTCCATTGTGCAAGAGTCATGAATTGATTTAAAGTCTTTCACAGATGGACATCTTCCTAATAGAAATCAGTGCAATGTTCCTCCCCATTGTTTAGCCAATGGACCTTCTAAAAAACCAACTAGGCACTGTTATATGTTGGGAGGATCTGGAGAAAGTAAATAATTCACTGCTCATGATTCTTAGCCTCAAGTAAATTGCCTACCTTATGTTTTCTAAAAGGTTAGCGGAATCAATCGCCATTGTTCTTTTATGCTCATTAAGTATTTTGTATGAACACTCAATCAGTCCCTCAGTAAACACTGACAAATGTCCTACTGTATGTTCAGCATAGGGAATTGTGGTTTGGAGTCCAAAGCGCTTACACATGATTTCCATCCTCATGAAATTACTACGTACCATGGCATCTGCAAATATCTCCCTGCTCTTTCCAGCGATGGATGTGACTGTGAAATTCTATGTTGCTAATCCTAAGAGTGACCTAAAATTTTTCTCAAGGAAGCCATGTAACTGGAGCTCACACATGAAGTGAAATCTGCTGGCTCTTTTGTATGCAGGATTTCACAGCATGGATGCAGTGAGACTGTGAGAGTTAACTGGAGCACAGCTGTGAGAATTGGAAGCCAGCTTCCTGGTCCAGTGGATGGGTCACTGGGCAAGAAGTCAGGAGTGCTGCCTCCATCGCCTGTTTTTGACACTGGAAATGCAGTTTGGGGCAAGTCACTTCAACTTCTGCACCTTTTCTTTTGAATAACCCTTATATATAGTATAGTCAAAGCTCTGGTTTCTCCAGGAGTCATGTATGGATGTGAGAGCTGAACCATTAAGAAGGCTGAATGTTGAAGAATTGATGCTTTCAAACTGTGGTGTTGGAGAAGACTCTTGAGAGTCCCTTGGACTGCAAAGGAGATCATACCTGTCAATCCTAAATTTAGGAAATCAACCTTGAATATTTCCTTGGAAGGACTGATGCTGAAGCTGAAGCTCAATACTTTGGCCACTTGATGTGAAAAGTCAACTCACTGGAAAAGACCCTGATGCTGGGACAGATAGAAGGCAGGAGGAGAAGGTGACAATAGAGAACGAGATGGTTGGATGGCATCACTGACTCAATGGACGTGAGTCTGTGCAAATTCCAGGAGATGGTGAAGGACGAGGAAGCCTGGCGTGCTGCAATCTATGGGATCTCAAAGAGTCAGACACGACTAAGTGAACAATAAATCAACCCTTATGTAGCCAGAATATATATATTTATTTCCAAACCATCTCAGTTTATTACAATAAGATATCAATTATTGATGAGTCAGTGATCCATTGTGACAGATTTGTTTCAAGTTCAAGATCAGACTTGGGTCTTTCTGATGTTCTGAAGTAGCGGCAGTTGTCAGGACTGTGTTCTTATGGTTGATGACAAGGTTTGCTGCTGCTGCTAAGTCACTTCAGTCGTGTCCGACTCTGTGTGACCCCATAGACGGAAGCCCACCAGGCTCCCCCGTCCCTGGGATTCTCCAGGCAAGAACACTGGAGTGGGTTGCCATTTCCTTCTCCAATGTGTGAAAGTGAAAAGTGAAGTTGCTCAGTCGTGTCCGACCCTTAGCGACCCCACGGACTGCAGCCTCCCAGGCTCCTCCATCCATGGGATTTTCTAGGCAAGAGTACTGGAGTGGCTTGCCATTGCCTTCTCTGGATGACAAGGGTGCAAGCAGTAAAATCAAGCTGCCCAAAACTCTACTCAAGATGTTGTAGACAGAATATTTTGACAGCAGTTGTTTCTATATATGTAGGAGCTTGGCTCAATTCAGGGCTTAGTATTTCTCTTACCCAAACTTCTGCTGGAAGATCCCTACTGAGCACGTACTCTGTGCCAGACCTGCTGCTAAAGGACCCAGTTCCCACCCGTCTGTGAGGAGTTTTTCCCACATCGCCAGGCAGTGCTCCCTTACCAGCTGAGTGTCTTACAGTTCGACTCAGTTCAGACACTGTATGCCTGGATATATCTCCAGAAGACACTGAAGGACAGGGAAGCCTGGTGCGCTGCAGTTCATGGGGTCACAGAGAGTCGGACGTGACTTGGAGACTGAAAGAGCAACCTGGATGGAACATCAGATCCCACAGTTACAGGCTCAGTTCCCCAAAGACTGCCCCACTTTAGATGCCAGTCACAGGTCCGGGTCATCAGCCAGGCTTCTGAGCAGTGAGGAACTGTAAATCAGAGGTTCCCAACAGTCTCCTTGTTGGGTTCAATTAATTTGCTGAAATAGCTCCCAGAACTCAGGAAACCTGTTTACTCAGTTGATCATCAACTTATTACAAAGGATGTTAAAGAGTAGGAATCAATAGTCAAATGGACAGATATACAGGGTTAGTTCTTGAATAAAAGAGCTCTGTCCTCGTGGAGTCTGGGGTCTGGCACAGAGGAAGCGTTCTACTCATCCATCCTGGAAGCTTTTCATGGCTCCTCCTTCTGGGTTTTTCTGGGGGCTTCATTACTTAGGCATGGTTGATTACATCACTGGCTGTTAGTGACTGACTCAACCTCCGGCGCCTCTCTCCTCCCCAGAAATCAGGGGTGGGACTGAAACCTCCGGCGCCTCTCTCCTCCCCAGAAATCAGGGGTGGGACTGAAACCTCCAGTCCTCTCTTCATGGTTGGTTTTCCTGGCAACTAGTCCCCATCCTTTGGTGCTTTCCAAAAACCAGTTGGTTAACACAAACCCAGATGTGGTAGAAAGGGGTTTGTTGTGAATTACAGGACATCTGTTTCCCCTCTGTGGCCCTGAAGTCACTTCAGGGACTGAAAATGAGAGACCAAATATCAAAACAAAAGGCTGAAAAGAGAGCTGAGAGCTGTGGATGAAGACCAAGCTATATTTATGAAAAATCACGGTATCACAGGACTTTGTCTTCGTCAAGCAGTTTAATTTTCCCACTGACCCTATGTAGTAGGTCCTATTAATGTCCCCATTAGACAGATGAGGAAACTGAGGCTCAGAGAAGTGAAGTGATTTACCCCAAGTCCTACCGCTATTGATTGTCTTTGAGTTTGAATCCTCCTCCAGGCTCCCTTACCTCCAAATAACTCTGAAGTCCATTCCTTGATTTGCTGCACTCGACTGAGGCCATTGTGGTTTCCAGAATTTGCTCTCACTGAAGCCAGGGACGTGGACTGCAAGGCCCTGCCCCCTTGGCCCCTCAGTGCTCCTCCAACCCCCACACTTCCCCAGAGGCACCTCTGTGGAACCCGGTGGATCCAAGAAACAACTTCAAAACCTCTGGACTAAAAGACGCCTGGCTTTTCAGTCCCTTGCACCTGACTAACCCAGCAGCATGAAATAGCAGCATCAATTTCCCAGTCCTCAAGGGAACCACTTGAGATGTAGGTGATGCTGACTTGTATCCTGGCTTTACAAAATGTATCAAATAGGAAGTGATTATTCAGGGCTGTTCTGAGGGCTGCCAAAGATGGTGTTTGTTATATTATTCAGTGTCATCTTGCTGGGGGCCCAGGGGAGGCATCTTTCTCTGGCCTCTATGTGAAGGGCTTTTCTTGACCACTGGTATACTTTAGCTCCAGAGACTCTATGAATCCCCTAACCCACTGTGGCTGTCTTGACATATTGGCCTCTGGACAACTCAGTTCCAGTTTAGTGGCAGAGTCCTAGAGAGTTTACTGGCTCTGCTCATGGCTCTAAATGATTCTTCCCCTTATTTTCCTTTTGTCTCATTTTTCTTCCTTTTAATTTAGTTTATATTTCTGTGGCCTTGCATTTGGAGAAACTATCTTAAATCTCTTTTGGAACAAGGTGGAGTATGAGTGAAGAAAAATTATTTTCTTTAAAAAGTTATTTCCCTCTCATGACCATATCTGGGCTTCCCTAATTAGCTCAGTGTCTTGGATGAATGAGTTTTTCATTGCTATAGGTAGTATTTTAAAGTTCACTGTAAGGGTGGACCCCAATCTTTCTAAAGATGAAAGAAAGTAAAGGGCCTGTTCCCTACTTTCCTCATATGGTAGACAGGCTGTTGTGGATGCAAGAGCTGTTCAAGATGAAGAAATGAGAGTGAAGCTGGAGAAAAAGAAAAGGCATCTCAAGAATAGAATTCCTGTTAGCTGAGTCCCTGTTTTGTGTTGGAGACCATGCTATAACATGTATATTATTGTATGTATATTTTGTCATTTAATCTTTACAGCAAATTTGTGACTTACTCTCCTTTTACTTAAACGAAACCTGAAGTTTGACGAGGTTTAGGGAGAGAAGCAAGGACCTGGTGATTGGATGTTTCCATTAGTTTCCTGCATCCATCTGTCTTCATAGTCATGTGTATTATCCCGAGTTCAAACAGCATCATCTCTCTGGTGGGGCTGCCACTTCCCAGCTGATCCCATTGCCTGCAGCCTAGTGCCCTCTACCTTGTTCTTCAAACTGCAGCCAGAGTTAGAGCAAATTGCATCTCTGGTCATTTTACTTGCTAGAGATCCTAGGATTTAAAGATTTATTTGTTTGATCATTCATTGAATCAGTGTTTATTGAGTATCACTTACGTGCCAGGCTCTGCTCTAGGTCAGGGGACAAAAGGATTGTCTAATAGAGAAAAAGATCCCTGCCATGGTTGGAGTTTGCCTTCTGGTTGTGGGGGCAGCTATTAGGCAGACATTAAATACTCAAAAACATACATTGAGAAATCAAAGGAAAAAAGTAGGACTCAGGAGCTAGAGAGTGCTAGGTAGAGAGGTAGGCAATTGCAATTTTAAACAGACTGGAGAGTGAAAGTTTTCCTGATCAGGTGACATTTGAGCAGAGACCTCAAGGAGGTGGAGGGGTTAGTCAGTGAACCAAGTAAATATCTGAGTATTCCAAGCATAGAGGAAGTAAGTTCAGGGGCACAGGGCTGTCTAACACAACCATGAACAAGAAGGAGACCAATGTGGCTGGAGTGGAGTGACCAGCAGACCCTATCTGTGGTGGAAATCAGCTTCCTGTCAGATGTTAGGTCTAAAATAAGATGCAGGCAGCGTGGATTCAGAGAATTCTCTGTGTGATTAGCCTCTACACCATCTGGTGACCAGCAAGTCAGAAAGAAGGCTGTCTTCAGTCATGACACTGAAGGAAAAGTAGATATTTTACAGACCCTTCCAAACTTAAACACTCTTTTCTTGCCCCTAGCTACCCGTGAAATAA
This sequence comes from Moschus berezovskii, assembly GCF_049115385.1. Classification (NCBI taxonomy): domain Eukaryota; kingdom Metazoa; phylum Chordata; class Mammalia; order Artiodactyla; family Moschidae; genus Moschus; species Moschus berezovskii. The sequence goes on along the minus strand of NC_142483.1, from coordinate 43,313,026 downwards.
AACCACTGAAATATGTTAGTTCAGTGATATACACTTAAGGGAAATCTTGAGGTCCAGGTTCATCCGGAGATACCTCAGAAAGATTTCTTATTTTGAGTGATTTATCTGAGAAGTTACTGAGTAGTAAACAAAAACAAAAATGAAACAGAACTTATTGAAATATAGTTGATTAACAACTTTGTGGTAATTTCTGCTATACAGCAAAGTGATTCACACATTCTGTTTTATATTCTTTTTCATGATGGTCTATTATAGACAGTGTATTAGAAAACAATGACATCAGTTTGCCAAAAAAGGTGTATATAGTCAAGGCTATGGTTTTTCTAGTAGTCATATGTGGATGCGAAAGTTGGACCATAAAGAAGGCTGAGTGCCAAAGAATTGATGTTTTCAAACTGTGGTGTTGGAGAAGACTCTTGAGAGTCCCCTGGACTGCAAGGAGGTCAAACCAGTCCATCCTTAAGGAGATCAGCCCTGAATATTCATTGGAAGGACTGATGCTGTTTGAATATACTTCCCTGTGCTATGCGGTGGAACCTTGCTGTTTATCCATTCTATATATGATTTGTATCTTCTATCACAGACTCCCCATATATCCTTCCCCTAGCCCCCTTCCTCCTTGGCAACCACAAGTCTGTTCTCTGTGTCTGTTACTCTGTTTCTGTTTCATGGATACATTCATTTATATCTTACTTTAGATTCCCTGGTAGCTCAGCTGGTAAAGAATCTGCCTGCAATGCAGGAGACCCCAGTTCAGTTCCTGAGTCTGGAACATCCCCTGAAGAAGTGATAGGCTACCCACTCCAATATTCTTGGGCTTCCCTGGTGACTCAGATGGTAAAGATTCTGCCTGCAATGTGGGAGGCCTGGGTTCGATCCCTGGGTTGGGAAGATGCCCTGGAGAAGGGATTGGCTACCCACTCCAGTGTTCTTGCCTGGAGAACTCTATGTACGGAGGAGCCTGGCAGGCTACAGTCCATGGGGTCACAAAGAATGGAGCACAACTTAGCGACTTTTCACTTTTTTCACTTTTTAGATTCAACATATAAGTGATATCATGTGATATTTGTCTTTCCCTTTCTGACCTATGTCACTTAGTATGACAATCTCTAGGTCCATCCATGTTGCTAGAAATGACATTATTTCATTCTTTTTTGTGGTTGAGTAGTATTCCATTGTGCATATGTACCACATCATCATTTAGATGGTACCTTTTATGTGACGTGGTATAGCACAGTCTGCTGGTTAGTCTCCCATACCCATTTCTCATTCTCCCACTGTAATGGAACTCCTGAATTGAGTTGAAGATATGGATGCCCTCCATAAAGACATTTACCAGCCTTCCCTGTGCTCGGAATGGCCATATGGCTAAGATCCAGGCAGTGAGTGGGATATAAGCAGAGGGGTATGGACAGTTCAAGACAGTGTCTTTAAGGGGAAGAGCTTTTCCTTCCCTGTGCCCTTTCTTCTTGCTGGCTGGAATTAGGGATTTGATGACCACCTTGGACCTTATAAAAGAGGCCATGTTCCAGCAACAATGAAGTGGATATCTGGGAGGTGACAGAGTCCCTTGGAATTTGTATGCTTTCATGTTGACCCTGAACTGCTCATCTCTATAAATTTCATAGGAGGGAATAAAACCCTCTTGATTCTAACGTTTTCATCTGTGTTTGAGGTCACATACCACAGAACCTAATTATAACTAATACTGGACTTTAGGAGTCAAGGAGGTCTGAGATAATAGAACCAATATAGATGTTTATGTTTTGAGCCTTTGAATTAGATACAGTCTGGATGAGAATGGCGGGAGTATGTGTTTCAAAATGAAATTTCTTTTATTGCTACTTTTTATTGCAAAAGCAATACATGCTCACTTGAAAAAGAATAAGAATAGATAAGCAAACAAAAAATTAAGCATACCCATCATTCCACCCACTTAGAAATAATCTTTTAATACAATAGTGTATTGTTTCACATATATATATTTAAAAGAGGTTAATATCCTAAAAATAGCTTTGTGACTTGCTTTTTATAAGCTTACTGTATTGTGAACATCATTCCATATCGAGGAATATATTTTTGTATTCAAGTTTTTAATGATTTTGTGTTATTCAGTTGTGTGGATGTACTATACTTCTTTTAACCATATCTTTGTAACTAGGTATCTAGGTAGTTAATAATGTGATGAATATCCTTGTTGCTAAATCTTGGCACTGACTTTGAATTCTTCCCTGAACATAGATTCCCTGAGTGAATCAAGTGTAGTGAGCATGTGAGAGCTGGGCCTGTCTCCAGGGAAGGAGAGAAAAGGTGGGGTGGGGGGCCCCTGAGCTCATCTTTGTTCACCCAGACTTATGTGGCTGCAGACAGACCCTGGGTGGGGTTCAGGGAGATGAGCCATGCTTACTTCTCAGGCCTGGGCTGTGGACCAGCAGCTAACAGGTGGGAAGTTGACAGCCTTGACAGGAGCTGAAGGGACTGAGGTTTGAAGCTCGGAGGACAGGTAATTTCCTTAAGGCAGTGGTTCTCAAACTCTGGTCCCTGGACACCAGCAGCATTAGCGTCATCTGGAAACTATTAGAAATGCAAATTCTCAAGGTTCAGCCCGGAACTCCTGAATCAGAAATGCTGGGGTCAGGCCCACTCATCCATGTTTCATCAGACCTTACCAGTGAATCAAACATTGTTAAAGTTAGAGCACCACCAGCCTGGGGAAAATAAGGCGCTCTCGCCAGAGAGTGGGAGGGGCTCCCGAAGAGGCAACGAAGACAGATGTTATGAGAATTTAAATGTTTCTCTCACTAAAATCCCACAGTGCTCTTACAGTTGGTTTTACACCAGTACCCTGTCTCCCTGATCATGTACTTCTTTTATTTTAAATTTTTTTAAAAAATTGTTGAACTACAGTTGATTTACTATGTTAATTTCTGCTATGCAGAAAAGTGACTCAGTTGTGCGTGTGTGTGTGTGTACACATATGCATTCTTTTTCATATGGTTTTTCACAGAATGCTGACCATAGTTCTCTGCTATACCGCAGGACCTTGTTTTTTATCCATCCTATCTGTAGGAATGTTCCTCTGCTGATCCCAACTCCCAGTCCGCCTCTCCCCTAGTCCCCCTCACCTGTGACAGACTGTGCACTCTTTTGAGGTCGGTCAGGGATGCCCTTTAGCCGTGTGTCCTCTGAGCACAGCATGGTAGGGGTGCTGGCATCTTCCACCTACCCCTCCCTCTCCTCCCCATCCTCTTCTGCTGTCTGTCCCCTAAGGCTGATTTCTGTTCACCACATCAGTGGGTTCTTCCGTCCCCTGGATCCCAGTTCCGTGTGGCCAGTGGACAGTTCTGGTCCGGTTCCCCCACAAAAATGGAGAAAGATCAAAGACTGAGCTCAAGGTCTTTATTCCTCCACTCCTCCCGTGAGTGTCGTTCAGACCAGGTCTGTACCCCCACCCCGCAGGCCACTGCCCCTGTAAAGGCAGAGCACAGTTGGACTCGCTCCTCGCAGGTCTGCAAGCTGTTCGCTCCCTTGGTCCCTCTGGCCTTGGGGCACATGGCTTCACTGCTGCTAACCCAGGTGCTCACCACTCACTGTGTGTGATTACCCTGTGCTTACACCTTCGTAATCTGCCTCTTTGTAAGTAAACCCTCCAGGAGTATTGATTGAAAGTGTATCATCTACTTCTAGCTGAGACTCAGTTGAGAGAAATAACACCTAATACCTATTTCTAATGCAATTGGAACTTTTTAAAACCTCTTTTTGTTGAAAACAGAATATACACATACTTTCTAGTGTATTTTTAAATTTTTATTTATTTTTTCCACATTCTATCAAGTAAAATTCTTTTGAGATGGATAGCTACCCATTTAGCTTTGATGAGAAAAATAAGTCCTAAAATATTTATAAGGAATCAAGACAAGTATTCTATTATTCATATTCTTGGTTTAAACCATGGCAGAGAGGGTGAGGTGGGAATCTTCTCTAACTGCCATTCATAGTGACAACCTGGGCCCTTGGCCTGTGCAAAATCTCCAGGGATATATGTATTTGTCAAAGTTATTTTTTTCAAAATTGTAATAACATAAATTCAAGGAACTTGGAGTTATATTGTAAGCCAAATAAATTAGTTTTAGTCTTGACGGGCATAAATCAAACTTTGGTATTTAGGGAGAGAAATGTTCCCCATGGCCATTGATGGGCCCTCACCCTGCAGTTTATAAATCAGAGGTAAAATTTGAGAATAAAGCACTTATTATGAGATCGGATGTCAAGAGCTCCTTCTTAAATTTGCTGTAACAATTAATTTCTCAGGTGAGAAAATGCCTCTTTTTCAATGTTTTATTAACTCTGTCATTCAGCACTCCATTTATAGGAGCAACTCTTCATAGTAAGTACACATTAGGATGACTTTTCACCTCCATTTAAATGAAAAGTTTGAGAGGAAGAGATCTGTTTCTGTCCGCGGGCTTGAATAGCAATGGAAACTGTATCTTTGCCAGTTGGTGGAGAAGAAAGAAGAAGGGAAAAGGATGGTGACTGGTCAACTCAGTCCAGGCTGGCTAGTGTGGAGGTGGAGACATCCTCCAGCTAATAGTGGGGGCAGAAGGTCATGGGATGCCCTAAGGAAGGCAATGTGTAAATTGATGTGCAAGCTGCTGGTATCAGGGTCATGAAAAATGAAAAAGAGAGGGAGATTAGAGATGGAGAGCTCAGGTGGATAGAACAAAGAGAACAACAGTGAGGCCCAGATAAAAGCAGAGACTCCTGATAGAATGACTGGCCTCGGGGCTTCCTTGGGGCTGGATGGCTTCCCGATTCTAGCCTGGACCGCACCATGGTGAGCTCCTCCCTCATGAGCTGGCTCAGATGGACTTCTGTGCTTTGTAACTGTGTGACGCTGATTTGAGTCACCATCGACAGTATTAGGGATTTCAGGCACTGTAGCCATCATCTAGCATTTGCGTTCCACTTGAGAAAACTTAGTCTAAGAAAAATGAAATTGTTACCTGCTCAAGCTGCCAGACCAGGTTGGAGATAAGATGTCGATAGAACAGTTCACTCATCTTCAGGAGTGCAGTGTGCTTTCTGTTGAGGATGGTGATCCCATTTGGGGTAAATCTGCTTTTCAAGAGAGTCCTGCATGTGGATGGAGTGGAGAGCTGTCTACATGGTATTTGAGGAGCACTGGGAAACTTTTGTTCCTTCCCTGATGTCCTCCCCCCAGTCTCACTTTGGGTGCTAACACCTGGATCCTCAGATTCAACGCAAACATTAAATGAGTGTGTGTGTGTGTGTGTGTGTGTGTGTGTGTGTGAAATCCTCACCGCAGTGCTTGGTGCATAGTAAGAGCTAAAAGGATCATACCTACACAAAAGGATCGAGCCAGTGTTCTCACTCGTCTGCTCCTGGCTCCAGAGCTCATGTGAGCGGATGATGCTCTTAATGACTCCTGTTAGCGAGGCGTGTTAGATTTAGCTTAGAACCACACCTATGACATGATCAGTAGTACAGCATTGATGCCATCTGTCCTGATACAAAAGAAAGATATCACACACTAGTTTAGCGCGTCTATGAACCTGGCTACCTGTAGAATCTCCTTTAACAAACCTAAACATTGCAATATTACTATCACCATTTTACAAATGGAAAACCCATGGCTCATATATTCTTTGCAAGAAGCATTTTGAGCACCAGCAGCACTTGAGGGAGGGGAAGAGAGCTGACCAAGCTGGGGTGAACTTTCAGTGTTTCATCCAGGACCAGCTCTCCTTGCCTGGAAACCTTCAAATAAAGGGCATTCTCTCCCCTAGCTCTGAGTGTAATTCTTCTCTGTCCAGGCTAAATGTCACCAAAGTGATTAGCACCTGGATCAGGGAAATCACCTCCTTGGGGTGCATCCACCTTTCTCATTCATCGCTGTCTCTGCAGGTGATGAGAGTGGCAGCTCGAGGTGGGAGAATGTTCCTTGCATAATGAAAGTGACTCTTGTGGATCCAGCAGAGCCTCCAGGTCAACAGAGGTAGGAAAGAGGTGGATGGGTGACTTCCTATGGTGCAGTATATAGAATTTATTTGAAAAGTCTTTGCTAGAATTTGGGAAGTGCAAAGCTGCATTCCTTTTAAGAGGATGCACTGATATCTGGGACTCTCCTGCTGCTGACAAATAAGGCGGTGCTGCAGCTGGGTGTTAGTTGGGAGTTGATCCAGGCTGACAGCCACCACTCTTGGAAGGGGCTATCTTTTCATGAAATGGCCCTTTAAGAAATTATGAGGACTGAATGCCTACATTTTCTAAGCTTTTTGGCAGTTCTGAAACTGAGACTGAGACATGTTTTTAAAGCTTAAGATATTTATTTCGATCAAAGTATTTTTAGTCACTTGAGAAGTTCACTTCAGAGAAATCTGTTCCTAGTCTGAATTTGTATGCATAGCCCACTTTAGACTTTAAGAACTTAATTCTGAAATAAAATTTTTGGTTGCCATCTCATGTGTCAAGGGCCCAGTTTCTATCATATACTTATTTTTTAAAAAACAAAGTTTCACCTAAAATAGAATCTATATTATGTTTTATTTTATAATACACATTAAGTATAGCTTTGGAATTTATACATGGTATATCTACCCAGAATCATAACCTCAGTGTGGATGTTAGAGGCTTATGGTTGTATCTTTGGAACTGTTAAGACGGTAAAGTAAAATTGCTGCATTTTAAGTAATAGGTTACTTTTAAGGGGAAAAAATTTTTTTTTCTGAGACATTTTTCCCCTAGACAAAGTTATTTGCAAAATTACAACTAACTTTGCCTGATAGAGTTAATTCCCTCATGTTTTTATTGAGGTAGTTCCACATAAAGCAGTTCACTGCTCTGTGTATTACATTTTTGGCAAATATAAATACCTACTTGTGCATTTTTGGACTGATTTCATTATAGTATCAGAACTTGCCTGATATTACAGATATCATTTTACCTAAGCAGTGTGACCCTTCTCTCTTGGTTGCTAATCATTAATTTTGATTTCATGATATCAAGCAAAAGAATGAAATAGCATCTCTGTGATATTAACAGTATAGATTCATTTTAGTAGGTTGGTTTAATTCTCTTTTAAGTTTCTTTGTCTTGCCAACATGACCTTTTTTTCAGCCTGCTGTTATCTGAAAAATAGCCTTTGATATCCTTTGGAACTTTTCCAGTTTGTTTGCCTTCTAATATTGTTATCATTATTAGAAGTATATGCAATTTTGTTTTGTGGTGGGATTGGGGGAAGTCTTGCTGTACTTGGCAAATCAGAATAACAATTGTTAGTTAATCATTATTGTGTGCTGAGCAGATAACAGCGCTTTAAAACGAGCATAGGTTTGTTCTCCACTGACAATAATTTAGGGACTCGGTTTTATCCATCATTCCATGGCAGCATCTGAGGCTGAAGCTTGACTTGAACCTTGGATAAGAGATGAGAAGAAAGGAAATGCACGTGGGGAGAAGTGTGCAGATTCAGTAAAACCTGACCCTTTGTCCTCAACTGTGTTGTGGGTGGTTCCTGACCCCTTGCCCCACCCCCACCCTGGTTGGCTGTGGGCCTGGTGAACTGAAAGGTTGGAGAGATATACCAATGTGTGGTACAGACATTTGCTCTATTTTGTAGCCACAGCGTTGGACTGTGAAGAAAGCTGAGTGCTGAAGAATTGTTGCTTTTGAACTGTGGTGTTGGAGAAGACTCTTGAGAGTCCCTTGGACTGCAAGGAGATCCAACCAGTCCATTCTAAAGGAGATCAATCCTGGGTGTTCATTGGCAGGACTGATGCTAAAGCTGAAACTGCAATACTTTGGCCACCTTATGCGACGAGTTGACTCGCTGGAAAAGACTCTGATGCTGGGAGGGATTGGGGGCGGGAGGAGAAGGGGACGACAGAGAATGAGATGGCTGGATGGCATCACCGACTCTGTGGACATGAGTTTGAGTGAACCCCGGGAATTGGTGATGGACAGGGATGCCTGGCGTGCTGTGATTCACGGGGTCGCAAAGAGTCAGACACGACTGAGCGACTGAACTGAACTGACTGAACTGAAACTTTTCTACAAAGCCTTTGGAGAATATTCACAATATGAACATGTCCTATCCTAGAAGAAAAGTCAAATACCAACTTCCCTAGACTTCCTTGCTGCTCAGTAGAGTCCTGTGACAGCCTCAGTAAATAAGATGCAAACACAGATGGGATTTTGATGTAAAGTGGCAGGAGGAAGCAAGCTGGGCACACAGTCCATTTCCTGGGAAGTATTGTGGTGGAGGGGTGTCCCTGATCAGCTGGTAAAGAATCTGCCTGAAATGCAGGAGACCCCAGTTCAATTCCTGGGTTGGGGGTTGGAAAGATCCCCTGGAGAAGGGATAGGCTACCCACTGCAGTATTCATGGGCTTCCCTGGTGGCTCAGACAGTAAAGAATCCGCCTGCAACACGGGAGACCTTGGTTTGATCTCTGGGTTGGGAAGATACTCTGGAGGAGGCCATGGCAACCCACTCCGGTATTCTTGCTTGGAGAATCCCATGGACAGAGGACCCTGGCGGGCTACAGGCCGTGGGGTTGCAGAGTTGTACATGACTGAGCGATTAAGCATAGCACAGTGCACAGTATGGGGGGATTCCTGGTGTTCAAATGCAACCAGTGGGCAAGATGCCGTGAGTGTATGTCCCAGAGGCAGCAGGCCCACACTGGGGCAGTTCTGAAGTGATGTGTAGGGTTCCTGCTTGCCTCATGGCTGCTCTCTGAATATCGTTTTTTAAACTTATTTTAAAATTTAGATTGTGCAGTATGATCTTATTTTTAAGGTGTACAGTCTGATGTTTTGACCTACATTTATGTGAAATGATTACCCCCATCAAGTTAATTAACATACCAGTCACATCACAGTTACCTATTTGTGAAGAGAACACTTAAGAGCTTCTCTATTAGCAGATTTTGCATGTACAGTTTATTGTTAACTATAGTCACCATGATGTACATTAGATCCCTGGAACCTTTTTATCTTAAACTTGAAAGTTTGTGCCTTTGACCAACCTCTTCTCTTTCCCTGACTGTTGAGCTCCTGACAACTACCATTCTCCTCTCTGGTTGTATGAGTTTGACTTCTTTAGATTCAGATTGTAAACCATTTGCCTTTCTCTGTCTGGCTTTATTTCATTTTGAATAGTGTCCTCCAGGTTCATCCGTGATGTTGCAAACTGAAGGATTTCCTTCTTTTTTATGGCTCTCTTATGGGAAAACACATAAAGGAATTGGTGTGAGAAGAATCTAAACAGTCTTCCATAGAGTTTTACCCAACGATGAACTTGGACTTCAGTTCAGTTCAGTTCAGTCACTCAGTCGTGTCCAACTCTTTGCGACCCCATGAATCACAGCACGCCAGGCCTCCCTGTCCATCACCAACTCCCAGAGTTCACTCAAACTCATGTCCATCGAGTTGGTGATGCCATCCAGCCATCTCAGTCTCTGTCGTGCCCTTCTTCTCCTGCCCCCAATCCTTCCCAGCATCAGAGTCTTTTCCAGTGAGTCAACTCTTCGCATGAGGTGGCCAAGGTATTGGAGTTTCAGCTTTAGCATCATTCCTTCTAATGAACATCCAGGACTGATCTCCTTTAGAATGGACTGGTTGGATCTCCTTGCAGTCCAAGGGACTCTCAAGAGTCTTCTAGTTAATTATAACAATTACAACACAGTCTTCTCACATGGGACAGGGAAAGTCTTTTAACCCAAGAGAGGTAGTGAGAAGCCCGTCACTGGCTCTGACTCTGGGCTGTGTGGGGTCGTTCATTGATTTGGCTCCGCTTTTGTTTTGGTGTGCTTTCATGCTGGTGGCCATCTCCTTCTAGAAACAGGCTGATCACAGGAAGGCAATTTGAGGGCTGTGTCTCCTAATGGTTTAGTTTTCTGAAATATGTGGCTTTCTGCCCCTTAACTGATACCATCAATACTTCTGAAGTTGTGTTTTCTGGTTCTGCCCTTGGGTCTTGCTCTAGCTCTGCTATTTTGAGTCTTCTGCTTGAGGAGCACATCTGCTCTGGGTTGTCAGGAAAATCGTGGAGTAGCGGTGATCATACTCTGTGCCCCAGTGCTCCGTTGTACTGGCCCCTACACCTCCTGTTGTTCATGGTAGGCTGTGGGAACCTGAGCTGCCCTTGGATTCTCTTCCTAAGCCACTTTTTGAAAGTTGTCTGCATTAGATAGAGTCTGAGCCTCTTAAAGGCAGGAATCCTGCCCTGGCTGCTTCTTTGTCCTCAATCTCAGAAACAGCACTGGACACACTTCCATCAGTGAGTGAGGCATCAGAGCCCTGGTGCTCTGAGAGACCGCAGGCTTGGCTGCATGGACCCAGAGACACCAACACTGATTACCTCTCTGCTCTGACTCACCCCCTCAGTCTGACTGACCGAACCTATCCATTTGGTCTCCAAGTGAGACCTGGTTTTGTCTTCCAGTGTCCTATCTGTGACCTTTTATAAATCCCCTCATGATCCCTTTGCCTAAGACTTATTAGGATGTTTAGGTTCCTCCTTTGACTTCTTAGGGCATGCGCTTGTTTCTGCTCCTAAGGAACACAATTCCTTTTTCTGTGACTTTTAACCTTTCTTTCTTAAAAAAAAAACAATAGATCCCATTTCTTCCACAGTTGCTATGAAGTGGACAAAATTGTTCTTGTTAGTCGACTAAAGCAGCATTGTGCATTTTAAACTGCTGTGGTCCTGGAAAATAGAATACATAAACCAAAGGCCTTGGAATCCTTTAAATTGTGTCTGTCCCTGCTGAGTGGGTTACGTCTGTATAAAACACAAATAATTGAGTGAATAGTAAAATGCATAGTATTATATGATTTTGATTCCATAACTACAAGTATCTAATAAATGTTCAGGAATACATCCAAACCAGAAAGCAAAGAGGAACTAAAGAGCCTCTTGATGAAGGTGAAAGAAGAGAGTGAAAAGGCTGGCTTAAAACCTAACATTCAAAAAAGTGACTGCAGCCGTGAAATTAAAAGATACTTGCTCCCTGGAAGAAAAGCTATAATAAACCTAGACAGCATATTAAAAAGCAGAGACATTACTTTGCCAGCAAATGTCCATATAGTCAAAGCTATGGTTTTTCCAGTAGTCATGTATGGATGTAAGAGTTGAACCATTAAGAAGGTTGAGTGCCAAAAAATTGATGCTTTTGAACTGTGGTGTTGGAGGACTCTTGAGAGTCCCTTGGACTGCAAGGAGATCAAACCAGTCAATCCCAACTAGCCCTGAATATTCATTGGAAGCACTGATGCTGAAGCTGAGCTCCAATACTTTGGCCACATGATGTGAAGAGCTGACTCATCAGAAAAGACCCAGATGCTGGGAAAGATTGAAGGCAGGAGGAGAAAGGGACGACAGAGAATGAGGTGGTTGGATGCCATCACTGACTTAGTGATCATGAGTTTGAGCAGGCTTCAGTGATGGACAAGAAAGCCTAGCTGCAGTCCACAGAGTTGCAAAGAGTTGGACATGACTGAGCAACTGAACAACAGCAAAGGAACATGAAATTGTGAGAGTCACAAATGGGCTTAATACTTATGCTGTGTATCAGACAAAAGACTTATATCCAGAATATGTAAAGAATTTGCACAACTTTATAATAGGCAGCAAAGTAACCGAGTAATCATGGGCTAATATTTGAATCACAAAGAAAGGCAATGCCAAAGAATGCTCAAACTACCGCACAATTGCACTCATCTCACACGCTAGTAAAATCATGCTCAAAATTCTCTAAGCCAGGCTTTAGCAATATGTGAACCGTGAACTTCCAGATGTTCTAGCAGGTTTTAGAAAAGGCAGAGGCACCAGAGATCAAACTGCCAACATTCGCTGGATCATGGAGAAAGCAAGAGAGTTCCAGAAAAACATCTATTTCTGCTTCATTGACTATGCCAAAGCCTTTGACTGTGTGGATCACAATAAACTGTGGAACATTCTGAAAGAGATGGGAATACCAGACCACCTGACCTGCCTCCTGAGAAACCTGTATGCAGATCAGGAAGCAACAATTAGAACTGGTCATGGAACAACAGACTGGTTCCAAATAGGAAAAGGAGTACGTCAAGGCTGTATATTGTCACCCTGGTTATTTAACTTATATGCAGAGTACATTATGAGGAATGCTGGGCTGGAAGAAGCACAAGCTGGAATCAAGATTGCCGGGAGAAATATCAATAACCTCAGATATGCAGATGAACCACCCTTATGGCAGAAAGTGAAGAGGAATTAAAAAGCCTCTTGATGAAAGTGAAAGAGGAGAGTGAAAAGGTTGGCTTGAAGCTCAACATTCAGAAAAGAAAGATCGTGGCATCTGGTCCCATAACTTCATGGGAAATAGATGGGGAAACAGTGGAAACAGTGTCAGACTTTATTTTTCTGGGCTCCAAAATCACTGCAGATGCTGATTGCAGCCATGAAATTAAAAGACGCTTACTCCTTGGAAGAAAAGGTATGACCAACCTAGATAGCGTATTAAAAAGCAGAGACATTACTTTTCCAACTAAGGTCCGTCTAGTAAAGGCTATGGTTTTTCCCGTGGTCATATATAGATGTGAGAGTTGGACTGTGAAGAAAGCTGATCACCGAAGAATGGATGCTTTTGAACTGTGGTGCTGGAGAAGACTCTTGAGAGTCCCTTGGACTACAAGGAGATCCAACCAGTCCATTCTAAAGGAGATCAATCCTGGGTGTTCATTGGAAGGACTGATGCTAAAGCTGAAACTCCAATACTTTGGCCACCTCATGTGACGAGTTGACTCACTGGAAAAGACTCTGAAGCTGGGAGGGATTGCGGGCAGGAGGAGAAGGGGACGACAGAGAATGAGATGGCTGGATGGCATCACCGACTCGATGGACATGAGTTTGAGTGAACTCCGGGAGTTGATGATGGACAGGGAGGCCTGGCGTGCTATGATTCATGGGGTCGCAAAGAGTTGGACACGACTGAGCGACTGAACTAACTAACTAATTAACTAATATTTGAATAGACACTTCAAAAATGAAGTATACCAGTTTGCAATAAGAACATGAAGGTATGTTTATGGTAATTATTCATTACAGAAATAGAAATTAAAATGTAATGATAATACAACATACCTATTATGGTTAAAGTGAAAAAAGACTGACCATACCAAGTCTTGGTGAAGATGGGGTGGAACCAGAACTCTCATAAACTGCTGAGGGAATATACAATGGTTAAGGCACTTTAGTAAATGCTTATTGATGCTTTGTTAAAGAGTTAAACATATAGCTACCGTATGAACCGGCCATCCCACTCTTAGGTAATTACCCATGAAAAATAAAAACATGAACTTATAAAGACTTGTACCTACATTTCCATAGCATCTTTATTTCTAGTAGCCCAGATAGAAATGATCCAGGTATCCATGCATAGGCAGTGGTTCAGTCAAATAATGGAAAACTAAGCAGCAATAAAAAGGAATCAACTATTGATACAGCAACTAAGATGAATCTCAAGATTGTTACATTGAGTGAGAAAGGTGAAGTCAAGAAAAGAGTACATAATGTACGATTTCATTTCTATGAAATTTTGGAAAATGAGAGATAGTGTATAAAAATGGAAAGCACATCAGTGGTTGCCTAGGGACACGGAGGGAGGAAGGGCTGAACTGCAGAAGGGCACAGGGAGCTTTTGCTGATCGTGCTTTGGTCCAGATTATGTGCATTTTCCCCCTGCACTCCTGATATTTGAAAATGTGCTTTCATTTTGTATTTCCTGTCTACCTTATTCCTATATAAGAACATGGCTTGAATGTTTGCCTTTCCTGCATAGTTCCTGAGTCATTTTTGTCATCCATCATAAATGCTTATTTCACAGGTATTGAGACTCTTCTATACTATGGATGGACTGTAGATGTCCATCTACTCTGGACATACCTATTCTTCCCCCTTTTAACTCACCCAGAAATTCAATAAAAATGATGCAGTGAAGAAAAACAGCTTTGTGTGCCTGAGAGGAGTCACCCAGTAAAATTATAGCTTTAATTTTCAGCCTGACCTTTTTTGTAATTTGTTTGAAATTTCATGATTTCAAAAGAAATATACTGTTCTTTGAGGAATGCATCATCCCTTTCCCCATGGGAGATTTGGAAAACCTGAGCTCTGAGTCTAATCTACTGGCAGTAGCAGCCTCGCTATTTGCGGTCTTATTTCTATGCCCACAAAGAGTGGTCATCATCACGATCAAGGTTACCTCTTGGTTTTTCTCTGAATTTGAAGAAGTCATGGCGTGGTTCAGTGTCTATCAAACTTTAACAGGATACAAATCACATGAAGCTCTTTTTAAAAGGTAGATTCTGGTTCAGTAGGTCCAGTGTGGAGCCTGAGATTGTTTATTTACTTCCATCAAGCCTATGAGTGACGCTTATGGATAGAGAAAAAGAGGATTGGGAGGAAACACTTCATTGGCTGTCTAAATTTGAGAATGAGTTAACTGAATAACTGAGTTAACTAATATCCCCTCATGTTGCTCACCTGCTTGTGATGACAGAACAGAGTATTTTCCCCATGTAATTAATAAGACAGTGTGTAAAGAATTCTGCTAAATCACTCTGCAGGTGGTATTTGGTCTGTAAGTTTGGGGTTGCCCCATTCCATGTATAGGATGTTCTTTAAACTGTTTTGGTTAGTCATTTACTGACTCATTCATTCTTCCAAATGTGCATGTGAATCTATTATGTACCTTCATAGAAATGATAGTCCTACATGGAAGAAGTACATTGATTATTTTATCACAGTTGTAAGTGTTAGAAGGAGCAGATCACAGTGAGTTCAATGCTTGGAAGGGAAGTGTACTTGACATAGTTTTGGGATCAGTGGAGGTTTCTCTGGGAATAAAATGATGTTTAAGTTGAAATCTGGAGTGAGCAGGAAGAGGCATGTAGGTATTGGGAACAGTATATGCAAAGGCTATGAAGTTGGACATAGATGGCTGAGGAAGTAAAAGGTCAGTTTTGTTGAACAGCAGACAGTGGCAAGTACCTGATCAGCCATGACCAGTTTAAGGATTTTGGATTTAGTCTAAGAGCAATCAAGAGTAACTAGAGGATTTCACACAGAGGAGCAATATTGTTAGATTTGTGGTTTAATAGATTACTCAGGTTGCAGTATGGAGAATGGATTGAAAAGGGGTAAAGAAGGAAAATGGCTTTTGCAGTGTTCCAGGAATGAGAGAAGGTTGGCTTGGACTTCAGTGGTTGCAGTAGATGTGGAGAGCTTTGGGTGGGTCCTAGAGATGCTTAGGAGGTAGAACCAATGGTTCTTGACATCAGTTGGGATGTTGTGGACAAAAAAGGAGGAAGATTGTCTTTGAAGCTTCTGGTTTGTAACAGGTGGTGGGGCTATTCCTAGAGACAGAGGACTTTGGAGAAAAATGAGTTGAGAATTAGAACAGGAGTTTAATTTTAGTGTGTTGATTTTGAGGTACTTGTGGTATATGGGGAAATGTCAGCTAGACAACTGAGCATGTTGTTCTTCAGCTCAGAGGAAAGGCATGAGCTGGATACATAAATTCCTAAGTTACTGGCATACAGATGGTCATATGGGAGCCAGGAGACAGCGTATGAAGCCAGGAGAAGAGGTTGTAGAGATATCCTTGCTGCTGCTGCTGCTGCTAAGTCACTTCAGTCATGTCCGACTCTGTGTGACCCCATAGACGGAAGCCCACCAGGCTCCCCTGTCCCTGGGATTCTCCAGGCAAGAACACTGGAGTGGGTTGCCATTTCCTTCTCCAGTGTGTGAAAGTGGAAAGTGAAAAGTGAAAGTGAAAGTGAAGTTGCTCAGTCGTGTCTGACCCTTAAAGGAGGATTAGTGAACAGAGGAAACAAAGAAGGTAAGGGGAAAACCTTGAGTTCAGAGTCGTGGAAGACAAGGATAGGATAGAGGTTGACTCTGTTGAGTGCAGATGAGAAGATTAGGAAGCTGACCAATGACACTTGTCTGTTTATTGAGTAACAGGAAATTCATTAATAAACTTGGCAACAGTCAGCTGGTACAACAGAGAGGGAAACCAGATCACAGTGGGTTCTCGAGGGACATGAAGATGGAAAAGGCTAACGAGAATAAGAATATAGCCTCCAAGCACTCACAGTTACTATTTGTGCAGAAGCAAGCCTGACGTGTGTGGTAGTAGGAAGAGACATGCATGAGCAGAAAGAATGTTCATAGATAGACATTGTCAAAGAGTAGACACGGTCTTTACCAGTGTAGTTAGGAGTTAAGTTGCATTAGTTCAGATGCCAAGAATTCATAATTTGGATGGTGGATTTGCACAGAATTGCCTGTAATTTTGTTATGAAATAAGGATGAATGATATTTGTGTTTGTGTAAATAATATTAATTGGGATAGTTGCTGTACTGGGAAGGAAATAGTTTCCATATATCTTTTCATAAAACCATTGATTTGATGATGACCTATCTTTCCCATTTCTGTTGGATATGAAGTCCCATACAGGCAAAATCCTACCTGTTCTCTCCCGTTGCATCTTTATCTCTCAGAACAGCATCTGGTACAAGGAAGAGGTTCAAGTACTGTTTGTTGAATGAATGCTGCTGCTGCTGCTGCTGCTAAGTTGCTTCAGTTGTGTCCCACTCTGTGCGACCCCATAGATGGCAGCCGACCAGGCTCCGCCATCCCTGGGATTCTCCAGGCAAGAACACTGGAGTGGGCTGCCATTTCCTTCTCCAGGGTGTGAAAGTGAAAAGTGGATGCTAGGTATTTCTCTCGGATCCTTGGAGTTTGTCCACACTCAGAGGAAGCATGGTGGTGCTAGTGGTAAAGAACCCGCTTGCCAGTGCAGGAGACATAAGAGACACAAGTTCAATCCCTGGGTCAGGGAGATGCCCTGGAGTTGGGCATAGTGCCCGACTCCAGGATTCTTGCCTAGAGAATCCCATGTACAGAGGATTCTGGTGGGCTACAGTCCACAGAGTCATAAAAGTCAGATATGACTGAAGCAGGTTAGCACTCATGTACCTTGGCAACAATAGTCAGTGCATCTGACCCCTCTGACAATTGAGTAATTCAGGGTTGACATGTTACCAATAAGCCCAAATGAGGGAAGTTACGCTGTTCTGAAAAACTCACCATTGAAGTGAGCTCCGCGTGACTTCAATGGCACCAGATGGAATTCTGCTTTCCAGAAACCCTGAGTAAATAGGAAGTAAGTGGAGCACAGCACAAGGTAATTGTTTGCATTTGCTAGCAAACCTTACTATTACCCAGTGCATGAAGGGAGCGTGCTCAGAATGGGAGAGCACAGAATTGAGCAGTGTGTGAAGAGTCCCAGGAGTCTGGAAACTCTCTGACAATTCTTCCTCAATGGCAGCAAGGATATGAGAGATGTTGGGTTTGGCTGTAGCAAGTGCTCTCACTTTTTATTTAATCAGAATTTGCATTGTTTTTCCATTATGGTATTAAAAGTGTGAATGTTGCCTCCGTGTGCTGTGGAAATAACAAAGCCCCCAAACAGTTGGTTTTTATCTGTAGCACCTTCTGTCTTAGAGTCTCCCAGGATCTCATAAGCTGATAATGTTCTTTCCAAATGAGCTATTTTGTAATCACACTCCACATGATTGTTTAAAATGATGATTATTGTTTCACCTTAATATAAAAAGATTTATTTGCCAATAGAAAAACCGAGTTTCCCCAGGAATGCTTGTGTTAACTGCCTCTTGGCTCATCAAGGTCTGTGGGGCTCTGGAGATGGTGAAATGCAAATGTTAGTTTATGGTTCTGTACATTTTAAGAAGATGAGGAGCTAAATTTCCATATCCAAAGATGTGTTTTACCCTTCTGCTCCAGTTCTCAGAGTAGGGCGTTAACCTCAGCAAAAGGAAGGAAGGATGAAGTGGAGGGGGTGTGGTACTCATGGGAGAAGGGAATAGGGCAGGAGGATCAAGTGAGAGCTGGCTGTGCATCCCTTTCTCCCCACCCCCCCCCCCCACCCCCAGCCCAGGGTTTAGGATTAGGATCAGAGTTCTAAAACTCTGAAGCTCTCTTGTCCAGCATTCCTGAATTTTCATCACGTATTGGACCTGGGCTTCTGTTTCATTCATAATTACTGTAAGTAGATACCATCTTACTCAAGACATCATGTCACTGGCTGATTTTCATTCCCTCCCCACCTCGCTTCCCCCACCATTGACTCAGTCCCTGCCTCAAGTTCAGGTCAGTTGCTCAGTGGTGTCTGACTCTTTTTGATCCCACGGACTGCAGCACACCAGGCTTCCCTGTCCATCACCAGCTCCCGGAGCTTACTCAAACTCATGTCCGTCGAGTTGGTGATGCCATCCCTGCTTGATGCTTTTTAATGCTTTCCTGACAATATTGAGACTGCTTTTAGGTCAACAGTTCTGTGATGTACTTGCAGGTTTTTATCTTATCATCCTTCTGCTCATTTTATGCCAAGACTCTACATTATGTAGGTCAAAGCTACACAGTTTTTTTGACTAACCATACATGGTAATTTTCCTATTCTGGAATCACCTCCACTTCATCGTAAGATGACTGTCTAAATCAAGGTTAGCAAAGGAGAGAGTAAATATTTCAGGTTTTGTGAGCCATATGGTCTGTGTTGCAACTGTTCATCTTTACCATGGGCATGTACGTGCCACCTTATGCAGTGTATAAGTGAATGAGTATGGCTGTGTGTCAATAAAGCTTTATTTATAAAAAGAAGTGGTGGGCTGAACTTGGCCTATGGGCTGTAGTTTTCCAACCCTGTTTCTAAATCATAATTCCTACAGTTTCTCCATTTTCATGATGCTGAGACAGGCCTATACTGGGGACTGATATCTCTTCAGCTTTGTAATTCTCTGTCTTCCGACATAGTTAGTGAAAGTGTTAGTAGCTCAGTCATGTTTGACTCTTTGCCACCCCATGGACTGTAGCCTACAAGGCTCCTCCATCCATGGAATTCTCCAGGCAAGAATACTGGAATGGGTGCGTTCCCTTCTCCAGGGTATCTTCCTGACCCAGGGATCGAACCTAGGTTTCTTGTACTGCAGGCAGATTCTTTACTGTCTGAGCCACCAGGGAAACCCACAGTCAGTGTGAGATCTTGAAATCTTTAGGGCAGTCGCGTCATCTCCGTGGCCTCACTGCTGGCTCTTGCTGATCTTGCTCTCCGCTCATCACTCTAATTCCTCTGGCCTCCTGGCTGTTTTCCTGAAATAACCAGACATGCTCCTGCCTCAGGACCTTGGCACCTGCTCTTCCCTCTGCTCGGAATGCTCTTCCTCCTGGTCATCACAAATATCATTCCATTCTCTTCACATCCCTACTCACATGTCACCTTCTCAGAAAGACATTTTTTCTTGGTCAGTCAGTGTCTGGTCAGAAGCAGAGGAACAACTAGATATTTCATACAGAATTTAATAGAGGAGACCGGCTTTCAACTGAAAGCCTTGGAGGAGCAGAAGGGATAGGAGGGCTTATATAGAGATTAGAGTTTGAGGAGGGCAGGACAAGGGAAGGGGAAATGGTGTAACCCAGAGCCCATGCTCCCAGAGCCACAGAGCAGGCAGCTGCTGGACCCACCACCACCATCGCTTTGCAGGAGGACCAGACTGGTCACTTCCACTGGTGCTTGGGCACTTGAAAAGACCTACACCTGATGTTATCAGAATCACTGACTGCTGCATGGCTGCTGTTAATGAATCACTCTGTCTGATCAGGGACCCAAGAACCCCCTACTTGACCCTGGTAGCTTCAGTTGCTTGAAGCACTACGAGAACCAGGAAGGCTACGCTTTCTCTTTCCCACTGGTGCCTCCCATTGGCAGAGGGAGCAGAGGCAGAACCTAACCAGTCCTAGCTGCAAGGGAATCTGAAAAATGTAGCACGGTTCCAGCTCCTTGCTACAGAGAGCTGACCCTGGAAGGATAACAGGGCAGACACATGTTGAGTCAATAATCAGTATGCCCTGTCCACTCTGTATAAATTGACAACTCCCCACAGTCCATCCCTTTTCACTACTTTATTTTTCTCCATAGTTTGTATCACTGCCTAACATGTGATTTATATACTTTCTTGTTTATTATCCGTCTCCCTTCCTAGAAAATAAGCTCAGTGACAGCAGTGATTTTTTTTCATAACTGTACCCCCATTTTCTAGAACAGTGTGTGGAATCCAGGGAGCATTCAGTAAATATTTGTAGGATTAATGAATAAATGAATGAATGCCTTAACAATACCCAGGGTCTACTCCTGGAAACTACTGTGGTTTACAGAGTCAGGTTTGACAACTTTAGAGAATCATGGAAAATAAAGGCTCAGGAAAAAGTCTCCCTCTGTTTCTCTTCTCTCGTTCTCTCACATTTACATATATCATATTTAGAGTTTTTTCCCTCTGGAAAGCATGTGATTTGAAACAATGACCACTTTTGTTGGCAGTATAAACATGTTCAGACAGAGAAACCTACATCTGAATCTACTTCTTCAGTTCTTTGGCAAATACTTCAATGTCTTTGGGGAATTTTATGAGTTTTCTGGGGCTGCTGTAACACAGATTGGGTGACTTACACAGTAGAAATGAACTTTCTCCTAGTTCTTGAAGCTGAAAGTCCAAAATCAAGGTGTCTGCAGTGTTGGTTCTGGGAGCCTTTGGGGAAGGATCTGTCCTCATTCTCTCTGCTTAGCTTATCGATGGTCGTCTCCTCCCTGAGTCTCCTTGAGTTGTCTTCCCTCTGTGTGTAAATGTGTCCAGATTTTCTTTTCTGATAAGATCATCAGTCATATCAAATGGGGATTCATCCTAATGACCTTGTTTTAATATAATTACCCTTGAAATGTACAGCTTTAACTCCAACATGCTTCCATTTTGAGATTCTGGAGGTTAGGACAGCAATGTAGGACACAGTTCAATCAAGAACAGAAGTCAAGGCAGATCTTCCCCCAGTTCAGTTCACTTCAGTTGCTCAGTCATGTCTGACTCTTTGTGACCCCGTGGACTGCATCCCGTCAGGCTTCCCTGTCCATCACCAACTCCTGCAGCTTGCTCAGTCGTGTCTTTTGAGTCAGTTACCTATATTTCAGCCTGGGTTTCACCTTTACGGTTTTTGAACCAACGCTTTCAGGTTCACGATGAAAAGCCTTGTTCACTTCTGATCTTCCATGTTTCACATTTCCAATTTTCTCCTAAATCGCTGAGGGAATATGGTGACATCACACTTCTTGTGTTGGTTTCCTGAACCAGGAAACGTCTATGCATGTCTTCAGAGGTGAACGTGAGACAGGTTCTTTCTTTCCAAGCACTGTCCAGAGCTGATTGGGTGAGTATAGGTTCCCATCAAGAGGTTAGGTATCAGCTATTCCAACAAAAATGTCAGGATTCCATTGGCAAGGGAAGGGGCTCTGTGAATGTCCTGCACGTTAGCCCTGTGATGAATGTTTCAAAAGGCCAATAAAGCAGATTGCATAGCAAGGAACCCCTCAGACCATGAAATTACACAGCACCTTTGGACTGGTAATGCTGGTCCTCTGTTTATAAGTCGGTGTTCCATTAGGGAGGATCCTGACTTGGTAGCTGATGGGTGAGCCAGCAGCTATGACGTGGAGGAAGGTTTCACAGGAAGACATATCCTCTTTGACCTTGATGTAAATTAAATCTGTCACAGAACACACAGCTGAGCTCTCATCTTGCTTGTCTGTTTTCAGATTTGTTCTACGAACTGCCCATCAGATATCTTTCCATTCTCTTCCTCGAATATTGAGTGACCTTGGAAATAGCCTAATCTATCTTGGCCGATTGAAGATAGAGAAAACAAGCAGGGGAAGCAGACCTGCTGGTTCCTGCTATTGATCAGTGGCTTGAGTGAAAGCTCATTATGAGCTGGAGAGATGTGTCAGACTCAGGTGTCAAGGGTGGAAAAACTCAGAACAGACCCTGGCATCAGGAAGAAGTGATGACAACAACAGCATCAATAACAATAGCACACACATCCGGAACCATTGTGCTTTCCTTGGTTAGTTTTATTCTGGGTATTTAGCCATTTCTCCCCAATCATGGGGCTTACTAGATGGCAGTAAAGACTCTGCCTGCTAATGCAGGAGAAATGGGTTTGAGTCCTGGATTGGGAAAATCCCCTGAAGAAGAAAATGGCAACCCACTCCAATATTCTTGCCTGGGAAATCCCATGGACAGAGGAGCCTGGAGGGCTACAGTCCATGGGATTTCAAAAGAGTCAGACATTATGACTGAGCAACAACAATAAAACCCCAATCATGGGAAGCTATGTAAGAGAGATAATTCCTAGAAATCAGTCATTTAGTTACTCCAGTCCCCTCACTGGATAAACTGAGGCCAAGAGGGATGAAATAACTGCCCACAACCCCACAGGAAGTTTGCAGCTCTGTAGGGATGCTCAAACCGTGTCTGAGTCCATCAAAATCCAGGTTCTTTCTCCCACTTTATTCAATTTCTCCCTCTTGCCCAGTGCTGTGTCTCAGGATCCCAGCGAGTCTGCAGTGTGAACACTCTGGCTCCAAGCTGATCAACACAGTTCTCAAAAGAGCACAGAACTGAACAGACCCACATGGATTCAAGTTGCTGACACCAGACATATATATCGGACATTCCACTTTACCTACTTGAAACTTACATCCTCAATTTTTTTTTTTTTAAATGGATATACAAATGTTCATTCACCTTGCTTGTCTGGGAGGATGTGATATTAAAATCAGTCTGTATACATACTTGTAGGCACCAGTTACAATACATATTCTCCTGGAGGAGTAATCTCTGAGTCTGTTAATATCTAATAATGCTGCAGCCAGAAATAGTTAATCAGATTGTTCCAGCAGGCCCAGGGGGAGGCAGAGACAGAGCCATGCATTGTGATTAGAAGGAGTGGCATATCTATCAGGGTTCTCCAGAGAAACGGGACCAATCGGATGCAGGTACATATATATAGAAATTTATTTTAAGGAATTGGCTCACGTTGGAGGCAGAATTCCTCCATCCTTGGGGAATCTCCATTTTCTTTCTTTCAGCCTTCAGATGATTGGAGGAAGCCCTCTTACATGATGTAGGATGAACTGCTTTCCATCAGGTTGCCTGATTTCAGTGTTAATTACATCTAAAGAATTACTTTTCAACAGCATCTTGACCAGTATCTGATATAAATCTGGGTGCCATGGCCCAGCCAAGGTCACATAGTATTAATCATCATAGGTAGAGATTTCTAAAGTCTGGAGCTTTGAGGGGATGGGACATGAGCCTCCTAAAAGGGAAGGAAGAAGTACAGGGGCCAGAGGAGACCAGCCACAGAATGTCAGGCTGTTCTTATTTCACTGAGAACCAGACTTGCCTTATAGCCCTGGGACAAGCTGAATTCTTGAGTCTCATCTCTGATCACAGAGAAAATACAAAGGAAAGGGGGAGAGGTGGCACCCCCTTGTGGCCTCTGCTATTCTGTAGCACCTTAGTCCTTTGCGTGCTTGCGAAGTTGCTTCAGTCATGTTCGACTCTTTGGACTGTATGGACCGTGGCTGGCCAGATTCCTCTGTCTATGGGACTCTCCAGGCAAGAATACTGGAGTGGGGTACCATGTCCTCCTTCAGGGGATCTTCCCAATCCAGGAATCAAACCCACGTCTCTTACGTCTTCTGCATTGGCAGGCAGATTCTTTACCATTAGTGCCACCTGGGAAGCCCTCCAGTTCTTTACTGGCTCCAATTCCCTTTTTTCGTAGTCTCCCTCTGGCAAGTTGGCAGTGCACCACCTTCAAAGGCCTTCTCTGTCTGAGGGTGGAAGGAGGCCTGATCTCAGTGTCATCCTATAAATGTCATTTCCTTGAAAGATCACAGGCTCTATTAATTTCTGATTCTTTTTGTATTTAGACGATTCCAAACAACAGTTGCTTACGCTATAGATTAGATGAGTAGATGGCTTAAAAGGGGAACCGGGTCTGGGCATTCTTGCCAAAGGGGAGAGAAATCGGTATTTTCTTTAAGAATACCACCACATATCAGTGCTCAGTGATGATTCTGTGTATTACACATTGCCTGCCCCCCATCACAGCTTTGCGTGATCCTCTTCCCTCCCTCCTTTCTCCTACTTATACCTTCTTTCTCCCCTTGCTTCCTTCCCTTCTCCTCCACTCCTTCCTTCCATAAATGTTTATTGGGTTCCTACTATGTGCCAGCCTAATATGCAGTGTAACGCTGTAACAACAGTGAGCAAAAGAAGCATAGACCTCTCATCACGAGCTTCAGTTTTGGAGGAAGGGTGGCAGAGATAGACATGAAACACATAAAGTCACAAGTAAGTAGTCACAGGTCAGGGTAAGTGCATGGGGGCCTTTGGCAAGGGGACTTGATCTAGTCCATGCTGTGAAGGAAGGAGGAGTAAGTGGCCTTAGAACTGAGAGCAGAAGGAAGAGAAGAGTTTATTAGGTAAAAAGAAGGGATAGAACATTCTAGAAAAGTTAAATGTGCCTAAGCCCTGATGTGGGAGGGAGTTGTCCTACATATGGAACAGGAAGGACACCAGAGAAACGGGGTGGGGAGAGATGGGGGCAGTGGAGATGGGTGGACAGCTGGGAAAGTTCGAGCTACAACCTGAAGACTTGGGTTCGCCAAGACCACCAGGCTGATGCTTGGAGAGCAGGTGGTTGGTGCTACAGGCAGCCAGGTAAGAAATGATGACTTTGACCTGGGTAGTTTCAGTGGTGATGGAGACAAATACTTGGAATCCAGAGAATTTGAGGAAGGAAAAGCAGCTCAACAATTTAACTAGCTTTGTAACCTTGGACAAGGAAGTTGGTTAACTGCATTGACCTCTGTTTCCTCCAGAGCACAGTGGTGCTGATATTACTGGCCCTCCTTTGTCCCCAGAGAGTCTGGATATGATTCATCCTGCTGCTCATGGGCACAGGAAGGTAACAATAAGTGGGCTGTGTCCCTAAGGGACTCACAGTCTATGGAAGACCAAGTTAGTGTCATAAAGTGTGTCATGTGCATGATCCAGGTGAACAGGCAGAAAGTCAGAGAAGCAGACACAACTGTGTCTGTGAGACCAGGGAAGGCTTCCAGGAGGTGGTGATGTCTCAGCCGTGAAAGGGATGAGTAGGAGCTTGCCAGGTGAAGGCACGTAGAGAGGCTGGAGAAAATGACATGTGGAAGTGATTCTTACCAGGGGCAGCTCTGTCCCCAAACATCTGGAGACATTTTTGATTGTCAGCCAGAGTGGAGCTACAGATGGATAGTGGTCAGAGGCCAGAGGTCATGCTAAACATCCCACAATTCACTGGACAATCCCCCAAATATGCAAAGAATGTCAACTCTGCTGAGGTAAAGGAACTTTGCTTTTTAAGGTAGTTGCTGGAATAATAAATGTGAAAAGCCTTAGCAAGTTAGACAGTTCTATATACATAAGTCTCTTAAAATTTTCTAGTCCTTTATGACATCATTATCATATGTGACTGAAGAGTGAAAGTGACTGTTTCTATTGCACGAAAGCCTACATGTGCGTCAGGACTCGTACTTTATTATTGTGGTCTATTGAGAGGCAGGGATGATGTTATGGAGGAATGAGGCAAGAATGCAGGAGAGTGAAGTCCCTATTAGGAGGGTGTGGAATCTGATGGCGGCTGGGTGACCCTCTAAGCTGTGTGAATTGACAGGCTTGCTTTGATAGATAATCCCACCTGTTTGCTTATACAGAGAGCTGACTAAAACACGTAACTGCTCTCATTTCTCAGGATCAAATCACAATAAAATGAAGCCCAGAATGGCCTTAACTGAGGCATAATCCTTGGATACTTTCGTTTCTTCCTCCCTTTCCTGAGGAGTATCCCAGTTCCTTGGCATCTGGCTGATTGTATCCACATTCAGTCTCTTTAAAGGTCGGGGGGAGTAAGGAGAGGTGAAGATCGTGCTGTCTTGTCGGGAATCCTATTGCATTGCAGGACCCTTTAGATTTTGAAGAGGACTGGATTATTTTAGAAAAGACAAAAACAATAAAGACACACCTAAAAAAAAAATACTCAACACAAACTGATTTGCCAAGGTCAAGTTATAGAATGCCACATGTAACCTGAATGCTCTCTGGGTCCATGAAATTACAGTTCTCAGATCTGAAACCACCAGGTTTAAAGAAGAATGCGCCTCTGACTGTCTGAAATGAAATTTTCTTTGCTTTATATGGGGTGCACAACTTTGAGCCCTGTGGTTTCTTTCCAGATACTTCAAACCTCGATTCCATCCCTTGTTTCCCGGGGAGGGTGAATATGGCTCTGAATAATCTTCGATAGGCGTTTCAGCAGATGGCATCTCTTGTGCTCTTTTGTATCTATTCCTGTGAATTACTTCCGTGTATCTGATAATAATCTCCTTATTCTTAAAGTCATTTCATGACTCTCCATTTTCTGTTGAATTAAGCGCAGACTCCTTAGCCTGTGGTAAACATACTGGTTGCAAGTAACAGAGTCTGACTCAAGCAAACGGGGTAGCTGAGTGAACCAAAGGAAGAGACAGATATCCGAGACTTGGGAACGGTGGGACCCAGAAATGCCCCTAGGGCCTCAGAGCCCGGAATTCATGGCCTGGCTTCTAGAAAACTGCCAGAAAGTGAATGACTCGGGTCCAGCTACTCTTGGTGCCTGGGCATTTGAAGAATACTTGGATTCCCACATAGAGAATCTGACTGGTCCAGCTTGGGTCAAGGGCCCTGCCTTCCGCCTTGGAGCAATCATTGTGGTCAGGGGGAGGTACTGGAGTTGGCTTAGCTGGGTCACATGATACTTGCTGGTGTCTGTTACCAGCAGGAAAGAAGATGCTGGGGGGGCCACAAGCACGACCAGTACCAACCGGTACTAAGCGCTCTCCGAGGCGCCACCAGGCCGTGTGATAGTCATGCACCCAGTACGTCTGCTCTGTTGTCATACAGCGTGTCCTTTGATCTTTGTCTGAACTGAACTCTGATTTGGGACATACACATGCATTTGATTGGAGTGGGAAATGGCAACCCACTTTGGTATTCTTGCATGGAGAGTGACATGGACAGAGGAGCCTGGCAGGTTACAGTCCACGGGGTCGCAAAGAGTCGAACATGACTGAGCAACTGTCACTCACTCATGCATTTAATGACATCCCTACTCCATACCTTTGTCCACAGTGCTCACATCTCCCACAGCTCAGTTTCCCTCCCCCCCCCCCACCCGCCCACTGCCCAAAGCATCAGGGTCAAGTGCTGCCCCTCTCTAAAGCCCTGTAGGTTCCAGTTGCAGCTGGTCGGGTTTTGCGCATTTTGAGCCCCTGCAGCCTTTGTTTCCCGACTGTCTAGTTATGGGTGTGAGGTGTGGTAGCACTGGCAGGGTGGGGAAGGAGGGCTGACTCACTGACCATCCCCCACCCCCACATGGTGTGGAGGTCCTCTGGGCCGTGTCGCCACCAAGGGACCAGATCAGGAGCCTAACCGAGAGGGGAGTTCCGGTCACAAGAGACTGTAGTATAGATGTGGTGGTTAAGTGGAGAAGGCAATGTCGAGAGTCAGACGGGCCTGGACTGAAAGCTGGCTCTGCCACATCCTGACCACGTGACCTTATCCTTGTGCCTCCTCCTGCTCCTTGTTTCCTATTTACTAAACAGACAGCATGATGTGGGTGGGGCACAGTGCCCAAGGCATAGCCTGGAGATGGAGATTCTATTAGAAAGCAGAGGCATTACTTTGCCAACCAAGGTCCGTCTAGTCAAGCTATGGTTTTTCCCGTGGTCATGTATGGATGTGAGAGTTGGACTGTGAAGAAAGCTGATCGCCAAAGAATTAATGCTTTTGAACTGCGGTGTTGGAGAAGACTCTTGAGAGTCCCTTGGACTGCAAGGAGATCCAACCAGTCCATCCTAAAGGAGATCAATCCTGGGTGTTCATTGGAAGGACTGATGCTAAAGCTGAAACTCCAATACTTTGGCCACCTCATGCAATGAGTTAACTCACTGGAAAAGACTTTGATGCTGGGAGGGATTGGGGGCAGGAGGAGAAGGGGACGACAGAGAATGAGATGGCTGGATGGCATCACCGACTCGACGGACGTGAGTTTGAGTGAACTCTGGGAGTTGGTGATGGACAGGTGATGGCGTGCTGTGATTCATTGGGTCGCAAAGAGTCGGACATGACTGAGCAACTGAACTAAACTGAACTGAAGCTTTGGTTTCTTAGACAAGCCAGTTGTTAAAGTGTAAAGTATAATTGTAAAAAACTAATCAAAAACCTTTATGAAATCCAAAAGGTGCTGGGCTGACCTATGCCTTTCTTACTTACCGAAAAAGAAAACAAATAAACACAAAAACAGGAAGAAAAGGTTAGAGAATATTCCCTAAGTACTACTGGGAAAAAAAAGAAAAGGGCCAGGTCGGGCACAACCTTCAAAGAATAACTGCACATTTTCTTATCCTCAGTATACTGAGTTGGCCAAAAAATTCATTTGAGCTTCTAACGTCTTACGGAAAAACCCAAATGAAGTTTTTGACCAACCCAGTAATATTTTAATGAATTAATGAGATAAAGTAAACCTGAAGTATCAGTTTAGCCACTTAAATGTGTAAATTATTTGGAAACTTGATTCATTTACTTAAAATTGTGAAACATGTTTATCATAGGAAATCGGCTTCATTTACCTAAGCTATAAAATGAACTCACTGGTCTTATTTTAATTTAGCCCATTGTTCCAAATATCATGTAGATATTGTTGCTGATCAGAAAAAAAGGGAAAGAAAAGAAATCCCCAAACCTCTAGTTTTCAGTTTTTTCTTTTAGGTCAGTAATGTATGTAAATGAAGAAGTGCCTTTATTTAGATTCATGTTAAAATACAACTCAGGTTGCCATAACAAAACAGCATAGGCTCAGTGGCTTAAACAACAGACGCTTATTTTCTCACAGTTCTGGTGCTGGAAGTCCAAGTCCAAGGTCGTTTGCAGTGAACCTGGATTTCTAGTGAGGACCCTCTTCCTGGCTTGCAGACAGCACACTTCTTGCTGTGTGCTCAGATCCACAGAGGAACAGAGGGAGAGGGGTTTTCTTAAACACTAATCTGGTCATATCAGGTCCCTACGCTAATCTTAGAGGCCCTGTCTCCCAGTACAGCCACACAGGAGATGAGGGTTCATATGAATTCTGTGGGGACACAGTCATAGCACCTCCTAAAACCTCACTTGTTCATGAAGGTTAAGTGGTTGCCGAGATATTGCTGAGCAGTGGCTGTTTGGGTCCATGTCTTCTTGATCTGCAGTGACTATCAGGGGTCCAGGTAAGCAGTCCCTTCTCAGTGCATCTTTAGGTCTCCATGGAAACATCACTTCCTCAGGAAAGCCTTCCATGCACCCCTGATTAGGTTTGGCTCCTCTGTTATTCACTTTCATAGGACTCTGAACCTGTGAACTCCATGGCATTGATCCCTGTTTGTAATTAATTAATGCCTAACTTTCTGCCCTGTGAGTCCTGCAGTCCAGTTTCCGGGTGTAGATACAGCATCAGTCTTGTATCTCCACGGTCTCTCCATTCTGGGCACGTTTGTGAAATAAACATGTGCTCAAAATCCAGAAGCAGCCCACTGCTGGGAGCTGACAGAGAGATTGCTGGACATCAGCAAGGCATTTGTACCCTGACAGAGCAGAGGCCTTAATCTTAGCAGCTACATAAGGAAGCCAAAGCCAAAACCCAGGCTAATACGTTAGGAAAGCATGGCTGGTATGCAGGTACACGCTGGGGGCACATGGAGACCTCAAGGTCCCCAAGTTCAGGCAGCAGCCAGAAGAGGGGCTGAGGCCATGGGCAGTCTGCTGTCGTGGTCAGGACGGTGGGTCTCGTGCTAGTGGGGCAGCTGGCTGGGGGAGGGCACTGGGGTTTCTGGTTCTGGAGAACTGACTTGGATGGTGTGCGTCTTTTGTGTCACCAGAAGCCTGTGCTTTGGGCTTGTGTTTACTTGTGTCTCTGCCTATCACCCTCCTACTTCAGAGTAATGCCAGGGACCAGATGTGATAGCATACATGAAAGGGCCTTGAGTTTTTCTTGTATTTAAGAGTTGAAACAGCCTCTGTCATCTCCAGTATCTTTAGCCTTTCTTCCCAGAGTTGCTCCGTAAGCCTGGGTGAGCCCACGTATATCAGTCTTAAAATAAAAATCATCAGTTCTTTTCATTCTGAAACTGGCAGTGAAAATTAAATTTTTAAAATTTATATGTTTTTAATTGAAGGATAATTGCTTTACAATACTATTGGGTCTCTGCCATACATCCCCCTGGAGAAGGAAATGGCAGCCCACTTCAGTGTTCTTGCCTGGAGAATTCCATGGACAGAGGAGCCTGGCGGGCTACAGTCCCTGAGTTCGCACAGAGTTGGACACGACTGAGTGACTCACACCAGCTGCCATACATCAGCATGAATCAGCTGTAGGTATACATATGTCCCCTCTCTCTTGAGCCTCTCTCCTGCTTCCCACCCCACCTCACCCCTCTAGGTTGTCTCCGAGCCCTGGTTTGAGCTCCTTGATCATATAGCAAATCCCTACTGGCTGTCTGTTTTACATATGGCAGTGTATATGCTTCCATGCTGCTTACGCTGTGACATGAAATTATGGCTCAAATCAACACAGTTCACCTGCAGGGGCTAGTTCTTAACTCTGGCTTCACCTCCAAGAGCAGGGTGTGTGACACTAAGGTCACCAACAGCAGAGGTCCTTCCAGGAATGGGACTCAGGTTAGGCCAGGTCGCAGCCCAGGCTTGAACCCAGGTCTTCATGAAGACAAAGCCTAACGTCTGCTTACCATTATGCTACAGTATTTGCCTGTCAAATAAGCGCTACTCTGCTCCTGGGGCCTTTGCTTTTACCAAGAAGAATCTGAAAGATGCACTGAGCAAACTTGGGACAGAACAATGAGCTCCTACATCACTAGGTGCCCTTAGAATGCTGTGGCAAGTAGCTGAAATCCAAGCAGTTCGGCCAGTCCCTAGGCTGCTGTTCCTTAGATGTCAGACAAGTCTACCTTCTCGGGCTGACATTGTCGCTGAGGGGTCTTCCAGGTTTGAATCCCATCCACCTAGCTCTGTCACCAAGCTCTGTAAACATAATGGCCAACATCTGGAGACAGATCAGTTACCCCTCATCCAGATGCTGTGATGTTCATTCATGTGGCAGCGTATTAAGGATGCATTGTGTTCACAGCTCTGCATGGGCTGGCTCTCCGGTAAGGGACGGATTCTTTTTTTTTTTTAATCTTCCAAATGTGTTGCATGATAGAATGGAAACATTATCTCAAATCCTCATAGAGGCAAAATGAGTGGGAAAAAATGATGGAGATTATAAAACAAATGTTTCTGACTAATTTACTTTGAATTAGCAAGATTTATTATTTATAATAATGTTGTGGGGTAGCTTGCGTTCGTGGAGAATGAATGGTATGTCAGGCAATGTAATGAATGTTTAATGTATATTATTGTCCCATATAAGCCCTGAAACTATTCCCAATTGAGATACAAGGTTTCAGGGATTGGGAGAGGTCTGATTTCAGAGCCCTAACTCAGCTGTCACGTTAGTGACTTTTCTGTGTCCTTGATGCTCAGAGTGTGGCGCAGAATCTCAGCCTTCCTCCCCAAACCTACACTTTACCAAGACCCTCAGGTTGACTGGGTGCTCTGCATTCCAGGTGTAGTTCCCAGATGGCTTTCCTTCAGTCACTCAAGTGCTTATGAAAACAGCACTAACATGGGGTCTGTTCCAGGTGTGCTGAATCAGATTCTTTGGAAGAGGGACCCAGTTTTTTTAACTATCCTGATGACACACTGACACCTGAAAACCAGCATTATGTGACATTCCTTCCTTTTAAGGTTTATCTGGGGCTCTAGGCTTTCTTTTGGAACTGGAAGATGTAACCTAAGATGGGAGGAAATGTGTCCTTCAAGGGGTCCTAAGGAGACATGCACTTGTTGCTGATTTGGAATCCTAGGGAAGCTGTCAACTTTCCTGTCAAAGCCACCTTATCACTTCAGTTCAGCAGATATTTGCTGAGTCTTTATACTTGGCATCAGAATCAGGGGTACAGATTTTCACATGAGAAGCTGAGTCCAGGGATGACAAATGTCTTCTCCAAAGTCAAGTAGTGAGTGGGACTACAGGAATTTGAGTGCATTTAATCTGATCTGGAAACAGTGTCAGACTTTATTTTTTTGGTCTCCAAAGTCACTGCGGATGCTGATTGCAGCCATGAAATTAAAAGACGCTTACTCCTTGGAAGGAAAGTTATGACCCACCTAGATAGCATATTAAAAAGCAGAGACATTACTTTGCCAACAAAGGTCCGTCTAGTCAAGGCTATGGTTTTTCCAGTGGTCATGTATGGATGTGAGAGTTGGACTGTTAAGAAAGCTGATTGCTGAAGAATTGATGCTTTTGAACTGTGGTGCTGGAGAAGACTCTTGAGAGTCCCTCGGACTGCAAGGAGATCCAACCAGTCCATTCTGAAGGAGATCAATCCTGGGCGTTCACTGGAAGGACTGATGCTGAAGCTGAAACTCCAATACTTTGGCCACCTCGTGCGAAGAGTTGACTCACTGGAAAAGACTGATGCTGGGAGGGATTGGGGGAAGGAGGAGAAGGGGACGACAGAGAATGAGATGGCTGGATGGCATCACCGACTCTGTGGACATGAGTTTGAGTGAACTCTGGGAGTTGGTGATGGACAGGGAGGCCTGGTGTGCTGTGATTCATGGGGTTGCAGAGTCGGACACAACTGAGCGACTGAACTGAACTGAATCTGATGTCAAAGAACATGCCTTAAAATGGCCTTGTACCACAGTTCCTTCCCACAAGACATTAGTTTTTTACACTCATCAAAAAAGAAGAGTCAATGACTCCAGTTAATTCCAGGAGCAGGAATCTATCTTTCTGCCTACATTAACTGGATAAATGAGATGTTATATGTGAAAAATGGAATTTGTTATAATGCATATAAATGATATTGGCATTAAAATCGATGTCTAATTACAATTAATGTCTATTGTCCTGATTATTTTGCATACACTCTGATCTACATGAAAAGCCTTTATTATGGTAATAGTAAGAGTCAGTCTCTATGATTTATAACCCCCAAATGGTGTGTCTGATGAGCCAACAACAATGCAGTTTTCAGCGTGTAAGTGCTAGGACCTGCAGAAGTACCAGCAGAATCTTGTAGCAGACCTTGATTGGTTAATTGGGTTGACTCATTCATTCACATTCATTTTCCCCTCACTTTTGACAAATCTCAATTTCATTTTTTGCATCTTCCACAAAAATCTTTAGCTTAAGTGAGTGAATGACAACCTGTTTCCAGACTCAGGAAACTTTATCTCTACTGCTCTGTGGCTGTTTACTTGCTCCTGGATGGCACAGGAGCACATAGGAGCTAGCTGGTAGGTGCAGTGAAATGGGATTCAACTTGTAAATACTGGCATGTCTCTGCTGGGTCAGGGCTGTACTTAATGGTGGCACCTGTTAGGGACTGAATTGTGTGTCAGCAAAATTCACATGAGGTCCAGACCTCCGACGTGAGTGTATATGGAGATAGAACTTTTAAGGAGGTAATTGAGGTTAAATGAGGTCACAAAAGCAGGGCCCTCAGCCTTTAGGGGCGGATCTTACAAGGAGAGGAAGAGCTGCCCAGAGATCTCTGTTTCCAGGCATGCGCAGAGGAAAGGCAGTGTGGCCAGGCAGTGAAAGCTGGAAAAAGAGGGCTCACCAGTAACCAACCCTGCTGGCGTCTTGACCTTGGACTTGCAGCCTCCAGAACTGTGAAAGGATACATATTTGTTGTTTAAACCCCCTAGTCTCTCACAGTGGCTGGAGCGGACTCGAACAACAGCCACAGAGGCTCACTTATTTTCCAGGGGACTGCTGGTGAGCTGTGGGGCTGGGTACTGTGGATCATAGCAGTGAAGGAGCCTTGGTCTCCACCCCTGATGGTTATGCCAAGTGTCCAAGAAATGTATTCACGTCCCCCAGTGCAGAACAGGTGCCCAAGAAGGGGAGAGGTGTGTTGGGTGGAATTTACACGGGTGAACCTGGGGTGGGTTGGAGCAGAAAACGGTAAAAAGTTTTCCTCAGTACATTGCTCAAGGTGGGCTCTTGGTCTTGTCTTGTCTGCCTGATCTTGTGAGTATGTTAAAATTCCCTCCTGGTTGTGTTCTTCCAGGCCAAGTCCTGCTTTAATAAAACATTTTTAAGGGGTTTAATGATGGAATCTAAAAGCTAAATTGCAGCATTTTCTCTACACAGACATCATCTGAAAACTGGAATTCTCCCATTAGAGTTGTATAACCGAAGGTGTTCTGCTTGGCAAGTGAAATTCATCCCTCCATTTTTTCTTTCTTGCTTGAGCAGAAGGGTAACTATTTTGCTTTTTAATGAGTTCTGAGGAGTTAGGGTAGGCCGAAAGCAGTGTTTCCCTATGGATGACTTCCCATGTGGTCCAAGCCTCCTGAGTCCTCTAGGCCTGTCCGTCTGGTGCCCAGGGGTGGCTGTGTGTCCAGGAGCCAGGCCTTTGAAGTCAGACAGGCCTGGATAAAGATTCCTGCCTGCTCTGTGCAGCAGCTGTGTGGCTCTGGGTGTGTTACAGGGTCTCTTGGAGCTCCGCTACATCTACCCAGGAAGGGAAATAGTGGTTCCCGGTATTAAGTCAGTGATGCAGTTACAGAAAATACCGGGCGTAGAGCCTGGTACATGGTAATGGCTCCAAAACCATTTTTGTTGCTGTGTAATTTAGAAGAGACTGGCAGAAATTTAATGGTGACTAGTAAGCAACCTGGAGAAGGCAATGGCAAGCCACTCCAGTACTCTTGCCTAGAAAATCCCATGGATGGAAGAGCCTGGTAGGCTGCAGTCCATGGGGTCGCTAAGGGTCAGACACAACTGAGCGACTTCGCTTTCACTTTTCACTTTCCACTTTCACACATTGGAGAAGGAAATGGCAACCCACTCCAGTGTTCTTGCCTGGAGAATCCCCGGGACACGAGAGCCTGGTGGGCTTCCGTCTATGGGGTCACACAGAGTCGGACACGACTGAAGTGACTTAGCAGCAGCAGCAGTAGGCAACCACTGTGACCCAAGGCCTCAAATGTCAGTTTACCAGTCAATTGAATTTGACCATACCCTTTCCATATGAAATACAGGAGGGCAAAATGCAGTAGCACAAAGCTCCCTCTGGATCATGGTGGGTGCTCAATATGTCACTTTCCCCTTCCTTCTCATTAGCAGCAAGTTTTGTCTGTACCTTAGCTGCCTGTCTTAGCAGAATTAGTGTTCTTGACTCCCTCCAACCCCAGTGGATATTCATGACTCTCCGTGCATTAACCTCTCACAGTGGGTAAGAAGGGTTTCATATTATCAAAGCTCTTTTAACGTGACACCTGTGAGCCAGATTTGAGTGTTAAATTTTCAGTGTTATTAATGTTCCAGTTATTTCCAAGTCAAAGGTGATACTGCTGAAAATAAAGCCAACACAGATTTCTGGTATAATTCCTTAGTTCAGTCTAGAGAATTGAAATCACCGGGTATCCTCTAGTTAAATAATTCAGGTTAAGGGCTATCAGGTGTGAAAGCTGAGGCACTTGCCCTCGGAGTCCCCACGGTCCATTCAGTCTATTCACAGTCTTTGCAGGAGTGGAAGTTGCTCAGTTGTGACTGACTCTTTGCGACCCCATGGACTGTAGCCCAGCAGGCTCCTCTGTCCATGGAATTCTCCAGGAAAGAATACTGGGTTGCCATTCGTTTCTCCAGGGGATCTTCCCAACCAGGAATTAAACCTGGGTCTCCTGCATTGCAGGCAGATTTTTTACCGTCTGAGCCACCAGAAAAGCCCCTATTCAGGAGCAATCAAGCAAAAACCATTAAATAAACTGGAACAGGAATGATGCATTCTGTAGTCAGACAACTTTTATAAATAGTGAGCACCTACTGAGTCCTGTAAAATCCATTTGCCCTTCAGACATCAGCTCAAAAAAAAAAAAAATCGCATTTTTTTCCTGAAAACCTTCCTGGATCGCTCTTCCCCATCTCTACACACATACACACATTCACTCTCTCTCTCACAAACACACTATAGATGAGATCTCTCGATTCTTTGAGCGAAGAAAATGGGGTAGCCATAAAGGCTATGCCAGGGGGTCCTGACCAATAACATTTTCACAGCTTCTGACAATGTCACTTTCCCACAGTGGACTCTCCAGACCAAGGTGTGAACACTGAACAGGGACCTCTTCAGATCTGGCAGGAGTTGGTGAGAAGCCTTTTTCCTGCCTCCCAGTTCCAAGAGCTAAATGGTTAAGATGCAGAATTGAAAAGATTTGTCCAGTAGGGGGAGCTCTGTGCCTTAGAAGTCACTTGTTTTAGAATCACAGCACTTCAGTTCAGTTCAGCTCAGCTGAGTTCAGTTCAGTCGCTCAGTCGTGTCCGACTCTCCGCGACCCCATGAATCACAGCACGCCAGGCCTCCCTGTCCACCACCAACTCCCGGAGTTCGCTCAAACTCATGTCCACAGAGTCGGTGTTGCCATCCAGCCATCTCATTCTCTGTCGTCCCGGTCTCCTCCCGCCCCCAACCTTTCCCAGCCTCAGAGTCTTTTCCAGTGAGTCAACTTGTCACATGAGGTGGCCAAAGTAGTGCAGTTTCAGCTTTAGCATCAGTCCTTCCAATGAACACCCAGGATTGATCTCCTTTAGAATGGACTGGTTGGATCTCCTTGCAGTCCAAGGGACTCTCAAGAGTCTTCTCCAGCACCACAGTTCAAAAGCATCAATTCTTCGGCGATCAGCTTTCTTCACAGGGACCAAAACTCAGCTAGTCCAGCCACTCTG
Source organism: Moschus berezovskii (assembly GCF_049115385.1). NCBI lineage: Eukaryota > Metazoa > Chordata > Mammalia > Artiodactyla > Moschidae > Moschus > Moschus berezovskii. The sequence continues at coordinate 43,276,134 of NC_142483.1, read as the reverse complement.
AGAGCAAGAATTCCAAGAAATAAGGTTGCTGTCTTTAATATATTTCCTCCCCTTCCTTTTTTAGACATATTTCTTGAGCACCCACTATGTACCAGATTATAAAGATAGATAAGGTGATCATGAACTCTCCCCTTTTTCTACTTACAGCCTCACTTGATTACCTCTCCAAACCAGGCAGTTCCTTACTACTACCCTTGAGGATCCTCCTTCCTTGGGCTGCTCTGGAGGCTCAAGTGTCCTTTGCATTGAATCAGAAACCCTTCCCTGATACCTTCTATCTTTGATTCCCATTTGTGGCTCAGCTTTGTACCTGGTATATTATGAGTGCTGCCTTCCAGGCCTTCTGCCCCCTGAGTTCCTTTCAGATACTTGAAAAAAGTGATTGAGCCTCTTTGAGTCATGTTGTTAATTTTCATCATTGTTTGGTCCCAATTTTGGATTGTTGTTGAAGTAAGGGAGACCCCTTCCAGGGTCCAGCAGTGGGTTTTTATCTAGCTCTCAGAAATGAACTATCTGAGGAGACACACGTACTGACAAAGGAAGAGAGTTTATTGGGAAGGGGCACCCGGGGAAAGAGCAGCAGGGTAAGGCAACTCAGCGGAACTGCTCTGCCACGTGGCTCGCAGTCTTGGGTTTTATGGGAAGGGGATTAGTTTCTGGGTTGTCTCTGGTTAAGCATTCTAACTCAGGGTCCTTCCTGCTGATACACGCTCAGCCAAAAAGGATTCCAGCAAGAAGGATTCTGGGAGGTTGGTAGGACACATGGACTGACATTTCCTCGCTTATTTTGACCATTCCCGAATTCTTCTGGTTGGTGGTGTGTAGCCTGTCACTTCTGCCTTCCTTACCAGGACTTCTGTTGTAAGATAACTCAGGTAAGTGGTTACTAGTGTGCCTGCCCAGGGTGGGGGTTTTTGCTCAGTGGTTTCCCTAATGTTATGAACCCTCCTTTTGGTGAGTGAGGTGGTCAGGGAATAGGCAGGTAAAGTGCTTTCACCCTGACAAAATGTAAAATCAGTAAGATTAGATTTAAGCTTCCCTTGTGACAATTCTAAGTCTTGTCTCTCTTCCAGGGTTTCCATGTTGAGTTTAGAGTTCTTTGATCTTGCTGGGGTAGGGCAGAGCCAAACTCTGTCTAATCTATCTGTTTGTTATACGGTATCTGTTTGTTATACGGTATCGGGAACTAAGAGGGAACATTTTCCTGGGAGAGGAGCAGTGTAAAAGGAATGTAGAGGCGATAACCAGCTGAACCCAAGCAGTGCAGTATCTTCTGTTTGGGAAAATGTCCTTCACTGGAAGGGAAAGAACCAAACCAGAGTAGGGAATCCCCACCCTAGAAGGTGAGGAATTAACAAGAACACGGCCCTGCCTGGGCTGCTATTCAAAAAATTTGTGTTTGAATCAGTCAATAAATGATGACTTAATGTACTCCAGACTTCCTGATCCTGACAAACTAAGTTCCTAGGTTCTTTTAGGTTATATGTAGACAAAGCTTTTGATAGCTTCTGAGGAGCTATGGAAAATAATGACTGTCAGACATGAGCAAATATGTTATTAAAAAAAAAAAGCTATTGATTAGGTGTCCTTGATTTCAGTCTAATAGGGAATAGATTTATTAATGGGAGTACCTTAAGTACTGGCAAATTTGGGGGCAGCAAAGAGGTTTAAACTGGTGTGCCAGTTCCTGGCCTATTGAAAATGCTTGTTGATGGAGAAGACAAGCTGTGACAATTTTGGCTCAGTGGAAATTGCTGAGTGATGTCTGTCTTAGGCCTGGGGATGGAGTGTGGTGGCATGCATAGCAAGGGTTTGCTCTCCCCAAGGATTCTAATGGCTCCTCCTCTCTTAGGAGGAAAGAGTCAGTGATGTGGTCAGTGATCTGGTGATCGTGTATAGTCAGCTTGACCCACTTGATGGGCCTGTGGGTCCACCCCACATATCCTGCTCTGACTCCCTGGAGACGGGGGGAGGGGTGCAGAATAGGGGTGCAGGCTATGCAGAGGCAAGTGGAAGGTAGATCAGTGGACACAGGGTGATCAGTGGACACAGGGTGCAGTTAACTCACAGATAAGATGCGCATAAGTCAGTCAGGCACTAATTCTGGGAGGATAGGAGGGAGGGGGGTTATCTAGGGCAGTCTTGGAACTAGAGAGAAGACACTTTAAAAAAATTTCACAGGAACTTGCTTTTAATCATAGACCTTCCATACGAACTGAACTGCTATGATGAGGTGAACAAATACAAAATCTCTCAACCCACACAGAGTAAGGGTTACCGTGGTAGAAAGTCTGTATACATGAGATTAAATTTTGCATACTGTCATTGGATTAGCAAGCGGTGATGCAGAACCATCTTCTAAGACACTAGAAGTGTCTTCTAAGTGTTTTGTATGTTAATCTATTTAATCCTTAAAAAAACATATGAATTAGAAACATTTGTCCTCATTTTACAAATGAAACATACTCTCCTAAGGTCAGTTAGGTGCTGGAGCCACAATTTGAAACCAGTCAATCTGGCCCCAGAGTCCTTGTACGCGGTCTCTACACACAACCCTGAAATGTGTGCTGTATTGATGTTGCCCAGCAGTGTCATGGAGTCTCTCAGAAGTTCATTGCCCTGGGTTTTTTCTCATTGATTTTTCTCTTCTTGGGATGAGAAGTGTAAGGGTTTGCTCACTAAATAGCTTTCATATATAACATACGGCATAATTGTGTTTTTCAAGTTATACCTGATATTCATAGCACTTATTTCTCTTATAACTGGAAGTCTGTACCATTTTGACTGCCTTCATCCATTCCATCCTCCCCCACCACACTCAACCCTCCCCTGCCTCTGGAAACCACAAATCTGATCTTTTCTGTGAGTTTGTTTTGTTTGTGAAGTATAATCAACCTCCAACACTTTTAGTTCCTGTTTCACAAATAGGGATTCAAAATTTCTATACATTTCATACCGATCACCATAAGTCTAGTGATGATATTTTTCACCATTCCGAGATTTCCTTAGTTATTGACTATTCCCCACACTGTACATTTCACACCTGTGACTCACTTTATGATTGGAAGTCTGTACCCGTAGATCTTTCTCATCTATTTCTTTCCTCCCCTGGCCCCCTTCCACTCTGACCACCTCCTGTTTGTTCTGTGTCTGACTCAGCTTCTGTTTTATTTGTTGTGTTTTTTAGATTTCACGTGTAAGTGAGATCATACAGTATTTAGAAGACAACTTTTTTTTTCTTTCTGCCTCAACAGAGGCTGTGTCTCTGGAAGGGACTTTGTGGAGATGACAGTGCTTTAGAACAGCACTGAGAGTCTTCCCTCTCCCCACCCTCCCCTTCTCCTTTCATTAATATCTGCTTTGTATAAGGACACCTGATTACTTCAGTCACTTAATGCAGAATAGGTGAGGAGCTGGGGTCACTGTTGTAGTTCTCTAAGATCACTGAGAATTTCAGGGATATAGTGTTGAGTTGTTTTTGTTTGTCTTGAAGGGTTTGTTTTTTATCCCCTCCAGATTATTTAATTTACATAATTTGGCTAACCAACCAGGACCTACTGTACAGCAAAGGGAACTATGCTCAATATCTTGTAATAACCACTAATGGAAAAGAATCTGAAAGAATATGTATATGTATCAACTCACTTTGCTATACACCTGAAACTAACATAACATTGTAACCTAACTTTACTTCAATAAAAATGTTTTTAAAAATGTAGAACAAGCAAATAAAACTTCCTATACTTAAGATGACTAGCCAACATAGTGTGCATTTACAGTCATGGAAGAAAAAGTGGAATGATGGCTGGTGTTTGGGCTAAAACCAATCAGAAGCCTTCTCAGCATGTATGCCCCAGCCCTTTGTACTTTGGACAAATTACTTTTTCTCTCTGTGCCTCAGTTTCTTCCTCTGTAAATGTGGTACCTGCCTCCTCCATCTCTGTGAGAATTAAATTGTGTCTACAGCATTTAGGTTGGTGCCTGGTATGTGTTAAGTGTGACTACAGGGTAGCTATTATTGACTTGCAGACTTAGGTTACTACTCCTGTGACTTTTTTTTGGGCCTTTGCATTTTCTATTTTTAAAGTAATTTATGCCTCCGTGGCATGCCCCAAAGATAGCATGTACAGGTACAAGTAGAAACAAGTCCACTGAGGAAGAAAAAGACATCACCCCGTGCTGAAACGGAAGATTTAAAACCCTTGAGATACACCTTCTAGATCAGGAATCAAAATATTCAATTTCTTGGGAGTGCAGCCACAGATTGTAATAAGTACTTTGTAAAATAGAATTAACAGGAGCACCTTGGCATTCTAAGGATCGCAAAACTTGGCTTGAATGACTCTGTGTATATTTTGAAGCACCAATTGTGCTATGAAAGAATTCTCTACCCAGCAGATAATGAACTGATAAAAGATCTTTCTGGCTGCCAAGCGTGGGTTATCAGGAGGGTCCAGATTCCTGGAGGGGAGCGCTGCCATATCTACTGCAGGCACTGCCTGGGTCAATAATGTATTGTATAGGAGGCTGGCGTGTTGCCTGTAGATTCTCGAGGTGTTGAGACAACCTGGCTGATGGAATATTGATCTCAAGTCTGTCGGTTTCAATGGAATTCAGGAGTGAGTTGCAATAAAACAAGTTTGTATTTGGTTTTCTAGATAGTTGCCATCCTGTTAATTTCTCTTTGATGTAACTTTTCCTTCTGTTCTCATAGAACACATATTGCCTCTCTTACCAAAGGAACCTTTATGGAACTAGGGGAAAACAATGTGTTAAGAGAAATACATCAGGCCTCCAGTGTTCTGTCTGTGAGCCATGTTACGAATAGAAAGACTCCGGGGCAGTGATGATTTTCAAGCCAGGTTGTAACCAAGGTGGTGTGTTTGCTAGATGGGCTCATAAAGGTGGTGAGAGATTTCAAATGTTAGGTAACCAAATTTGTTGCAAGAGGAAGAGTTTAAACTTCCAAATTGGGCATAATACACACTATCCGTGTCACTGAGACCCCTGAGGTGGGACCGAGCTGAGTGAATTAGAAGCAAGCTTCACTTTATTTCCTGGTATACGATCAATTAAGCTATTTCCAGAAGCAGCAGCACAGATGGCGTTTTACTTAGTTTTATAGGGTAGTTTTCCACCCTTTGATACAAGGGGAGATGAGAGCAGGCAGCAGTAAGGCTTTCTTATTATCTGCTTTGTGCTTTCTTAATGAGTCTACTTGGTTTCTACTCTGTGTCTTCCTGGGTGCAGAGGGCAAAAGCATTTTCTCCTGCCAGGTTCCATACTCAACGCTGGATCTGTTAATACACTCTTTCCTGATCAAAGCTTTGGCACAGAACCGTGTGAAGTGTTCTTTACGCCCTCTCTCTCTAAACTAAACCTGCACCTCCAAGGTGAATGTGCATCTGGGCTTGATGCTCATCTCAGCTTAAGATGCATCAGCTGTGAACTGAACTGTGTCCCCCTAAAATTTGTATACTGACGTTCTAACCCACAGTCAGATGTTATTTGAAGATGAGGCCTTTGAAAGGTAATTAAGGTTAGGTAAGGTCATGAGGATGGGGCCCTGATCTGGTAGGATTAGTGTCCTTAAAAGAAGAAGTATCAGAAAACTTGCTTTCTCTGTCCATCATGTAAAGACACAGTTAGAAGGGGGTTACCTAGAAGTCAGAAAGGGAACTCTCTGACTATGCTGACTCCTTGATCTTGGACTTCCAACCTCCAAGAATGTAAATTTCTGTTTCTGAATTCACCCAGTCTTTATTTTGTCATAGCGTCACAAGCCAAGATAGCATCTTATCTATCTGTGAACTTAAATGTGGCATAATAAACACAACTTTCCAGCCCTGGGTGAGGCTGTTCATAATAGAGGGAGAAAGCAAGTCTCACTTCAGGCCCTCCAAGCCCGCAAATAATTTTCCCACCCTCTGCCTCTGTGTATTCAGCTCAACCTTAGTAGTTCATTCCTTTGGGATTCCAACAGTTGTCTTTTTGGTCAGCTTTTTTCTTTTTACATTTAAAATTGAAAAATAATGCAGTAATACAATTATCCTTCTGAATCTAAGGGAGATTGGTTCCAAGACACCTGTGGATACCAAAATCCACAGATGTTCGAGTGTCATATAAAATGGTATAATGTTTGCGTATAACTGACACACATCCTCCCGTGTGCTTCAGATCCTCTCTAGATTACTTCTAATAGCTATTACAATGTACATGCTATGTGAACAGTCAAAAATATAAATGCTGTTGAAGTAGTAGTTGCTGCTGCTGCTGCTGCTAAGTCGCTTCAGTCGTGTCCGACTCTGTGCGACCCCATAGACGGCAGCCCACCAGGCTCCGCCATCCCTGGGATTTTCCAGACAAGAACACTGGAGTGGGTTGCCATTTGCTAGAGTGAGGCAAATTAAAGTTTCCTTTTTGGAACTTCCTGGATTTTTTTCCCCAAGTGTTTTCAGTCTGTGGTTTGTTGAATTCTCAGATATAGACTCCTGGGATATGGAGCCTTGGGATACAGAGGGCTAATTTTACGTGGTTGTCAAACAAACAGCAGTAACCACACGTTACATATGGGTAGCTGGAGAAAATGTTTCCTCTCCCTGTTCACATCCTGAGCTCTTCAGCTTTTACTCCAGCATCTCATGGACTTCAGTGTCTGCAGACTTCTTCAGATGCTGTGTCCGAATGTAAATATGTTTGTATCTCTTCTTTTTAACAGACATGTGCACATACTATTTATATTCCGTTTTCTGTGTATTGCTGGTGGTGTTAAGATACTGAGAAAGTCCTGACTGACTGATACTTCGAGTCTCCAACGTTTATCAGGACAATTAGTCCTCTGACTGGAGGGTCATCTCAATCTGAGGAGGACAAAAAGAGGCTGAAGAAGAAGATAATGGATGTCAAATGCAGTTCAGAGTCTTTCTGAAGGTTTCCCAATTTCACCTAAGGAGATGCTATAGACATTCTGTGGTACTAGTGTAGCAGTATCTTATCATGTTCACATGACTGATTCTTTTTTATCTCTCATGTCTCACTTTTGATGTCACATCCTCTGAGAAGCCTTCCGTGACTACTCTTCCAAAAATAGCTTCTTCCACTGCTCCTCAGCAGAGGATTAGCACAGCTTTCCTTTTCGTTTTATGTATAATTTCCTTCCATTCGAGCATTAGAAACAAAATGACTTTTGCATCTTACACAGGTAAATTTTTTTTTTGAATGTACTCTTTTTAACTATCACCTTTCTTCAGCAGCAGAGGTTTCAGCATTTGTAACCTTCTGAGTTCAGTATCCTGTCAGCTGGACCCTGAAGTTAGTGAACATGCTGACTAGCTCTTACATGTTTGTGTATATACAGTGCCTACCCAGGGTTTCAGTAAATATTTTATTGAATAAAGAATAATGTAAAAAAAAAAAAGTGTCAAGAAGCTTTTCCTGTACACTTTTTTCCTAGTATTTTTTACAGTTTCGGGTTTCATGTTGAAGTCTTTAATCCATTTGAAGCTGATTCTATATAAGGTGTGAGGTAAGAGGCTGGGCTCATCCTTCTCTGCATGTGGTTCTCCAACACTATGAAGAGATTATCCTCTCCTTGTTGTGTGTTCTTGACGCACTGGTCAGAGGTCAGTTGACCTCAGATGCATGGGCTTATTTCCAGGCTCTCTGTTACATTCCACTGGTCTGTATGTCTGCTTTTGTGCCACTCCCATACTGTTTAAAGTACTACAGCTTTTAATATATTTTGAAATCAGAAAGTGCGATAATGCCTTCAGCTTTTTCCTTAATGCTCAAGATTGCTTTGGTTATTTTTTGTGTGTGTGTGGTTCCCTATGAATTTGAGGATTTCCTATTTTTGTAAAAAATGCCTTTGGTGTTTCTACAAGGATCACATCAAATCTGGAGTTGGCTTTGGGTACTCCAAAAGTATTCCTCCAGTTCATGAATGTGGAGTGTCTTTTCATTTACCTGTGTCTCCTTTAGTTTCCTTTATTAATATTATATCATGTTCAGTGTGCAGTAGAAGCACACTGCACTGAAGAATTACTCCTTCTGTTGTTCCCTATCACAGTATTTCTCCGATCATGATTTACTTGCCCCATCTAACCTCTCTCCTGATTTCAAATTCTTTGAAACCTAGAGGCAGTTAAAAATGATTTTGCATCGCAAATTTAATATTACCAACCATTACCTTAAGGGACTTGAAATTCAGATTAAAAAGGGATATGATTTCTACTCCCTTTAAAATTATATTTTTACTGTATTTAAAGAGATGGTTTTGCAGAACATTTTAATTTTTTCTTACTTTTACTGAGCCCATTTAGGAGCTTTTTCATACCTTCTGAAGTCCTTTGACTTTTCACATTGTCCGTGATTGAGATGATAAAGAACAGTCTCCTCCACCACCGAGAAAGGACTTGGGTTTGGACTGTCTCCAAACCTGACCCTCATGTTTGGCATGGGGCCTCTGAAATGGAAAGGGACATATCACAAAATAATTAGTGTATTATCATCCTGAAATTTCCTGTCTTTTATTTTCGAGGAATAAACAAATTGAGTGACATGAATTCCAAAGTGCTCATCGTGTGATATGATCTTAAATTATTCTAACCCTCACTGCTTGAGAGAGACAATGTATTATTTCAACTCAGAAAGAAGGAACTAATTGGGAGTCTCAATCCTTGCAGAAAATGAAGCAATTAAGAAATCATACAAAGAAAAATAGGATGCCAGATAGATGAACAGCAGTGGTATCCAGACCACCATTCAGTTCAGTTCAGTCGCTCAGTCCTGTCCGACTCTCCGCAACCCCATGAATCACAGCACGCCAGGCCTCCCTGTCCATCACCAACTCCCGGAGTTCACTCAAACTCATGTCCACAGAGTCGGTGATGCCATCCAGCCATCTCATTCTCGGTCGTCCCCTTCTCCTCCCGCCCCCAACCTTTCCCAGCATCAGAATCTTTTCCAGTGAGTCAACTTGTCGCATGAGGTGGCCAAAGTATTGGAGTTTCAGCTTCAGCATCAGTCCTTCCAATGAACACCCAGGATCGATCTCCCTTAGAATGGACTGGTTGGATCTCCTTGCAGTCTAAGGGACTCTCAAGAGTCTTCTCCGACACCACAGTTCAAAAGCATCAATTCTTCGGCGATCAGCTTTCTTAACAGTCCAACTCTCACGTCCATACATGACCACGGGAAAAACCATAGCCTTGACTAGACGGACCTTGGTTGGCAAAGTAATGTCTCTGCTTTTTAATATACTATCAAGGTTGGTCATAACTTTCCTTCCAAGGAGTAAGCGTCTTTTAATTTCATGGCTGCAATCAGCATCTGCAGTGATTTTGGAGCCCCCAAAAAATAAAGTCTGACACTGTTTCCACTGTTTTTCCATCTATTTCCCATGAAGTGATGGGACCAGATGCCATGATCTTTGTTTTCTGAATGTTGAGCTTCAAGCCAACCTTTTCACTCTCCTCTTTCACTTTTTACTTAGGTACTTATTACTAAGAAGAAACTGGCCACACGCACATCAGCTACCTACAGAAATGTGGGACTCAGCCCTGCCAGGAACTGAAAGCATATGCATTATTCTGATCTTAAACATTTCATCCAGGGACTTCTTTAGGCTTTTGAAAAAATGCACACAATGACTTTCTATTCCTAGAAATGTTGGCTGTTAAAAAGGTTTAGTTTAGTTTTTTAAATTTTTAATCTTTTCACTTGTCCACATAATCCTTAAGATGTTTGGGCCTTGAAGGATGGGTAGGAACTTGACAGTTAGTTGATGGGAGCAAGGACCTGTGACAATTGACCTACAAGGCAAAGTGTGTTCACTATCATCTGGAGGTAAAGCTGGTGGGGCCTTGGATGCCAGCTAACCATGCCTACACATTGTACTTTAGGCAGGAAGGAGGTGTTACGGACTCGAAGGAGGAAAGATGCAGTCTGGTTATCTACGAGGGTCCCTTGGGTAGCAGCGTGGAGAGAGAGAGACTTGAGGCAAGAGAATATTGGGAGGCCATAGCCGAAAAGAGGTGAGAAGGTCGTGACAGGGGGCTTCGGCACAGAGACGGAAGCCACAGGACTCAGTGGTGGGTTTCCTGTGGCGGGTGAGTCAGTGCGTGTGTGTGAGTGAAGGAAGGCGTGATGGCAGAGGAGAAAGGCCATGAAGGAGGGAGGGAAGGATAGAGGAAGGGGAGAAAGGGGTGACCTTTGACCTGTGTCTGTCTGAACACACATTAGACAAAAAACTGCTAGATGATGGAAAGATGTTTTATTTTACTCATTCATACATTTTTTTCTTTCATAATTTTTTTGAAGAGTTTGTTGAATCGTATCAAAATGTGCTATGAATGTTGGCTCTTCCTTGTGGCATCTGTTCTTTGACGTCTCATCTTTCCCTTTGCCTCTGGCTTTTGAGTCCTGTGAGTCACTGTTTCATAAACAGAGGTTTATGGTGAGCTTATTCTGCACCAGGTGCTGTTCTGGAGGCTGGGGATGTAACAGTGAACAAAACAAGTTAAATTCCTGGCCTCATGGGGTGGTTTCTCCTTGGCTTTTTTTTGGAAACTTACATTATTTTTGCATCAAAGTCTTTTTTTGAGCTTCTCAGACCTAGCTCTGGTTTTCTTGAAAGGGAAAGTGTTAATTGCTCAGTCGTGTCCAATTCTTTGCGACCCACGGACTGTAGCCATGAGGCTCCTCTGTCCATCGGATTTTTCAGGCAAGGATAGTGGAGTGGGTTGCCATGCCCTCCTCCAGGGGATCTTGGGATCTTCACAACCCAGGGATCAAACCCGGGTCTCCCACACTGCAGGCAGATTCTTTACCATCTGAACCTAAGTCCTAAGTTTTCAAAGAACTTCAGAGGAGGAGCTGAGCTTGGACCCAGAGGTAGGTTGGTTCTAAATGTTGGAGGATCACTGAGGTTGGCAGAAGGTGGGAGAGAAAGGGTGTGTGGCAGGGTCCAGGGTGGGAGGCATGTCCCTTAATAAACTGATTTCTGCATTGTTCTTCTGTTAGGAGATCAAAAATGTAAACAAAATGTTCCACATAAAACAAAAGAACCCCTCAACTGAGTACAGTCAGTCCACAGAATCATGAGAAATAATAAATTGTTTTTGAAGCAATTACGTTTTGGATCCATTACCCAGAAACAAATAACTGATACGGTACCCAAAGTTACCCAGAAAGGGATGGAATTGAGACTTTAAATGCCTTATTCCAGAAGCCTTTCTCTGTACTATACCATCTCAGTGATAATCTTGTGACTGAAAGAAACACAGAAAGTCAAACAAACAGAAAACCTAGAAACAGACACCAAAGTTATTTTTAACGATTCATCTAAAGTTACGTTCTAGCTTTATTTTTCACAGAATAAGAAGATACTAGGATTCCCTGGTGGCTTAGATGGTAAAGAGTCTGCCTGCAATTCAGGAGACCCGGATTTGATCCCTGGGTCAGGAAGATTCCCCTGGAGAAGGAAATGGCGACCTACTTCAGTATCCTTGCCTGGAAAATCCCGTGGATGGAGGAACGGGGTAGGCTATAGTCCATGGGGTCACAAAAATTTGGACATGACTGATCGACTTCACTTTCTTTCTAAGAAGATACTGAAACTCCAATACTTTGGTCACCTCATGTGAAGAGTTGACTCACTGGAAAGGACTCTGATGCTGGGAAGGATTGGGGGCGGGAGGAGAAGGGGACGACGGAGAATGAGATGGCTGGATGGCATCACCGACTCGATGGATATGAGTTTGAGTGAACTCTGGGAGTTGGTGATGGACAGGGAGGCCTGGCGTGCTGTGATTCATGGGGTCGCGGAGAGTCAGACACGACTGAGCGACTGAACTGAACTGAACTGAAGAAGATACTAACTGATCTATGTTTTCTAATAGTTCCATGCCTTTTTGATTAGTCTTTAGCTTTCTAGGACAGTCAAATTAAAGAAGTATTATGCTGCCATTTTCTAAACCTACTTTTCATTCAGTGTAAATCCTTTAAAATACATGTAAAAGCAGCAGTAATATCAAGCAAAAACAGTCAACAAGAACAAGACCGGGAGCTGACTGTGGCTCAGATCATGAACTCCTTATTGCCAATTTCAGACTTAAGTTGAAGGAAGTAGGGAAAACCACTAGACCATTCAGGTATGACCTAAATCAAATCCTTTATGATTATTCTGTGTGGACACTTTGTAAATATGAAGGAAGCAAAGTGTGAAGACCTGAGGTGCCCTCTGAGGTCCCTGACACATGATGAATTTAGAGAATGTTTTTCTGTTTCCCTTAGTGTTGTTCCTCTGCAAGTTCCATCTCATGTCTCATTTTGATGAGGACATCCCTTATGCCTAAACAAAACCCCTGTTACCAGAACCCAAGCCTGTTACCTCCATGGCTGTTCTCTGCCAGGTTTCCCATAGGAGGGGGTGAAAAGGAGCCTCTACATGCTGTGGGCTCCAGGAACTGTCAGCCACCTGCAGGGGCATCCTTGCTGCTGTGAATGACAGTCCTGGGTTGTACAGGTGATGGATGGAGACCATCACTCTCCTCTCCCTCTCCTGTACCTCCAGGTTGTGCCAGTACAAAGTGTGCACTGACCAGGCAGCTGGATTTGTTTTGACTCGTGGCAGTTCCATACACTTCTGCTGGGTGCCATGCTGACCATTGACTTAGGTAAATAAAGCGGCATCCAATCAGTGGGTTAGTCAAAGACAGGCAATTGTATTGCTGTATAGTGAGTATTACACTAGACATGTGTGTAAGTTGCAATGCAAAGGTAGAAGGAAGGATCCTTAGTCCTAATGGAAGGTGCAAAGCGGGATCTAGCAAGGAGAATGGCATTTGAATTCGGGAATTTAAGGATGAGTCCGTTTGACAGTGATCCATGGGAAGGTATTAGTCCAGATCCAGAGAACATGGCCAGTTACTGAGAGGTGCCTGACATCTAAGACTCTGCATTAGTTTTGGAGCTAGTGCAGCATCTCCACATGGTTGGGGCTCATAAGGTAGAGTTTGAAGTGTAGATGTGAGTGCCATGCTGTGGAGTACTGGGAAATCAGAGGTTTTTAAGCAGGTGACAACTGGTCCAGGTTTTAGAAACACCACTCCGATCAGAGCGTGGAGGACAGTGATAGGAGATGGAAAATCAGAGGCGAGGAGCCCAACTGTGAGATCATTGCAACAATACAGGTGAGTGGTGATGCGGACCTGGGCTTGGGCTGTATTCCCAGTCTGAACCTCTTTCCTGAATTCTGGCCTCTTCTATCAGACTGCCTATTTGATGTCTCTGCTCACATGTCTAATAAACATCTCAAACTCACCATGTCCAAGACAGAACTACGGATCTGCCCTTCTGCAAGTCTGCTTCCTTCATAGCCTACCCCATTTCCATTGATGAGTGCTCCATTCTTCCAGTTGTTAAAAAAACTTGGAGTTGATTTTGTGATTTATACCCTCCATTTATTATTGTTGTTGTTGTTTCGTCACTAAGTTGTGTCCAAATCTTATGTGACCCCATGGATTATAGCCTACCAGGCTCCTCTGTCCATGAAATTCTCCACCCAAGAATACTGGAGTGGGTTGCCATTTCCTCTTCCAGGGGATCTTCCTGACCCAAGGATCAAACCCATGTCTCCTGTGTCTCCTGCATTGGCAGGTGGATTCTTTACCTCTGAGTCACTGGGGAAGCCACCCTCCCTTTTACCAATCATAAAATCCCATCATCTTTCCCTTCCTCATTGTCTCTGCTGCTACCATCCAGGTCTAAATCCCCATAATAATTTTCCTGGATTGCTGCAATAATGTCTTCCTGCTCTTTCAAATCCTTGCTCAGACTTCATCTTCTTAGAGACATCTACCCTGCCCACCATATCTAACACTGCAATCTGCCTTGACTCAGTTCAGCCCATCCACTTACTATCCATTCACTCTGGTTTCCATAGTACTCATTCCAGTTACATAGCATGCTGCATAGTGGTTTTTTTGTTGTTTATCGACTCTTTCTATAATCAAAGGTAGCTCCACAGGGTGGGGTTCTTGATCTATTTGCTCACTAGAAAAGAGCCTGGCACAAAATAGGGACTGAGCAAACACTAGATGAATGAATGAATGGGAAGTCTGCTGTAAAGAATGGAAGATGTACATTAGCAGGATAGAAATTAGAGCTCTTGGCATCATACTGCCTTGAGGGTGGAGAGAGGAAAACAGTAAAGAGTGATTCTGGGTTCCTTAACTTGGACTGATTCATTTACCTGATAAGGGGAAAACAGGAGAAAAAAAAATATCTGGGAGAACTTAATGAATTTACTTGAGTCTGAATGTTTGTGAAATAGCCAACTTCAGTTACTCAGGACGTGGGTTTTGCTAAAGAGCGAGGTCAGGCTGGAATAAAAGTTTTTGCAGGCATCACCGATGGAGTGGTTGACATTCCCTAGGGAGAGGGAACCAAATGAAAGGAGAAATAGGTGGAAAGATGCTAGGAGACATACTCCTTTATTTAGAGGACACGCCCAGAGTAAGCCAGCAAATACTATTCAGCATTCTTTGGTGCAAGTTTGGTCTCCTTGGCATACTTGGACACCTGTGTGGAAGCTGAAGAGAGAGGCAGATGTATGAAGGGGCAAAGAGTGAGATAGTCAGAGCACTTTTGTCACACAGTCTTGGGTGAGTCTCTGTAATGTTGGGCTTGCTTCCTAAGCCCCCGTGTCCTCCAACCATCCTTGCCCCAACTTCCTGAATCCTATCCGTAGCATCTGTTCCAGGTTGGGGTTATTCTCACATCAAGGTGGCAGACAGCAGAGCCCTGGCTTAGAGCATTAAAAGCTCCAGCAATTGTTTTCTTCACTGAGTTGTCAGAAAGGCAATCCTGCCTACATCCTATGCCTCTCACATTCCATGATGCATTTGAGACAATTTGCTTCAAGGTTTCAGATTCCAATTTTGCCGAACAGTCAGAGATCACTTAACTGCATTTTGCCTGTTTACAAGAGCTGATGATGCCTACTTCACCAAATGGCTCTTTAAGGAAATTCAAACAAAAAGCCATTTTCTTTTCTTTGCTGTTTTTCTTTTTCAGAAACTTCTCAGGGAAAGGCAACAAATGTGTATGCAAGAATCTCTGTGAGCCTTTAGCTGGTTAGAAGGATGGGGAGTTGAGGCTTGGCACTGAATCGTCAGCAGTGCTGAAAAGTCAAGGACCCTGATAAATGACATCATCTGAATCTTAATGCCATCCTTTGGCAGGCAGCTATTGTTAAACTGGTCATGCCCACTCCACTCTGGAAGGAACTTTTGAAACAGCTATTTTAAAAAAGGAACTTTCATGTGAAAGTGCAAAGAGTATGTGGGCTATGTTTCTTTTCCATCAAGAGAGGGTTTTCTCCATTTGATAGCTATTACTTTCTGGGCAGGCCCTCCAAACCTATCCGGGCTAAATAAGCCACGTCTTTGGGTCTTCCTCTTCTCAAATGTCTCCTTTAGGCACTTGGGCTGTTGAGGTGCCCTCTGTCTTCCCATAAATGCAGCTGCTGCAGATGGACAGTGTCATGTACTTGGGATCTGTCTTATGATGGTATTTGTGGCAATGCTGAGCTTTTTGTGGGTGTTAGTGGATTTTTGTTGTATAGTACTGCAATAAAGTTGACTAACAAAGCACTGCAAACTCAAGTGGCTTAAGATAGTAGTCATGTCAACTTAACAAAGTGGATAACCTCAATGTTGAAAATCATCCTTTATTCAGTGAACATACTGTTTAAGCCCCAGGAGACAGTTCTCAGATACTCCTGAGGCACTGTTCTGAAGAGGTAAGGGAGAAACCAGGATATATAAGAGTTAAAAACAAACAAAACAAAACACAGGAAAATCAAAAGATGACTGCAAATTAAAGAAAACTCTAGACAACGTAAGTTAATGAACTTAGCTCTTTTCTGGTTGGGAAGATACAAGAGTCCAGGCTTATTGATAGCATTCCTTTGATGTACCTCAGTTGTCTAGGCCAAAAATCCTGTTCTTTTCCATCCTGAATTCCCTCAGGGTGTACCTTGATTGGGGGTGTGGCTACAGTGGCTGTAACATGCTTTGTTTACTGATCTGGCAGGTGGCATGCTTTGTCCACAGGTGTTGATTCTTGCTTACCTATCATGGGTTGCCTGATGTTTGACTGTCCTAGGCTGGGCTCCTGGGAGACTCTGCTTCAGGTGCAGCTCGAGCTGGGCTCTGTTTCTTACCAGAGGTGTTCCACATGTGTTCATTCCAGATCCCAGATTCTACAGAGCAGCAGTTTCCTCAGGAAGAGTGGCAGTTCTTTTCACGATAATCAAAGTGTAAGAAGGTAAGCAAATTGCACTATCTTTATGGCTTCAGACCTGCCTACGTCCTATTGGATGAAGCAAGTTTTTGATACATGGCTATGATCTGAAATCAAAGGACGGGGAGGAATTATATGCCATCATGAGAAAAAGTGAATCATTTTGGCAAGCCTAATATCACTCAAGCAGGTACATGTATTTCTTGTGCGTGAGAGGAATAGGGAATGAATAATGGTCAGACAGTATTCTGTTCTCCTACAGCCACCTACCATTCCTGGGCCATGTGCAAGGTCTCCATTTATTCTTACATGATCAACTAAGGCTCTTTAAATCCCTACCATTTGTCAGGCACTGTGATAAGCACCGAGGTTATATTAATGAAGACATAGAGGGAATTTGATCCTGGGATCCTGCTAGGAGAGCTAGCAGAGGCCTGATCTGCTTGGAGGGGAAGATTTGATCTTGATCTTTGGAAAGTAAGCTTAAATCTTGGAGATCCAGCATTCTAGGGGTGGTAAATAAAATTGATATTTCCCATTTTCCAAAGACAAAGTTCTTTCTGCTAGCCTCTTCTTTCTAAGAGACACCAGATAATATTTTCCTGTTCTAGAGGGAATATGTGTGTCTGGGAGACACATATAATTCAGAAAAAGCTTAGCATAAGTGAGTCAGGGAGATCGGCTGTACTAGATAAGGATTTCTAAAACCATAGTCTTGTCGGATCCAGGCATCTGCTGCCAGGATCCTGAGGTCCCCAGAGAGGTGGCTTCTGTCTCAGAGATATCTAGGACTTGGTTGGCTTCAATCCAGTGGTATGTGACCTGAACAGAAGCTTCTAGAACTCATGGAAACAGTAGACACATGGTTAGATGGTAGCAAGGCAAAGCCTTGTGTCAGTATTTTCTTCAGTTGTGGCTGGTTGATACCTGCATGATTTTTCTCTATGACTGATGCTCAAAGGTATCTTTGAATTGGTTTGGTACATGTTTTAGGGGCCATTCTGATTGCATTTCACGAAAAAGATACCTAGACAAATATTTCCTCCACTTGCATCAGTGGGGCATCAAGTTCACAGACCTTTTTAAAGGAGACAAGCTCTCCTAGAGAATCGAGATTGGAAAACAAAGTAATGAATGAGCTGGAAAGGAAGCTTTTATTAAGTCTCTCAGTGAAGGATTGAGTAAAGCTTGGTGATTATCCCATGATGGCACAAGTCATCAACAAAAATATAGTACACAAGCATGACTGAAGCAGCATTGATTCTTGCTGATTTGAACAGTACTGATTAGACAGTCAACTAATTTTCAGTTTTACTGGATTTGGCCCTAGAAGTTTCAGTATTAGCTGCTAACTTTTTTGAACCCTTGGTGTCTCGTATGTTTGAATCAACAGATAAAGTGAATAAGAGGAATATAGCATGATCACCTCATAACCCGTTAATGTCATTTATCAGCCACTGCAGTGAAATAAAAGCTTTCTCACCATGATAGTGATTTTTTGGGTTATGCCTGTACAGTTTTCTCCTTAAGGAGTTTTTTGAAGCACATATTCAGTAGCCATTTCTGAAACTGACCATTTAAGGTTTATGTAGAGCTGGGGTCAGCAAGCTACAGCCTGAGAGCTGAATGTGTTCTGCCATCCTGTTGCTGTAAACAAAGTTTTGCTGGACCACAGCTCTGCTCCTTCATTCACGTACTGTCCATGGCTGTTTCTCTGCTCCAACAGCAGAGTCGAGTAGCTGCTATAGAGGGTTTATAGCCCACAGAGCCTGGGATATTTACTATCTGGCCATTTATGGAAAAGGCTTTGCGACTCCTCCTGTACAGAGTAGACTGGGCTAAATGGTGTGCGTGTAAACTGAGGGGGTAGGGCAGGAACCCTTCTCGTGATAGGACCCTTTCTGGAGTCTGAGTCTGGAGACCCCAGGTGTGGATGGGGCTTCATGGGCTCAAGGATGTCACCAGGACTCATTCTCAAACTCTTGGCTCTGCTTTATTCTTCTTTTTTTAAAGATATATTTTAAGATTTATTTATTTGGCTGTACCAGGTCTTAGTTGTTGTGTGTGGGATCTAGTTCCTGGACCAAGGATCAAACCCCAGGCCTCCTGTATTGGGAGCGCAGAGCCTTTGCCAGTGGACTATGAGGGAAGTCCCTGTATCCTTTTTTCTCAGGGAGTCTTTCTTTAAGTGGTATAAAAGATAGCCAGCTGTAGATCTGGGCTTATACAGTGCTCAGTTTTTATAAATGCTGTTGGATAGAAATTCTTTTTCCCAGCATCTATTGTAACCCACATCCCAATTCCACAGGGATCTGATTGAGCTGGGTGCTCAATCTGGACCTGTGTCTAAGCTCAGGTGGACAGAAGACTGTACGGAGTGATCATTTGTATTTTAGACCCACCTTCTACTCACAGAGTGGGGAAACAAGGGACATGCATTTGCAGCCCTAACACAGCTGGGGAAAGAGGGGTATCCCACAGGAATCAAAGGGAAACGAAGAATCGATGGAAAATTTGGAGACAGCCTAGAGCCTAAGAATTCTTGAGAGGCTTATATTTGTCATATTTTTCCTCACACTGTGATTTCTTCCAGCTGCTGAATTTTCTACCTCTGCAACCTGTCTTGCACCCCTTATCCCTCATCTTCTTCACTGACGCCTTGGTCTGTGTTGCTCAGACTGTCCTTTCATTCCCTCCAGGTTCAATTAAAGATGGCTTTTGTGTGGTGCAGACTTTACCATAGGCATGCAGTATTAGAGGATAAAAATAACTCAGTACAATACAGTGGATACTACTTACAATTTAATATCACTCATTATTACCAAGAAAACTTACCCAGTCCTCACCATAGTAAGAAATTGTTTCTAACCCTGTACTCCTCTAATGCCCCAGCTTTCCACAATATTCTTGGTCAGTTCTTCCTCTGAAGACTGTTCTTCTCACTGAACGCCAGACCCCAGCATCTCAAAGTTTACGACATATTTTGCTCAGAAGGGTTTTACTTTGTCTATCCTGCCTCAAGAGAGTCTCCAGAACAATTTATACCCCACATATTTGTTTAGGATCTGTGAGAAGCAGAATGCAACCTTCCAAGGTCATTGGCCGTACAGTAATAACGAGTGTGCCATTGTCACAGTGGATGTAGTGGTGAGGGGATTGGGGGGCAGGAAGGAGACTGGGGAGAATTCTATTTGCTTTTCACATGCATATTATTCTGTGCATTTAGAAATTACAGTCTTCACAAATGGTTTTCTGTAAAGAAAGCTTGACTACATTATCAGTAAAAAGTGTATAAGGCTCATGTGGCCAAAATCAGAGCCCTTTTTTGGCAATGAGAATATGTCTTAGGCAGTCACAGGTCCAAGGAGGTGGAGAAGATCTGAGTCTAACTCACCATCCAGAGAAGTGTAAGAGGAACACATTCCAGATCAACTGAAACCAGGGATCCTGCAGAATAAGAAAATTATTTGTGGCTATGGGACTTTCCGGAGAAGGCAATGGCAAGCCACTCCAGTACTATTGCCTAGAAAATCCCATGGATGGAGGAGCCTGGTAGGCTGCAGTCCGTGGGGTCGCTAAGGGTCGGACACGACTGAGCGACTTCACTTTCACTTTTCACTTTCCACTTTCACACATTGGAGAAGGAAATGGCAACCCACTCCAGTGTTCTTGCCTGGAGAATCCGAGGGACGGGGGAGCCTGGTGGGCTTCCGTCTATGGGGTCACACAGAGTCGGACACGACTGAAGTGACTTAGCAGCATGGGACTTTCATGGATGCTTGTTACACACTATTGCAGTAGTAGCTGACTGATACATTGAAGCTGAGGGTCAAAGCCAGTCTGCCCACAGCCCTTGCTTTTTGCTGTGCCAAGACGCTTATGCTTGTCTTAGCATATTGATGTCTTTTTTCTCTTCCTTCTATTAGACCATAAGTTCCTAAAGGACAGAAAGCTCATTTCTGCCATCTCCCCCTCCCCCACCTCCCCCACCCTTCCCAGCATAAATCTCTGTACCTTATTACTGTTCGAGACAGGTTTTGGATAAATGGTAAATTTGAGCCTCATGTTGGTGATAGCCTCAGATGGAAATTATGTCCTAATTACCTGCTGGTAAATAAAATCACGGATTTCAGGGAGAACCAGATGAGATTTAGAAATGGATTGGCACAAACTCATCTCCCTGATAATGACAGAGGTTAGACCTGGCAGCAAAAATAGTGAGGTGTAACATAGTAATGTTCATGTAACATTAATGGTCTCACCATTATTTCACCTAAGTGCATGGTGAAAGGTATTTTGGGATTCATCTGAAAGGATTTGTGATCAAAGTGACTGTATAAAAATGAAAATAGTTTACAGATAGTGTTCTTTGCTTTCCCCAAGAAAACCATTCTGTCTACTGAGAAAATTGGCGAGTGTTCTTTTCTGTTATTTAAATAAGTCCTTTCATTTCCTGGTTTTAGTCAAATAGATTTCCTTAAAATGGTCAAAAGCGTGACATACTGGTATGTAATATGCTGTCACACCTTTTATGATTTCTGATAGGACTTAACTGTTCGAACAAAAATGTATATCAAACTATAAAAAATGGACAGAAAATACAAAGGAACACTACGGTGCTTTGCTTGTTCTTAGAGTGACACACAAAGTACTTAGCAAATCAAGGCAAAAATATCACAGGTCAAAGATACATGGGGTGAATGGCTAAAAAAATCAACTTACCCAGAACATGGTGTGCTGATTTTTAGTTTGATCCTGAAATAACTGGCTGTTTTTAGGCAAATGGTAGTAAAAATAGGAAAGGCTATCACAGACAAAAAGGCTCAAAATAGGAATGTGATCATCTCTTGTCTTATGATTCCAAGGAGAACAGACACAGAACTCTCCAGTATTTTCAAACTATTTCTGCCTTGGCAAAACTGAGAGACCTAGCAGGATCTCAGAAAAGAGAGTTAGTTTTAGCATCTAAGTTAAGTAGGTAATTAAATGTGTTTTAGTTATGCCTGCTTCCCTGGTGGCTCAGAGGTTAAAGCGTCTGCCTCCAATGCGGGAGACCCGGGTTTGACCCGGGTTTGATTATGCCTAGGCTTCTTTTGGGACTTCCCTGGTGGCTCAGAGGTTAAAGCGTCTGCCTCCAATGCGGGAGACCCGGGTTCGATCCCTGGGTCGGGAAGATCCCCTGGAGAAGGAAACGGTAACCCACTCCAGTATTCTTGCCTGGAGAATCCCATGGACGGAGAAGCCTGGTAGGCTACAGTCCACGGGGTCGCAAAGAGTCGGACACGACTGAGCGACGGAACGGAACGGAACGGAACGGAACGGAGGCTTCTTTTGAATGAGAATGTTCACAGTGACTTCCACTTGCAAGAGAACAGGAATGGGGGTTTAAAAAATTTCACCATGACTGTCTATATTATGTAAAGTCCTCTAATTCCCTCAAAACCTTCAGGGATAGAGTCTGGTTCAAGGTATGAGTTTTTGAGGTAGAGACTGAAGGCATTCAAAAATGCCTCCTAGAGTGTCAGAACATCTCAGTGCTGGTCAGCTGGTCTACCTTTGTGTGGTACTGCAAGATAGTTTATCCAGTGATTTCATGAGAGTTCAGCTTCCGACCTCCGACTTTGCAGAGCCTGAAGTCCACTCCTTTTGCTGACTCATGGGGATGTTAATTACAGGTACTGAGCCATTAAAATATTTCTGCAAATGTCCAGATTTAGATGGGGAATTGGAGCAGTCAAGGATATTTATGTTTGCCTAAACCAACACATCTTAAAATCTGATTCATTCACGTCATTCTTTCAACAAATACTGAGTGCCTGCTGAATGCTGGCCACCCAGGAGACCATGCTCGAGGCAGTGAAGTTGTGGTAAACAAAGCAGACTGCCCTATGTCCTTGGGAGACTTACATTCTAGGAGACAAGTCAATACATAAGATAATTTCTGATAGTGGAAAGACAGTACAAGTAACTTAAAACAGGATTATAATAATGAACAGAGGTGCTACCTGTGATTCTTCATGGTGTTCCAGTTCCATGTGTCCCTGAAGAACAGCTGTAACTATTAGGTTTTTCTTTTTTTTTGCTGTACCCTGCAGTATGCAGAAACTCAGTTCCCCAACCAGGGACTGAGCCCATGCCCCCTGCATCAAGAGCACAGTCTTAACCACTGGGCCATTAGGGAAGTCCCTGTAACTATTAGTTTGATTAGGAGCAGGGCCTAACTTCCTTTGTTTGTGGTTTCGGTTGTTTACAGTCTGAATTCTGACTCATGAACTTCATGACTAATAAAGTCTGGATTTGTGAGTCAGGTATTGGAGACCACTCTCAGTCTGGTCCCACGTGGCATCTGCAGCCCTAATTCTCACTGTACCCCAATTCTCACTGCGTCCCAAAGCACCTTCCACTCAACTTGCACCCATCTCTGACAGTGCTAGTCCTCTTGCCTTATACAGGAGGACAGAGAAAGTGCTAGAACTTCCTACCTGGATGGGACCTTTAGTGCTGCCCATTGTCTAGAATTACCCCTGTCCCAACCCCCTGGCCAGTGTGTCCACCTGTCAAATATAAGTGTTCATGTCCCCAATCACATCTTCCCTCTTCAAGGAACATTTCCAGTGCTTCAGCTAAAATGAATCTTCTCATTGCACACTGAGCCTCTGTCAAAGCATTTAATAAAATTTGCCTTGCAATATAATTACTTACATTTTGGGTCTAATTGCACCTCTAGCATATGAATCTCTGAAGAATGGAATCTGCATTAAAAACTTTTAACTTTGCTCTGTCTTCATTGCTTGGCAACAGAAATTGAATTAGCATCTCTAGAAGGTGTAACATGCTGTGAAGAGTTCAGGGTAATAGAAACAAGAGGAAGCATATTTTGTGTGTTTTCTTGCATAATGCTGGAGATAGAACACATAATCCTTGTATGGGCTAACATATCATTAACTTCTCTAAGAGCTATTCATCCCGGTGTCTCAAAGAGTCAAACATGACTGAAGCGACTTATCTCACACACACTCATCCCACACCCTTATGATCCTTGTCCTTCTGTCCTTCTCTACCCTGAACTATCACAGCCACCATCACCCCAGCAGGTAATGCCTCCATCCAGCTCCCAATGCTGGGGACGTCCATGCCTGAGGCTGGGTGTCCCCATACAACAGCACTGTTCCCTGCTTACCCAGATTTCTTGTGCTATACTAGGGACAGGTTCTCAAAATGTGACTCAAGCTTGCATATATGTCAGACCAGTTGGGTGAGCAAAGGGCTTGATTAAATTTAATTTCACAAAGTGAAGAAATTTGCCACATCTTGCCATTTAGCATTTTAGGCTCATTGGTGCCTCTTTGATCCCATACTGGGGTGGCCCATTCAGAGCCATTTGCTATTTTTCTCTTCAGTTCAGTTCAGTCACTCAGTCGTGTCCGACTCTTTGCGACCCCATGAATCACAGCATGCCAGGCCTCCCTGTCCATCAGCAACTCCCAGAGTTCACTCAAACTCATGTCCATCAAGTTGGTGATGCCATCCAGCCATCTCATTCTCTGTCGTCCCCTTCTCCTCCCGCCCCCAATCCTTCCCAGCATCAGAGTCTTTTCCAGTGAGTCAACTCATCGCATGAGGTGGCCAAAGTATTGGAGTTTCAGCTTTAGCATCAGTCCTTCCAATGAACACCACACCCAGGATTGATCTCCTTTAGAATGGACTGGTTGGATCTCCTTGCAGTCCAAGGGACTCTCAAGAGTCTTCTCCAGCACCACAGTTCAAAAGCATCAATTCTTCGGCGATCAGCCTTCTTCACAGTCCAACTCTCACATCCATACATGACCACAGGAAAAACCATAGCCTTGACTAGACGGACCTTGGTTGGCAAAGTAATGTCTCTGCTTTTTAATGTACTATCTAGGTTGGTCATAACTTTCCTTCCAAGGAGTAAGGGTCTTTTAATTTCATGGCTGCAGTCAGCATCTGCAATGATTTTGGAGCCCAAAAAAATAAAACCTGGCACTGTTTCCACTGTTTTTCCATCTATTTCCCATGAAGTGATGGGACCGGATGCCATGATCTTAGTTTTCTGAATGTTGAGCTTCAAGCCAACCTTTTCACTCTCCTCTTTCACTTTCATCAAGAGGCTTTTGAGTTCCTCTTCACTTTCTGCCATAATGGTGGTGTCATCTGCGTATCTGAGGTTATTGATATTTCTCCCAGCAGTCTTGATTCCAGCTTGTACTTCTTCCAGTCCAGCGTTCCTTATGATGTACTCTGCATATTTTTTCTCTTATTTAAGTTAAAAAATTTTTTTATTTGCACTATGTGACATGCAGGATCATAGTTCACTGAACAGGGATTGAACTCCTGCCCCCTACAGGGGAAGCACAGAGTTTTTTAACCACTGGACCACCAGGCAAGCCCAACCCTTTTTCATTTTTGACCACTTGGGCTTCCAGGACACCTTCCCTCCTGAACCAAGCTTTTTAGGTTAAAAAAAAAAAAAAAAAACAAACAGACTCCAAAGCCAGAATTGAGAGCAGGAGTTTCCCTGGATGGTGTCAACTTGGGCAAGGTTGTTTCCCTGGGGATTGAGAGCACTGAACCTGGAAAGGTGTGTGGCGGGTGGGGTTTATCTGGGCAGGACAGTGCTGCACCCATTAGAGCTCCCAGCAGCCCTCATCTGAGTTCTCTCAGCAAAGAAATGAGAGACCCTCAGACTGCTGGTCCCCCTGTGCCAGATCCTTCAGAAAGGCTGTGAGAATCTGCACAGCCCAAGGCAGCCCTTAACCAATGACTGACGCTAACATCCAGCTTCCTTCACCCCCACGGCTACAGTTCCGAAGTGTGACCCAAGTTGTCCCCTGGAATCCCCTGTGAGACTGAGTCAAACTCCCCTCCATGGGATGGATACTTGCCTGATGTCCCCCTCTTGCTTGATTCCCTTACCTTCTGGGTCACATGTTCCCTTAGATAGTGGTTTGTTTTTTTCTTCCCCTGGAAAGGCTTCATAATAACACTCTGCCGAATTTAACAGTCAGCAGTTTCAGTTCTGGGGAAATCAAGACAACCAGCTTTGTGACCTGTGCGAATGTTATTTAATCTGTCTTACCAGTTTTTGTACATTCTTCTGTGTATTCTTGCCACCTCTTCTTAATCTCTTCTGCTTCTGTTAGGTCCTTGCTGTTTCTTTTCTTTATTGTGTCCATTTTTGCTTGAAATGTTCCCTTGGTGTCTCCAATTTTGAGAGCAAGAGCAGAAGGGGCAACAGAGGATGAGATGATGGATGGTATCACTGACTCAATGAGTTTGAGCAAACTCAGGGAGATAGTAAAGGACAGGGAAGCCTGGAGTGCGGCAGTCCATGGGGGTCACAAAGAGTTGGATATGACTGAGCAACTGAACAGCAGCAACAACAACAAGCTTCAGTTTCCTCACCTGCAAAATGAGCCTCACAATAACAATGAATTTGTAGGATTGTTGTGAAAGCTATGAGACCATGCCCAGGACAAAGTAAGTCCTGGATAAAGAAAGTTGTTTTTAACAAAAGGGTGGCACTCTGCGGTTTTGGCTAGAAGAGCCATTTAATGAGTCGTTTTAACTGAAAAGTGTTGTTAGAGTCCGGAGTCGCCCTTTCCTCAAAGGAACAGAGGACACTCACGATAATGCAAGACACACAGTGAGGTTTATTTCCAGCTAGCTGGGGTCCAAGTGTCCGCCCGACGCAGTGGGTTTCAACAAGGACCCCGAGCACTCAGAGCCAAGGGGTTATATAGCATTTTCAAATCATGATATTTCTAAATTACCTAACTCACAGGAATTTTCTTTACACACACACACAGCTGTGCCTATCCCTCTCCTGGGGTCTTAAGGAGATAAGTTTATCAGACCTGTTTACCTAATTTTCAGTGTCGAAGCCACCCACATCCTTGGTGTTTAAGATTAACTTGCCTTCCTGGTACTTAAGATTAATTTGTCTCCCAGGTTTTATCTAGTTCTTCTTCCCTCAAGTCACGTACTCAGTAAAAATGGTTTTTCCGGCCTCTAAGATGGCCGTTCTTATGCTAACCCATTCTTACAGTGTGAGCTTTGTATTCTCTACAGTTGAACCTGAAACTCTTCCTATACCTGAGGGCTTCTACCTTGTTACAGTTTTAGTAGAAAGTATCAGCTGCATGTTTTGTTTTTTTTTTCCCCTCAGTGTGAAAGGAGGAAATTGCTGAAGGAAAGGCCCTGATTGTTCTTTTAAGCTTCTGTAGATTTGAGTTTCCTGTGTCAACTGAAAAATGATTCACAGCCTAAAAGTTGAGAGAGTTTTATTTGGCAGGAATTTTTAGGACTTGGAACCTGGGAGGCAACATCTCAAGTAACCCTGAGAGAACTGCTCCGAGGAGGCAGAGGGGGTTGCCAGGTTTTGGAGAAGCTTTTCAACAAAGGGTAGCTAGTCTGAACATCAAAACAGTATTGTTAATTAAAAAAAAAAAAACACACCCAAAAACAGATATCTCAAGGAATTTAGTGCTTTTCTTTGCCTGGGAAGATGTTATAGTCTGGGCTCACTGAAATCATTCCTTTGATGTGCATCTTGGCTCTCTGGGGCCAGCATCCTGTGTTGTGTGTCCTCAGTTTCCTCAGGGCTGAGCCTGGGGAGTGGCTGCAGTCTGATGGCTGCTAGAAGGCAGGTATTCTTTCTCTCCTGAGTTTCCCCAGGGCTGATGTTGGAGGGCTGCAGTTGCTGATGATTGTGACATTCTTTGTTTACTGATATGGCAGGAAATACTCCATTTCTTACCTGATAGCCTCTCCTGATAAAGAACCTCTTGAACTAATTAAGCTAATTGAAGATGAAATTGGCTCATTTTTATGTGCTACTCAAGCAAAAGTGCCTGACTCTTAAGAACGTAAATTTCAGTAAGTTTTTAAACTATATTTTTCATTGGGGATCTTGGTGGTCAGGGTCTTTACTTGGAATCCCTAGGGAAAAGCAGAAGGGCTCATCATCCGTGGGATCATCTGTGCCTTGGGTCCAGCTCTCCTGTCCTGTCCTGTCGCCAGGGCCCATTGCTCTGCCACCATGGCTGGTGTGGTGACCACAAACCACTCATTTGTCCTGTGGGGGCTGATGGCTTTGCGGGACCACCCTTGGTCACAGTCCTCAGTCTCAGCTGCCTGGAGTGAGGCTGGCATGTTGATGTTAATTTGTTGAGGTGGTTCTGCCTAGTGGCTGCCTGAAGAGCTGTGTTAAAAGGTATTCTGAGTTCTTCTTTGGCCGCCACGAAAAAGAGAGCAGAGATTTTTGTAACGTCTGTTGTGTTTATTTAGTAGGAGATGATAACCTGTGTTTTCCAGACTGGCATAGGGTTCTATGTTTCTGCAGAGTTACCAGGTTTTCTATGGATAATAAAATTTCCTTCTTATTTGATTTAATACTGTATTATATATTTGATTTTATTATAATGTGGAATATATTCATATATGTAATTATAATATATAAAGTAAACATATATAATACAAAATATAAAAGTATATAATAACATACATAGGAATGTATCCCAAAATTTATATACATGCATGTGTGTATGTGTGTGTATATATATAGACAGAGAGAGAGATATGAATCCCAAAAGAGGAGGAATATGACTAAAGTATCCACCCTCTTTGTCCTTCTTCTAAACCCTCATTCTCAAATGAATTCAATTATCAGCCAAAATTACCTTTGCTGACAAATCGTGTTACCTTTGTCAACTTATTCAATTTTCCTGTGACTCGGTTTCCTCATCTGCTAAGTGGATGCGAGGGTCTGCCTTCTAGGGTTGCCATGGGAACTAATGAGTATCTACCATCTGTGGTACTCAGGGCAGTGCCTGGTACGCAAGTATTAGCTCTTACAATGTTAAAATTGCATTATGGTGTATCACGCACCCACTGTTTGCCACCAGCCAGTGTTCTGTGGAGGCTGCTCTTTGGTCTTCTAGGCTATGCGCTTAGCTCCCATTTCAGTCCAGGGGAGGAGACAGTGATTTCCATCTCTGTGTAAGCACTGCTGCTATTCAGATGAAATTTCCAGGACATGGAAACCCCAGAGAGAAGGCTTCTTTAATAATGTTATTCTTTAAAAATAAGCCAGGGAAAGAATATACATGACCAAAAAAAGAAAGAAAAAAATCTGTGTCTTTTCCTGTGAGACCTGAAGATGAAAGGAAAACTTTGCATCTTTTCCCCTCTTTACTGTAATGTTCATGGGATTTAGCTATTAAAAATAACCCTTTACATAGCTTAGCTCATTGGGTTTTCTCATTTTTAGACATAGAGATCATTGTCAGTTAGCTTTGCCTTTGCAAATCATGATGGGCTTGTAGAAAGAACCAGGATTTTGGTGTCAGAGTTGGGTTTGAATCCCAGCCCCTCTGGTGCACATTGTAAGCAAAGTGACTTGACTTCAGGAAGCCTCCTGTCCTTAGCTGTAGATTGGAAGATTAGCCAGCTTCTGCTGTTTTTCAGACCTCTGAAAACTAGTGCTTAGGGCCCACTGCTTAATGAGGATTGTACTTTACAATGAGGGTCCTGAGATGCTTCAGACTTCTGAGATGTCTTCTGAATCATCAGAGTGGAAATTAAATTACATCTAGTGATCTCAAATGTAGTGTATTATACTTTAAACGTTTGTACATCACTATACCTATGCAGGCTGATCTGGTACTTTGTTCAGGTTAGGTGTCATTTCCAGTCCAGGGAGGGTGACCATAGCCTATGCTGGTTGGCTGCTGGATATCAGAATTCCTTTTCTATAGAACCATAGTGAGGCCTGAATTAGTGGCCCAGAATAGCTCACAAACACCCACTCAACACATCAGGCCCTTGGAATGTATAGTGTAAAATTTACCTGCATTTGGGCTTATATAGTTGTCAGTGTACTTGAGTTAAATTCTGGCTCTGTCACTTGCTAACTTTTGAATCTCAGCTTCTCTAAGCCTCCGTTTCCTCTGCAAAATCAGAATGAAAATGGTCTTCTCAGTGGGATAGTTGGAGAGGGGAAGTGATGTCTGGCCCACAGCAAGTATTCAATCAATTGTGCTTGGGCTGGCTCTTCTATTAATTGTTGTTATGTTTATTTGGATCAGACTTACCAGCATTTTTTGGGAAAATGTATAAGGAGAATTTCAGCTCTAGATTTCAGGAACAGAACTTCCTGCCCCGTGTTGCTCTGGAACCAGTGTTCTCCAGATCCTAGTCTTGGATGTTGTCTCTCACTGTCTGGGGGAAGTGTCCCAGGAGAGCCAATCTTGGGAAGTAAAAGACCAGGGTGGGAACTTCAGGATATAGAAGTCGTAGGTGGCCTGACCAGGTGGGGAGTCTCCTTGGGCTGAATCCCAGTGTTGCCTCCAGGACTGCCTTTCTCCTTCACCAGCCAGCACTCTGGTTGGTCTCCTCCCTGACACTCCATGAGGATTCGTCTCCATTGGAGTCCCAGAAAGGGAACCTCAGGGTTTCCTCCTACTCTCCTGCTGCTTATGCCATCACTAGGCTCAAGCTTTCCGTAGATGATTTTATTTTATATTAAAATATTTTTATGTAATGTCACTTATATGTGGAATCTTAAAAAATTATACAAATGAACTTATTTACACAACAGAAATAATACTCACAGACATTTAAAACAAATTTGTGGTTACCAGAGGGGAAAGAGAGGGAGAAGGGGAAAACTAGGAGATTGGGATTAACATATACACACTGCTGTATGTAAAACAACAGGGACCTTCTATATGGCATGGGTGACTATGTTCCATATCTTGTAATAACCTATAATGGAAAAGAATCTGAAAAAGAATAGATGGCTAACTGAATCACTTAGCTGTATACCTGAAATTAGCACAGTATTGTATATCAGCAATTCTTCAATTTAAAAGTTTTTTTAAAAAGTTTATGTCAAAATTTACATATGGTAAATTTCACTCTTAGTGCACAGTTTTATGTGCTTTGACAAATGTATAGAGTCTTGTAAACATCATCAAACTCAAAGTATGGACCATCACCCCACAGAGCTCCCTTCTGAAGTTCCCTTGGTGTTTTATACTTCTGATGAAAAACAGAATGTCATTCAAAGAGTGGTAAATATTTTTCTTTTTTTGCAACTTGCCCCATATTCATTTCTCACATAGAGTCATTTGAGGAAGATGGAGTCCCCTCTATGAGGTGGACCACACAGGACTGTCCTTTGGGAGCTCATTGCTTTCTAGGCTCTCTGAGATCTCTCATGGAAACCAGAGTAGGGGTGAGGGTTCTGAAGCAAGCAGTTCCTGATGCAGGGGTCCAGCTCCATCACAGAGACCCCTGGGGCTTAGATTAAGGGAGCCAGGGTGCCAAGGACAACTCTGAGAATTCTGCCCCTGCCCGCTCACCACACATCTGCCTGCCACAAAAAATCCTGCTGGATTGTAGTGTAATGAGCTGAAAAGCAAAGACTGGCTCAGAGCAGAGGGTGTTGTAGAAACCAGTACTCGAGAAACTAAGCACCAAACTCAGAGAGTTGGAGAACTCGGGTTCATTATGCTAGTGGGCCCAGAGGAGTTAACACTCCAAGCTCTGAGCCCTGAACAAAGGGATTACAGAATTTTTATAGACAGACATGTTTCTGAATAAGGTCACATTCTAAGGTAGAACCTCAGCAGGTGAATTTTGAGAGGACAAAATTTATCTTGTTACAGGTTTCTTTTACCCCCTCCTCCTAGCATGAGTTTCAGAGTTGGGAGAAAAAGCTAGTGCAATAGGCTGAGAATTAAGAGGAGATAAGAAAGTCAAGGCTGTAAATATAGATCATTTATTTGAAACTATATCCATTACCAGTCAAATGGTGAGGGCCAGGGTTCCACAGATGTTACAATTTCCAGGAAAAAAAATACTTCAGTTGGCCAAAGAATCGTTCAAAGTCTATGGTATCTTAACAGTGTTTCCTGCAAGATTATTTCTTCAACCTAAACCATATGGGCTTGCTCATTTGGTGAATAATGGCATATAGCCCTAGAACATGAGTTAGTAGTCATTCACTTTGCATCTAGTTTTAATGTGATCTTCTCTGAAGAAACTTAGAAGTTTGAGTTTGACAAATTATGTGTCTAAGAGTGTGGACTAAGCAATTTTAGACATGGGAGAGCAATAAAAAATATTCTTGCCATGGATTCATTGGAGGTGCAAGGACACAGATTAACCTTGGGAGGTGTATTAGAGCATTAATTTTTTCAAAGAAAGGAAAGATTTGGTATTTAAATTCTCACTTTCATGTGAAGAGAAAAAAATACAAATCTTGGGATGTCTGAAAAATATTAACATGTTCCAAAAATTAAATAATTAAAAAAAATTTTTTTTATAGACAGACTGTAGTGGGCCACACTGGCTGTTAATAGGCTGGTTTAAACTAAGGGGTTTTGTGTGTGCAGGAACAGTGGTCAATATGGGAGGGAGATGCTTGACCTGGACAGGCATGATTAAGCAGGTTTGCAGGGGCTGAGCAATTGCAAAGAGCAGGACAAGGGTGAGTGAGATAAGCTTCAGTTCCTAGTATTGTTAAGTCCCCACTTTCTGAGACTACGTGACCTACGTGATCCAGACTTTGCAAGGGGCAAGGTGAGTTACAGAGGTAGAAGGAGGTAAAATTTTAACTTTTACTCTTCAAGGGCGCAGGAGTAAGCTGGAAAGAGGGAGTAGGATGGGAGAGGAATATTAGGTGACTGAACAGGAGAGCTGAGAGAAGCTCCATGGCTGTTTCCTGAAAGGTTTCCATCAGGGCTCTGTTGGCGTGTTGTCACCTTCATGTAAATGAGAAGGTGTGCTCTCTTCTCCTGCTACAGCTCCACACCCGTGGCTCAATGAGGGGCCTCGGCACCCGCGCACCCTGCAGCCGGGCACCTGAGGACAGGACTCAACCTGCACATCGTTTGGGCGGGAACACGCATTGCACTTTCGCACAAATTGGGCATTGGTGTTCAGTGAATCCTTCCCCAGTTATCCAGGACAGCAGAGATGCTGCTGAATTAAAAATGATTTATGGAAAATGCACTGGCTTCAGTCATCAGACTTTCTGGCAGAAATATTAAGCATGCAGGCAAAAATTTTCCATCAGGCCCCTGGCCATCCCTGTGTCTTGATGTTATTACGGAACCTGGAACCTGTGGTGAAGGCTTGGACTTGAGGAGCCGGCAGCAATTCCCTGCCTT
This sequence comes from Moschus berezovskii, assembly GCF_049115385.1. Lineage (NCBI taxonomy): Eukaryota > Metazoa > Chordata > Mammalia > Artiodactyla > Moschidae > Moschus > Moschus berezovskii. Next base: position 43,243,627 of record NC_142483.1, on the reverse strand, counting down.
TGGATTTCACATTTCAGTAAAAATTCTCAAATGTCAGAATGCATGTTAGTCTCTAAATAAAATTTTGCATGAGAGAATGGGAGGCATGTTGCTTTTGAGTCATGGGATGTCATGCCTGACAGGAATGCTGCTGTCTTGAATGGGTAGCTGATGAGAACTCAGAAAGGAGCTGGGAGTATTTCTCTGGGTGTGAGATTTGAGATTTGTGTGTGAAAGTGTGGAATTTTCCTCACCTATGATGAAATCACAGCCTGGATCAGAATTATACGTGTAAAGTCATCTCCAGCGTGGGTCTGGGTGCAGCATCCCTTTGGCTGGGAATATGGACTAGTGTTTTATTTATTTGTCTGGAAACCCTGAAACAATTTTAAGTTTTTTTTTTTTTTTAGTGGTCATATAAGTTTATCCTATTTTCTAAATCTTTAAAAATTTTTATACAGTTTTAAAAAGTGACCCTCCATTTACAGTTATTAATGAATGGCTCCCATGTTGTACCATATATCCTTTTAGTTTATATTCTATCTAATGGTTTGTCCCTCTTAATCTTCTTCCCCTGATTGCCTCTCCCCGTTCCCTTTCCTCACTGGTAGCCATTCGTTTGGTCTCTGTATCTGAGAATCTGTTTCCTTTTGGTTATATTCCCCAGTTTGTCATATTTTATAGATTCCACATAAAAGTGATATCATACAGTGTTTGTCTGACTTTATTTCAGTCAGCATAATGCCCTCCAGGTTCACTCATGTTGTTACAAATGGCAGATATTTTGGACTGAGGAGCCTTGCAGGCCACAGTCCATAGGATCACAAAGAGTTGGACATGACTGAAGTGACTTAGCACAGGACAGCACAGTATATATATACCAATGGAATATATCTATATAATACAGATATAAAATATATGTATACACACATCACATCTTCTTTATCTAACCATCTGCTGATGGACACTTAAATTGCTAAGTGTTTTTAAAAGGTGATGAATTCCTTTTTTTATATTCCATAACAGCTAAATATTGGGGTACATAACAGTTTTTCCATACCTAAATCTACTGGATGGATAAATTGAGTGTGTGGAAATAACATATAAAATATTTTTATAAGTTTCATATAGCTGTGCTAATTCTTCATCCCTCTTTTGGGGGATAGTGTGGCTTAGAGGAAAGAGACCACACTTCGGACTTGGATTCATATCTGTCCATTTTCTGCTGCTTCTTATTTGTGCAGTCTTGGGAAAAGAAAAAAATTTGTAAGTCTGTTTTCTCTTTTTGCATCAAAGTTTACAAGGCCTGTGGGTTGAAGGATCCTTTCTTCAGATAAAACCGAGTAGAATAATAACCTCTCTCAGTTAACATCAAACTCGGGGGTTGGTTATGGGTGTGTTAGCCAGGGTATCCTGGGTCATGCTGCTGTAACAAACCCCTCACGGTCTCTGTGAGTAGGACGATAGAAACCCATTTTCTCATTCAAGTCCTCTGGGAGTCCTGGTAGCATCCCAAGCGGTTCTCAACTTTCCATAATCCAGGCTACCTTCCATTTCAACATGAGTCCTCCTCCCTGATCACTGCAGCAAGGAAAGAGTGCCAGGACATTCCACACCATCAAATAAGTGCTCCAGCATGAAAGTGAGACATGCAGCTGCTTCTCACAACCCCTTGGTTGCCTATGGTCACATGACCTTCACACATGCAGGGTGTGAGTCAGGGAATTGTAATTCTTATGTCCACCTAGGAGGAGAGAAAAACTAGATATAAAAGGACACTAGATGCCTCTATCACAGTGCAAGAAGTAGATTTGTAACCAAATGCATTAAATGTGGAGGTCTCTAGAGAACCAAATGGCTGATATTTTCCAGAAGAATACTGGATTTTTGGTAATAGGATCCGATTTCCATAATTCCAAAATGTTCTGCAAACTCATGAGATAAGAATTGAGTTGTATGCTTTTATGAACCTGGGTTTTCACTTGTATATTAAACTTAACATGTTTTGCCATATTCTTTGTGGCAAGTAGAAAAAAGTGCCATGGCTGTGTCTTTAAAGAAGTTATTTAGCTTTTCTCAGGGGTCGTAGAGTGAGATAGCAAGATGAGACTATTCTGTGTCCTTTTGCCACACTGTTGGGGTTCCTGTAGATTTTCATGGTCACTACCAGGCGTCCTGAGAGAGGGCGCCCTTCTGCATATACAGGGGGAGGGCAAGTGCTCGTGTGTATGTGATCTTTGATTTGTGTGTAGCAGATGCAGTGGCTGCATGTGGGTAGTGCTGTTTCCACTCTCTGAGGCCATATGTCAAGTTATACCCCAGGCACTGGTGAGTTTGTATTTCCAATAAACTGAGGTGGTTCCTTCCTGCTATGTGTGCAACCAGTCACACCATGTCTGTGGCTTTTCTGTCTGATGTTTTAAACCAGGGAGAAAGGTAAATAATATTTAAAGAACTTGTAAGCCAAGTGTGTAACCATTTTGCACAATTCATGGTTTTATTTAATGAGTTTCAGTACCACAGGATGAGAGTTGTTCCCAAAGGGCCTCAGTCAACTAGGCTATTGAACAGAAATGCAGAATGTAAATTGGGTTTTAACTAAAATCATACTGCTGTTACTTTTTATGGAAGCCATAATTTCTGGTTGAGAGCAGGCACACAGAAAACCGTTATTATGGAAATACCTTCCGGGATTTGACCAACTGAGTTTGGAGCGGGAATGAAATACTTGGTGTCTTGATTTGTGTGCCACTCATGGTTGTGTGGGGCTGAATATGTGTCACACAGCACTTCATAATGCTGCTTTCATGTCTGTAGATTTCACACACTACCTTTTAGGTCCAGTACCTTCGTAATTATTTATAATTTTAAAGCCAGAGGGAAGGTGTATTTTCTTTCAGTTCCACCCGCAGGGAAGATTTTTTCCTTGAGGATGATGGTGAGATATTCATTTGGGAAACATGGATAAAAAGAAGACAAACCATATGAGGTTTCCCCCTTGGTAACTGAATATAAGCAATTACTCGAAATGGAATTTTTTCCTTTGTACGGCCTTCGGGGCTGCTCTAGACTTGGGAATTGAGAGTGAGGTTGGTAACTGAGCCAGTATTTGCAAAACTGATTTCAAATATTATTTGCACGTTGCTGATTTCAAACTTCCAAAGCTGTAGGTATGGATTTCCCTGTGTGTGCTGGACCCCTCGGAGAAGGCAATGGCAAGCCACTCCAGTACTCTTGCCTGGAAAATCCCATGGATAGAGGAGCCTGGTGGGCTGCAGTCCGTGGGGTCGCTAAGGGTTGGACACGACTGAGCGACTTCACTTTCACTTTTCACTTTCACACATTGGAGAAGGAAATGGCAACCCACTCCAGTGTTCTTGCCTGGAGAATCCCAGGGATGGGGCAGCCTGGTGGGCTTCCGTCTATGGGGTCACATAGAGTCGGACACGACTGAAGTGACTTAGCAGCAGCAGCTGGACCCCTTCGTCTGAGGGTCTCAGACACAGTCTGTGCTGGACCAAGCTGAGGAGACTGCTTTCCCTCATACAGGTGCCAGTTCTCCTTTGGCAGCAATAGCCAGCATTTCTGGAGGGCAACCTCCCTGCATAGTCATTCTTTTACAAGGCTTTGAGTGTAGTACAGACTTAACTAATTCTTGCCAACTGGCGAACAGTGGTGGTGACAGCAAGTGGGATATACATGTGAAAGCAGGGAGCTGATGAGAATATTCACAGTTGATTTATAATGTCTCCTGTAGCACACTTCCAATGGACACAATCCACTTTTAGCCAGCAGCTTCTTGGCCAGTCCAGTGCCTAATAATAAGAGTAGAAGGCAGTCGGGTATGTGGTGAAGAATGCGTGCTTCAGCAATTGTTGGTTCACGTTCTGACTGTGCCCGTTAGATTTTATTTAATGACTGACTCTCAGCTATGAGATGAAGCTAGGAACATCCTCCTAGAGAGAGCCTTGAAGTTACTCAAGTATATAAAATGCTTAAATGATGCCTGGTATTTAGGAGATGCTAAATAAACAGTGACTTTGTCTGTGCCACATCAAATCTGTGTGTCTAATAAGAGATCCTCCCAGTCACTCCAAGAACTTGGGGATGACTGTGATTTCGTTTTGTAAATAAAGCCCTCATTTCAGCTGGTTGGTGGGGAGTGAAAGTAGGAACTGGACTGTTTTCTGACACCTCATCCTTTGCCCATTCTTGAATTTTAAACTGTCAGCACTTTGTGAAAGCATCCTATTCTACATCCAAGGCAAAATCAATTCCTGTTTTCCCGTCTCCTTGTTAAATGCTCTTTATATACTGATTCTGGGCTTCCCTGGTAACTCAGCGGGTAAAGAATCCACCTGCAATGCAGGGGATCCTGGGTTGATTTCTGGGTTGGGAAGATCCCCTGGAGGAGGGCATAGCAACCCACTCCAGTTTTCATGCTTGGAGAATCCCCATGGACAGAGGAGCCGGGTGAGCTGCAGTCATGGGGTTGCAAAGAATTGGACATGACTGAGAGACTAAGCACAACACGTACTGTTTCTGTGATATTCACCATATTATCTTGTGATGAATGATGGGTCTGAATTCCTGAAAGCATATGAGATCTTGAAAGCAGGACTGGTCTGATTTTCTTCAGGTGGATACGCTGTCTGTCACATAGTGAGTACTCAGTGCAGATTTGTTGAAATAGAGTAGGGACGAGTCAGAATGCAGCAGAGTCAAAAGGTTCCCTTAATTAAAGAAAAAGGGACTAAGAACATTGCTTGGCATATTATTCCAAAGCCAGCATGTGAGCTAACAAGACAGGAAGCATCCATCTGCAAGTAATGTGCACAGCCCACCCCGCTGAGAATGTTAATTATGTTTTTAAAGGGAGACAGGGAGCCCTGGTTGCTTTTGGCACAAAGCGGTGGGGAGAGGGACGGCCCAGGGAAGGAATGCTAAATAGTTTCTCTGATTTAGTTGCCAGCTCTCTGTGTAGCTCTGGGAAGGGAGAGGATTCCTGAAAGGTAATTGTGATGTTTATTCATCTGCAGAGAGATGTCACCCCTGTTGTTCTGATGATGATTCCAAAGGGACGCTTCTCGGCCATGTGTAGTTTTTTGTACCTCCCCTGGAGACCCTGTACAAATCCTCCCCTGGTCTGAAGTGCTCTGTATCCTCTGCAGCTTGGCTCTTTCCATGGCCTCTCTCCAGTCTCATATACTCACGTTGATTCACCGAGCTTTCAAGGAGAATTTTAAGATGCACTGTCAACATTTTAATGAGTATAGTCTTTGACTTAGTAATTCCATTTTGAGGAATCTCTCCTATGGAAATTCTCCTTCAAGTAAATGAAAAATATAGTACATGCACAGGCTTATGTGCAATAATAGAAATTAGAAATATTTGCAGTGCTCATCAGTAAGAGATTGTTTAGATGAATCTTGACATAGCCATTTAATGTAACTGTTAAAATGAACAAGTTACATCTCTATGCAGGGATATACTTGTACTGTGTTGAAAAAGGAAGTTGTGGAATAATGGTAACTGTAAGTCCTGTTTTTATGTACAGAAAAATCCAGAAGCACATGCACCGTTCATTTACTCAACAAATGTTTATCAGGTGTACACTAAGTGCCAGAGAATGAGCAGAAAAAAAATCTGCCTTTGTGGGGCTTATGTTGTCATCCAGGGAAATGAATAGTAAACACAACAATAGAAGTACCTAGTGTGGTAAACATCTGTTTCTGCTTCATTGACTATGCCAAAGCCTTTGAATGTGTGGCTCGCAATAAACTGTTGAAAATTCTGAAGGAGATGGGAATACCAGACCACGTGACCTGCCTCTTAAGAAACCTGT